>NC_090732.1:94068130-94180630 GCF_036898095.1 Palaemon carinicauda | reverse complement strand
CGCATGAGTGATCCTTTCTCGGGTGGGACACCTTTTATCAGTCTTGCTCCTCTGTTTATTATGTTTCGTAATTTTTTTTTAAGTTGCACTTTTGGTGAACTGTAGTAGATGGAGTTACAGTAGCCAATCTTAGTAATAACACAGGTTATCACAAGTTTTTTTTTTTTTTTTTTCACAGATGTTCATTCAGGTACTTCTTTACAAAAGCAATATTTCTAAGATAATAACCAGGAGTTATAATACATTATTTATTTTGGCATTGAAAGACATGTTACAGTCTAGATACGCTTAGATCACGAACTTCACTAGATATCAGGGCAGAGTTGTTATTTATGCGTTTTTTATATAACCCAAGTTGCTTACTATGTTTTTCTTTACAACCACCAAAAACTCAATTTTATTTTCATTTAATTTTAATTGTTTAATTGTCATCTATTCCCTAACACTGGCAAGTATTCGGTTTAGAGTTTCAGTAGCGTCGTCTACAACATTTATCGAGAAGTAAAATTATGTATCATCTGCAAATAGTTTGAACTTCACTCCATGCCTTTGTGGTATTTTCGACAGACCAATAGTATGTCAAGAGCTGGACACTTGCATCACAATTTGCGCCATTGTGTCTACGATAGAACGACCATTTCATTGACGCTTAATTAACGATATGACGCTAAAATTGAAAAAGCGTCGCCATGACGTTGGCGCAAATACATTGTCGCAAATAAAATTTTGCGTCATTTCCCCCTTAATGCAAAGTTTTCTGTGTAATTGTTTACTGTAATCCTCATGCTTTACTACTAATTTAATTTTGTTTTGTTTTCTTGATTCGTTTTTTATGAGACTTCTCTTTTTCTAGTAAAAGAAATAACTAAATTTGAGAGAGAGAGAGAGAGAGAGAGAGAGAGAGAGAGAGAGAGAGAGAGAGAGAGAGAGAGAGAGAGAGAGAGTTACCGTGAGTATTTGACTAATATCTACTTCTATTTAAGTAATTAGATTTATTCATTATACAGGTTGTACTCTATTAGACTTATAGTTTATAGATTGTAGTTTAAGTTTGTACTATTGTGATACTATGATTATGATACAATCACAAAAGTAGAATTAATCAACTAACTAAACTAAGCCCCTAATAAGTATGATAAAATAGAAATAGATGAGGCTGAGTTTTACTTTTAATTGAATAATCCAAATAATATCAAAGACAAATGAGTAAATTACCAAAATAAGTCAAATATGAATAAAAATTTTATAGTATTTTCTATCACACACACACACACACACATATATGTATATATATATATATATATATATATATATATATATATATATATATATATATATATATATATATATATATATATATATATATATATATATTCATATATACGATGTTTCATATAGATTAGAGTAATCTGCCAGCGACGCGGTGGTTTAATGGCGCGAATAAGGATGCAATTTTTTTGGGAAAAACGATGGATTGACGCCAACGGAACGCCCCCTAGGCAATGATGAATTGACACTGAGGCAATGCCCCCAAACGAGTGACACGCCCAGTTCTAGTATATTATTATTACTATTATCATTTGCTAAGCTACAACCCAAATTGGAAATGCAGGAAGCTATAGACCCAAGGGCTCCAATAGGGAAAATAGCCCAGTGAAGAAAGGAAACAAGGAAAAATAAAATATTTTAAGAACAGTAACATTAATAGATATTTCCCATATAACTTATAAAAACTTTAACAAAACAAGAGGAAGAGAAATTAGATAGAATAGTGTGCCTGAGTGTACCCTCAAGCAAGAGAACTCTAACCCAAGACAGTGGAAGACCATGGTACAGAGGCTATGGCACTACCCAAGACTAGAGAACAATGGTTTGATTTGGGAGTGTCCTTCTCCTAGAAGAGCTGCTTACCATAGCTAAAGAAGCACTTCTACCCATGCCATTGGGAAAGTAGCCACTGAAAAATTACAGTGCAGTAGTTAACCCCTTGGGTGAAGATGAATTGTCTGGTAATCTCAGTGTTGTCAGGTATATGAGGACATAAAAGAATCTGTAAAGAATAGGCCAGACTATTCGATGTATCTGTAGGCAAAGGGAAAGTCAACCGTAACCAGAGAGAAGGGTCCATTATAGTAATGTCTGGCCAGTCAAAGGACCACATAACTCTCTAGTGGTAGTATCTCATCGGGTGGCTGGTACCCTGGCCAACTTACTACCTACAGTAAAAGGTTGGGCCCAGCACATTCCCCTGAGGTGCCCATTTGTTTAGTGGTTCATATGATGGATAAGAGTTTCCGATTTGCACAAAGTAGTTTCTGTCAACCAAATAGTCTTTTATAACACATGATGCAATATACGCTAGAAAGGCCGACAGGCCTATACACCCGAGATTACAGTCACTCTAGTACACATCATCTCTGGCTTTGTAGTCAAAGCAGAGTGAGTGGCTCCTCCAATGTCTGTCTAGTCTGGCTTTGAAAGTATCGAGTGTCTCTGCAGATATGACTTCTGGCAGCTGGTTCCAATTATTTACCACGTCCTAGTGGAAATGTGATTGAACTGACCCCATTGCACTCATCAGCTGTCTCTGCTTCTCTAAACACAAGGAGTGTCCTGTGGTTCTGCTGTCTTGTTTCAAAGGAAGCAACTTCTCACAGTCCACTTTGTACTCCCCATGTAGATACTTGTAGACTTGGATGGTATTTTCCTCTTAGGCTATGGAACACCAGCGTTGGAAGGTCTATTTTCTTCAGTCACTCCTCGGAAGACAGGTACTGCAGGCCTGGAACTAATTTCGTTGCTGTCCGGCATATACCGTGGGGACCATACTGAGGCAGCGTATTTCAGCTTTGGGGGAATCAGTCCCTTATAGAGGGACAGGAGCATGTAGCTGTCCATATACGTGGACAACAGATGACATATGCCTACTAACTTGTTAGCTGTATCTGCGATTTTGAGGCCGTGGGCCTGGAAACAAAAACCAGAATAAATATGTACCCCTAGATCTTTTTCGACTTCAGTGGTTGCTAAAGGAGTTGGGCCCATCTTGTATTCCCGCTCTTGTGCCTGTCCCTTGCCGTGATGTGTGTGTGTGTGTTTTTTTTTTTTTTCTGGATGAAACACTACCATTGCTGCGACCACTGTAGTAGATTATCTATGTTTTGCTGGAACTGAAGGTCGTCCGTATCAGAGTTAATCTTGCTATAGATGTTTGTGTAATCTGTATAAATTTTAATACAGCAAGTAACAGCTTCTGTGATGTCATTTATGAACATCAAAAATAGGAGTGGCCCAAGGTTTGAGCCCTGTGGTATCCGTATCCCGTTGGTTACGCCCATCCAAGACGACTTGGACTCATTTAGGCACAACTCGTTGCTATCTACTGAGTAGGAATGACGGGGTCCACTCTAATGCATCGCCTTCGATGCCATAACTCTTTTAGGTGTTCAAAAGCTTGATCTTCAATGCCGATGGACTGTAGATCATTTAGTATCAGTTCACGCTCAATGGTATAAAAGACAACATCTAGATCAAGCTATATTAAAATACTACATTTGTTTTTATCCATCATTATCAGCCATCATTACAACAGAACAGATGGCCGTTTCCGTCGAGTATAATTTTCTGTAAGTAGATTGGTGATCTGGCAAAGCTTCTTTTATCTAAGTGAGAAATTATTTGTTCAAGAGTTACGTATTATAGTATTATCTTAAAATAAAGGATAGATTCGTAATAGGCATATACGAGATTAATTACTAATTATCTAGAGCCCTTTTCATAACTCGTAATTATAGCCATTTTCTCAGATTTGAGAAACTTATACGCACCAATGCTATTCTCGTAATTAGGGTATAGGCCTAATGTTGTTTTTGGGTCAGGTGATATCTTACTTATTACTCGTCATATCGTTTTTCTTCCAGGGGGGAAATGTTTTTTATTATATTCTGCTATCCCATAATATCAAGGCATTCTATTTGTGCATCTGGTGTAGCACTAATCTGATGTCAAATATTTGTAAATTACGTGTGTTCTGTAAGTTTCTCTTTTATTGAATCCTTTTTTCCCCTCATATGTTATCTTCCTCTCCTGTTACGGAACAATATTCATCCTCCATCACCTTGAAAATCTATTCTCTGGTTCCTTTCATGCGTATCATTTACACACAGTATAATAAAACAAGCACAGAAACCTCATCTGTAGACGAGAAGAAGAAGAAAACAATTCTTTGGCATTTTCGTTCATATTTTTATCCTAAGCGACCTGACAGAAGTGTTTACAATCATGGCTGAACATGATCGCCAACTGACACCAGAACTTACAGAAAAAATCGTGCAGTACCAGGTAAGATATTCGTAAACACTTTGACATGCTATATAAATTAGTGGACACAAACATGGTAAACGGGAAATGTGTATTTTGACGAATGGTTGACTTATGATGACTTGAGTGCATCGTAAGTGACATGCCCTATGTGGTGGGGCTAATGTGGTGATATCAGTGTGCATACTAAAAGTCGGAAGCATTCGGATACATCTCGGAGGAATTTTTTATGCAATTGATTCGTTTTCTTGTAAGATGTTTAGTAATAATACATTAGGGGGTGTATGTATGATAGCAGCCACCTGTATGTAATATTGTGGCTAACTTAGAATATGGCAGTTTAAGGGGTGTTGCAAGGACACAGCTTGTAGGTTAGGTTAGGGGGAAAGTTTATGTTAGGTGATTTCCATTTTTGGTAAAGTTTTACTGTATTACAGATTCTCATTTCGAACAGAAAATATATGTTTCTCTGTAGTAAATAACGTGATTTGACCGAATTTGACCATTTCAACCGCAAACAAATAGAACAACCAGTTCGACTAACTTTAAGTAGATGAACTGGTTGCTGTTATTATGACTGAAATGAAGGTAAAAACCGGTTAAATCATAATATTTTCTACAGGTAAACATATATTTTCTGTTAAAATTTTTAAATATAAGGTCTCTTGTTATATATTTTCTGATAAAATGTTCAAATATTATAACTTGTTCAATTTCCGTGTCACTCTACTTGTCAAGAACATATGTACTGCGAACGCTTACATTAGCAATGATACGCAACGTTACCAATGTTACACTGTCATTGCTAATGTTAGCAATGCTACGATAATATTAGCATGTGTATTTTATTGCATTTTTCCATATACCCTTCACACAATAGATAAAAAGGTACAAAAGTGAACAGAACCTAACAAACCCACCTAACCTAACCTAGAAGTTCCCTGGTCACAACCCCTAGCCGGGGGCAAGCCCCCAGGACCCCTTCTCAGGTGACAAACCTTCCCTGGTCACAACCCTTATCCAAGGTTCTACCTGCAAATATATAAAATTAAAGAAATTAATGAATTACTTTTATGACTGTGACGACGAAACTGGTGGGTCACCGGGGTGTTGTAACTGTGAGACTGTTACGTCTTAACTTCTTTGTTTTAGTTTAGTACTGCACTTGGAACACTGTAAACGTTGGGCTATTACATTACGAGATTTAACAAAATTATCAACATTGTAATTCACCGAAATACTTTCAAGTATGGACTAGTGCAGTCGTTACAAGTTTCTAAAACTACCATTGTAAAATACGCTAAAAGACGTCACTTGAACTAGCAAAGACCTGACTTGGACAAAGGTTTCCACGGAAAAGGGTTTGTTGGAAGGAGGGGGTTGGCAAATATCAACCCCCTTGTGCAAACTTTCCATACTTATGGGTTCGTGATTGGTTAACGGAAAAGCAACATGAGTCTAGAGAGTAAACATGAATGAACCAGAATGGGAAACTTGTCCAAAGCAAGTTTGTTCCGTAACCGAAATACAAATCACGCTATTTACATTGGGGTTTACCTTTTAGCGTAGCTGAAATGGCAAGCCATTAGAATTTAACGAGGGTGTATTACCCCCGCGCTAGTTAGTCGGGGGGGGGGTGTAGGGGAGTGGTAGCTAGCTACCCCTCCCTCCCTCACACACCGGTGAACTGCTTCACTTTCACTTTTGGCTCGGGCATGGACAGACGTCTCTGTCTTTGTCTTCGCTTGGCAGCCATTGTTGTTTTGTCTTTACTTAATCACTTACTTTTCTTTTACTCAATATATATGTAAACATTTTCTCATGTTTATGTATATATTTGAGTATAGAAATCAGTAAGTGTCCTTTTCAGCTTGTGTGTGTAGTGTACGATATCTCCGTGGAGCCCTCGGCAGTTAGGCCACCATGGTGTATTTCATGGGTCGCGATCGAGTTTGACTTCGGTCTCTCTCTCTCTCTTTTTGAGGTCGTTCACCCTTTTACTACGTCTGAGTAGTTTCCTTCCCTTGTGGGTGGGGTTGCTACGCCGTACGTTTTGTCTCAATTAGTTTATGAATCAAATTGTATTTGTTGATTTTTCAGCTTTGTAGAACGATTCTTTTCGGGGTTTTCGTTCTTTCTTTAGTGTTCATTCATTTTTAAATTACATAATTATAATTGTTATAATTCTGTTTGGTTACAGCTCTCCTTCCGTGAGTGTAAGTGGTTGTGAGGGCACGGGCCTGTTGTGTAATTCTTGTGTTCCTTTCCCTCGGGATTCCTCTTCGGAGCCTTGACGGGGGAATGAATGTTAACTAATGATTTTTGTTTTTATTTTTCACAGTAACTGATCTAGTTCATTTCTGTAATGTGACAACGGAGTGAGCTGTCTTGTTGAGGCCTGGGGATTCGGCTGTTGCTGCCTCCCCTATATATCGTCAGGGGCTTGTCTCCTTCTCCTGGAAGTACTCCCGTGACGATTGACAGCTCTCCAGTTAATTTTAGAACACTCAGGAGGCTCGCCTCCTTGGGTGGGTAGCTTTCCTTCTGAGGGAAGTTTTCCTGTCCAGGCTTGAGTTTTTTCACCTTTGGGGGGTTCTTCTCTTGCTTTTTTTTCGTGCGACTATGCTCTTGGTGCTGAGCGGTTGCACCTACAGTTATGCTCAAGGGGCTGGGCAACTGCAGGAGCCCCTCTTCGGAGGATTGCTCTTTTTAGGTCACTGGCTGACCCGTCTCTTAACGAATCGTTTCTCTTTCATTCGCGAGAGAGTACATTCATAGAGACTCCTCTTCGGAGGACTCTTCTGTTGTTGTTGCTGTTGGCCGCCTTCGCCGTAAGGCTCACCGTCCGCTACGTCGTAAGGGCCTCCCATCTCTCTATAAGGATGCTAAGAGGCGCCTTTTTGAATCTCTGTATGCAGCCTGCAACTCCTCCTTCTTGACCTTCCGTCCCTGGTGCAGATGGATAGCAGTCTGACCTCGTCTTCAAACGGGCAACGGTCTTCCGACGGACAACGGTCTTCCGATGGACATCAGTCTTCCAACGGACAAAGGGTTGCCTCCCTTGCGTGTCAGGGTTCCCCCGCGCCCTTCTGCAGTGTTCTCTTCTGTTCAGTGTTAGCGCACAGGCGCTCTCCTGCTCAGTGTTAGCGCACAGGCGCTCTCCTGCTCAGTGTTAGCGCACAGGCGCTCTCCTGCTCATCAGCGTTTTCTGGATCGCTAGCGCTCTCCTGTTCGCCAGCGCTCTCCTGTTCGCCAGCGCTCTCCTGATGATCGTCACTGCTCTTCCTGTTGGTTTCTGTTACGCGCCCTGTGCGCCCACGTTTCTTTTACGCACAGGATTCCACACGTTGCCTTCTGCTCGCCAGCGATCACCAGCTCGCCAGCGACCACAGACGCGTCAACGTTCGCCTGCTCGTCAGCGATCTCCTGCGCGTCAACGATCGCCATCGATCTGCCACGCGTGTCAGGTCCCCTGGACACCATCAGTAGTGATCTAGCGCTCGCCTGCTGTGGACCACGATCTCCGGTAGCTGAGTCTTGCCGTAGATCTTCCTCCTGCTCGCCAGCGCTCACCTTTACTTCTGTCCTTCTGTGCGCAAGCTTTCTTCAATCTCCAGCACACATCTGCGCGCCCTTTCCTGCCACGAACCAATGGGCGCCAACAGTTTTTTCTGACCGTCCAGGATCGCCTGATTAACAGCTTGCTTCAGCGCTCACCATCCTGATGCACCTGCGCGCCTTCTGTTTAGCGCGATGCGCGCTAACCATCCCTAGTCTCTTACGCATTAGCGATCGCCTACGCGCCCGCGCGATTCTTCGCCTGCGCGCTAGCGTTTTGTTAACGCACCACCGCTCGCCAACGTGCCGTCGCTTGCCGACGCCTCATCGCTTGCCAACGGGCCTTCACTCGCCTACGGGCCATCGCTCGTCAATGCGTCATCGCCCGCCTATGTGCCATCGGTCTCCCGACCGCCTGTGCTCACCCGCGCGGCCGCACGCCCACGTGCCCGCGCACATGCGCTGCAATGTTCGCCCGCGCGCGAACCAACGGTATTCCATCGCGCGGAACAACGGTGTTCCATCGCGCGAATGTCGGCTCGATTCCTGCAGTATCCATTGCTCGCCTACGGGTCATCGCTCGCCTGTGAACTTTCGGACTCCGACCACCAGCTCTCGCCCTTCCTACCACGCTCGCCCTCCTTCTGCGCTCCCTCGCGCACTTTCGTCTGTGCTCCTGCGTGCCCGCGCATGGGCGCTTCCACGTTCGGCCACACGCAAACCATTGATTTACCATCGCGCGAACGTTGGCTCGATTCCTGCAGTATCCATTGCTCGCCTACGGGTCATTGCTCGCCTGTGAACTTTCGGATTCCGACCACCAGCTCTCACCCTTCCTACCACGCTCGCCCTCCTTCTGCGCTCCTGCGTGCCCGCGCATGGGCGCTTCCACGTTCGGCCACGCGCAAACCATTGAATTACCATCGCGCGGGCGCCAGGGCGATTGCGACCACGATTCCCGTCGGGGTTTCGCAACATGGCCAGCCTGGCGAGTCTTCTGGAGCGTATTTCCAGAACACGGTCTTAACCTGGAAACGCAGAGCATGGCACATGCAAGAGCAGGAAGAATCTTCAAGGAGGTCTGAGCAACATTCTTCTTTCCAGAACCTGGGTTAGCCCTTCCTCGTCATGCCCTGGAAGGGTCTTGCCAGGGAGCTTTCCGTTCGAGATTTCTCCGTCAGGCAAGGGGTGACTGGTTTACCCCTTCCTCTTCTCCATCTCGTGGAAGGGGCTTACCAGGTCCTTTCCCTCCTCGGTTGCGACCCGAGGTTTTGTACAAGGAAGTTCCATGAAGGTCATGGGTACTTTCCGCCTCTCGGGCTCAAGCACTTTGGCGTTTCGTCTCCAAGTTTCGAACTTTCGGGCAAGCTCGAGGTTGGACCATCTAGATGCAGTGACCGAGGGCTTCCTCTCGAGTGTCTCCTCCGTGGATGTCAACAAGCTCAGACACACTTCCATCCTTGGGAAGAGCTTGTTTGTGCCCAAGGACAGGGACATGGACAGCAGTTGTGCGGAGGAAGTCGACTTCCGTTTTCACTCCTCCAAGGCGCTTTCTTCCAGACCCTGTAGGCCTCCAGCGCCTCTTCTTTCAGCCTCGTCGGCCTAAGTTATCGTACCGGCTACGGCAGCTGAGACAAGGTGTCCAATACCAGTCCCCTCCTGTCAGGGAGAGGTAGCACGGGAAGCTCTCCTGGGGGGGCATAATCCTAGAGGGAGCGGCAGAGCTCACAAACTCTAGGATTGGCAACCCCCCCTTGCAGGTCTCACGCTGGGAGGATGCCTAAGGTTACTCATCCAGATAACAGCTTCCTGATGCCAATTCCTGCACGATCTCCGTTATCAGCCAAGGATATCGCGCCTCGCTCTTACCATCTCTCCGTCTCTGTCAGCGAATTCAGTGTCACTGAACCTCTATGCCATGGGGTGGGCAAGAGTTTTGCTCGTTTGGGCAGAATGACCCATGCCTTAGGAGAAGGTCCTCCATTGGATCGTCGACAGCTTCACCCCCCGGCTTCTTCAGTCGATCCTTTCTCGTAGGAAAGCATCTGAGACGGGAATTCCGTAGTCGACCTCTCAGCACTGTTCAAGTTTGTCGAACAAACTTTGTCCAGCGTGGAACAAGCAGAATCGATCAGACTGGTAACGAGGCGGCGGGACTCCTTAGGCCCTGGATCGGAAGGACGGGTACTTCCAGTTTCCATTCCATCCATCTTCCAGGAAGCTCTTGGAATTCAGCCTAGACTTAAGATGCGGTGTGGCGATCCCGCGGTGGCATCGCAGGTTTTTCCCCAAAGAACTCTCCCTGCTTTCCTCATGGCCGCTCAGGAGCAGGCTTCCACCTCCTTCGCCTTTTGGAGGTCTGGTCAACTCTGGTAGGATCGGGTTCGACCTTCTTCAACACCGGGACAAGCTAGGAGCCTTCTCTACTTCTGCCTCAACATCTGGGGTTTTTAGCCATGATATTGAGTCAACGGCCTTACCACGTTGGAAACACCACTTCTCGTCCGATCAGCGAAGTTAAGCAACGTTGGGCTGGTCAGTACTTGGATGGGTGACCGCCTGGGTATGCCAGATGCTGTTGCCTCCTTCTCCGAGCCTTCCCTTCAGTTGACTGTGGCAAGGCTGAGGAGAGTCGCAGTACCTGTTCTCAGTCAAGCAGAGCTTTCAGCCCTACTTTGGAACGTTTCCTGGGTCTCTTTTCCTCATTGACCCGTCTAAAGTCCCAAACGGTCGCCTCAGGATAAGTTCCCTGTGGGGCGGCCCAAGTTCCGGTGGTATCAAAGCAACGATTAACCGGACTTTCTGGCCCCTAGGGGACCAGCGGAACGTTTAGACCTGCAATGGGTGTTGACCTATGGAACCTCTTGATGGGAGTGGATATTCTCGTCCTTTCCCCACATTTTGATGCTGTTCTCAGACTCGTCAAAGTAAAGGGGGGGGGGGGGGGAGAGCATGTTCCGGTTCAGGCCTATGGTCGGGACCTGAAGGATACCTCTCCATCATTCGGGCAGGCTTAGGGGCTGTAGTCTGGCCCCTCTACAGATCCTACAGTTCCTGCCGAGTCGCTCCGTGCGCGACGACTTCATGGTACTTGCGTATTCCATCCAGCAAGGGACGCATTTTCATACCTTCGCATCTTGCAGTAGAGATACTGAGATGATCCGAGGTCCTCTCTATACCACTATCGGCTCGCTCATTCCAGGCAGAGGAATGTTCTCTCCGACTATCTGGGCAGAGCCTCGCAGATAAAGGGTACCTGGGGGTCTTTGGCCTTTAGTAGCCAGCAAGTCCTGGCCTGGGGGACCTGATCGCGACAGCCTGGAACTTCAAGCTTCCGCTGTTCTTCCCCCCCAGTCTCAGACCCCAAGACTCTTTGGCAAAATGCTTTCCGGTGATGGTGGGACAACATCGACGCCTGCGTCTTCCCACCATTGTTGTCTGTTGAGAATGGGTCTCAACAAGACAAGGTTGTCTGTTGACCTTTCGTTGGCCCTGAGAGCGCCACTGTGACTATACGCGGAACGGTTTCCGGACCCTCTGCTTCCCCTGACGGAACTCCCGGGAGAGCTTCTCCCACAGCACAGGCTACTCTAACAACCACACTACAACATCTTTCACGAGCCGTGGCATCGCTTCGGCTTCGCGCCTGGAGACACTACGCCGCCTCCTCAAGAAGTGACAACCCGCTACAGTCGCGGAGCGGAGGTCGCGTCACCTGCGGTAGTCATCCGCAGGGGTCTACCAGGCGAAGTGGAGAGTCTTCTGTGGTTGGTGTCGTGGGAGAGATACCTCTTCCCTTGAGGCCTCTTCTCCAGCAATAACGGACTTATTGCTTTTCGGCGGGAGGAAACTCCTTTCCGCTCTCGACAATGAAGCCTGTCGCTCAGCTTTTCTCTGGCCTTCAGGCTGAAAGGAATAGACTTTTTCCTTCCCCTGGACCTTTCTTCGCTCATGCGAAGCTGCGAACGTCCCTGCCCCCAGTCGGAGTGAGACCTCCTCCATGGAGCATGGTTCGGACTTTTAGTCCCTTAAGAGATCTTCTCAAGAACCATTACGTCAGGCCCCTGATCGTATTCCGTCTTGGGGACGGTGCTCCTGCTCACACTGGCCTCGGCCAGTGTGTAAGCAATCTTCTTGGTCTCGTACGACTCCGCCCTTTCTAAGGAATAGGGGAAGGCAACATTCAGTTTTGCTCCTGAGTTGTTTGCTAGACTCAGAATCTTGGGGTCCCGGCCCTTCGGTCCAGCTCCTTCAAGATTTCGAGTCACCATTCTGTATCTGATGACCCAAAACCTTCTCCTTCTTGCCAGTAAAGGAATCAAGGGGTTATCTTTGGGAACAGCTGCAGTTTGTCCTCACGTGCAGCCGGGTTGGGAGCACAGAAAGGACACAGGGGAGAGTCTCCAGTATACCTCTTCAGCTTGGACTCAAGGACATTCATCTCGACCTGAATCCAGACCCTCCTCCGTCACGCCGCCCTACAGCACGATGTCGGATACATCGCAACCTCCCTCGCCTTCAAGTAGTATTACTCTGTGACGCAGGTGCTACAAGCTGGAGTCTGGAAGCGTCTAATGACCTTCGCAGCCCGCTTCCTGCAGGATTTGACCCACAGGAGTATCGATACGTTTCTATCGCTCTGTGGTGGCTACACAACAGCTGGTCTAACCTCAGGCTCCTTTTTGGACAGGTAGCAGAAGGTTGAGGGCATTGTTATCAGGTTTTAGTCTGCATGAACGAGAGAAGTATGTCTGGCCCTTACTTCTTTCTTCATCGTCCCCTCTACTGGGGAAGCAGCATCCTGGTCTCTGCATAGCTGACCTCGAACCTCTGCAGGTAAACCATGCTTCCTTGTGTTCCGAGTATTGAGTCAATACTGTCGCGTCCCCCATACCCTGACGAGGTGGTATTGGGAACTTCCTAACCCAGAGTTCCTTCTGGAACTCCAGGTCAACTGCCTAGGACGGGTCACACTTCTTCCTTCACACACAAGCTTATGTAGGCCACACGTTTCCTTGCGGAGCAAGGAACTTGTGAGGTGCAGGGACTCCTTTTCTCGAGTGCGACTCACTCGGATTTTGAGTCCCCGGGTAAAGCCAAAGCCAGTATGGCTGAGGACTTTCCACCCTTCCTAAGAGGTAAGTCACCCAATGTAAATAGCGTGGTTTGTATTTCGGTTACGGAACAAATGACAAATTCGGAGATAATTTGTATTTTTCCTAACCATACAAACCTTAGCTATTTACACATATTTGCCCGCCAGCCCTGTTCCCCCAAGACAAGTCCTACCTCTATGTGAAGTGAAGCAGTTCACCGGTGTGAGGGGGGGGGATGGGTAGCTAGCTACCACTCCCCTACCCCCCCGCTAACTAGCGCGGGGGTAATACACCCTCGTTAAATTCTAATGGCACGCCATTTCAGCTATGCTAAAAGGTAAACCCCAATGTAAATAGCTAAGGTTTGTATGGTTAGGAAAAATACAAATTATCTCCGAATTTGTCATATTTATGTGAAATCTGGGCATGACAAGGTGATAACAAAATGTATAAAAATAATATAGCAAGATAAAATGGAGTGTATGATAAATAATATTTAATGGGAACATAAAATGAGGTGATTTTAAGCATAAGACTTACCCGGTAGTTATATATATAGCTTACGTCCCTGACGTCACGGCAGAAAAATTCAAAACCCGCGTCAATCGCCGATTGGATAGCCAGGTGTACCACCCCTGCGCCCTAGTGAGGTACCTAGGAACTATTACAGGATTCCTCATATCTTCCCTGCTGTCGTTAGCGACGACATTGTTAGAATTCTGCTCGACAATTACTGATTTTTGCTGATTTAATTTGGTGACGTACAACGCTTTGGTTTTGACTTACGCTTGTTTGATTTTTCTCTTGGATATTCTTGGATTACGTTTGGATTTAAAATTTTTGAACCTTGCTTGTTGATTTCTTTCATAAAATTTTCAAAATGGCCACCCCCCCTATAACTTGTAGGATGTGTGTTAGTGGGTGTAAGACCCGAATGGCAAAGGCCTCTCTTGATCCCCTTTCGCTCTGCGCTAAATGCAGAGGTAAAGAATATGAGTTGGGTGATCTGTGTGATGAGTGTGTTCTTCTGTCAGAGAATGAATGGCTTAAGTTTGATCGCTATAGGAGTAAACTTCAAAGAGATAGATTGAGACGAAGTTGTTCTCGTTCTTCAAAATACTTTTCCTCTTCCCGTGTCACTGAACCTAATCCTTCCCCTGTAGTGGTAGATTCTGATTCTGCTACTGTAACTGCGAATGAGCCTACACTTAAAGACATACTGGTGGCAATTCAAGCTCTGTGCGCTAAGGTTGAATCACTAGCGGCAGACAGGACGCAGCTTATGTCCGATGTAATGCAGTTGAAGGGTAAAAGTGTCAGAAGTGCAGTGAAGTGTTTTAGTGGTGTGGAGGGTGCGCCTGCTCGAGTCTGTCGTTCTCCTAGTCTTAGACCTCATCCAAGCTCCCCAACCCCTGGGAAAAGGAATGTCGACCGGCAAAAGGAGACGAGAGGCTTTAACACACGAGCAGATGTCCCCTCGAAGGTACCTGTTGACGTTTCCCAGGACGTTCACCCTCACCATAGGAAAGGTGAGGTTAAGTTGTTTTCGTCGTCTTCGGATGACGCGGTTCCGAAAAGAGGCTGGCGTCAAGCTTCTAGACCTCTCGAGAGGACCTTTGATAAGGCCAACCAGCGTACTACCAGTGAAGCGGCTCCTGGCTGTAGCCATTGGAACAACCCATAGCGGTTTCCATCTTCAGTTGAGAGCTCTCCTGCTAAACGTCCTGCTAGGACGTCGGTCTCTACCAAGAATCTTTTGCTTGCTGATCAATTGTCAGAACCTGGCATGACCTCAGTTCATGCTCCCCAGCAGCCGTCGGACTGGTTATCACCATCTGGACGATCTGAACGCTCTATGAGTGGTGAGGAGAGCTATGTGGCGTTAGACGTAGCGGCCCCGATGTCACAACGAGTGGATCCGAATTTGTCCATGCTACAAGAGATGCAACAAAGGCTCTCTTCTTTCATGCAGCATTACCAAGCCCCCGGACAGTAAGAGAGTAGCAGTCCTGGATTCTGAATGTCAGGAAGCTTCTCGTCTGGACGCCAGGCGGCGTAAAACTGTCAGTCAAGAGGCTCTGGATGACGATCTTCTTTTCGTCTCTCCCTTGAAATGTCGTGATCTTGTTCGCAAATGTCAAGCAACCCATCATGGCGTCAAACGTCAAACAACCAGATGTGACATTGAGTATCAAGCTCAAGACAGCGAACATCCTTCTCAACGCACCTTGAAACGTCCACCAGGACGTGTTCCCGATCGACCTCCCAAACGTGACGATAAGTGTGCAGTGGTTCGTGATATCGGGCGTCCTTCTTTACGAGGCGCTGAGAGTCCTCATTGTCATAGTGTTGAACGTCCTTCAGGACGTGATCTTAAGCGATCAACAAAGAGTGACATCGAGCGTTCTTTAGATCAAGGCGCCGAACGCCTTTCCAAGCGCAAAAGTGAATGACTTTCAGGACGTGAACTCGAACGTCCAGCTGAGGGTGACATCGAGCGTCCTGCTGTTCAGGATGTTGAACGCCCTACTAAAGAGGACGTCAACCGTCCTACAAGATGTGATAGCGAGCGTCCTCCAGGACACTTCACCGAGCGGCAGGCAGTCAGGCAGGATGTCGAGCGGTACGCGGCGCTGAACGCCAGTCAGGACGCGACGTCAAGCGTTTTTCGGAACGTGACACCAAGCAACCAACTTCTTCTCGTGCTGCTGGTAGTCAAGTAGTGAGACTTGATGATGAGGAGGAGGACCACGCACTTCACGATGGTCAGAGGCCATGATCAGGAACACGCTAGTTCCGACCGCTTTGATCGTGAGCGGTTGGCTGAGCGTCAAGCGGTAGATCTGCTTAGTGACAGGCATGAGGTTCCAGGTTCTGTTCTGTTGCTGATCCTGAACCCAGTGTTGTTGCTCCAGTTGGGGCTTGCCCAGAAGAGGACTCTGATGATCACCACCTTTCTCCTGTTGAGCCATTTGAGGAGGTATCAGAGGATGAAGACGCGAAATCATTTCGCCCTTCAGTAGATTTGAAAAACTTATGAAGGTCTTTAATGAGGAATTCCCAGAATTCTTTGTCCCCGTTGCCCCACGCTCTTCACCTTCAGAGTTCACTCTTGGGAAGGCGTCAAGGAAGTCTCGGTTTACCAACATGGTCTTGTCACTATCATTTAAGAGGGCTCTTAGACTGATGGGAGACTGGATGAAGTCCAAAAAAGACCAGGGAAAAGCGGCCTTCGCTTTTCCCCCAGCTAGACTAGCATCTAGGTCTAGTATATGGTACGAGACGAGAAGTTCTCGGCTTGGGAGTACCTGCTTCTGCCCAGGGAGATTTCTCGAGTCTTGTAGACGCTCCTCGTTGGTCGGCCATGAGGAAGACCAAGATTTTCTGGTCTACCTCCGAGCTGGATCATCTGCTCAAAGGCGTATTTAGAGCCTTCAAAGTTTTTAACTTCCTTGACTGGACTCTAGGAGCCGTGGGCAAGAAAGTTTCCACTTTTAAAGAAGGTGATACTTCTACCTTAGTCCATTTAATGTCCTGTATGGACAAAGCATTGAGGGACGGTTCTAATGAGTTGGCGGCACTCTTTTCAGCAGGGATTCTTAAAAAGAGGGCTCAGATGTGGTTCTTCCTGTCACTGGGAGTTACTCCTTTCCAGAAGTCAGAGTTATTATTTGCTCCTCTGTCTTCCTCGCTGTTCCCACAAGAGCTCATAAGGGAAATCTCGTCCGCCTTAACGCAAAAGGCCACACAAGATCTGGTCACTAAGACAGCTAGAAAAGTCTTTCCAACTTCTTTTTCCAGCCGCAAACCTAAGGAAGAGAATACTTTTCCCAAGTTCTCTCAGCCTTTTCGAGGTAGGTTTTCCAGCAGGGGTAGCCCCAGGCCTGATGGAAGAAGAACCAAGAGGAGAGGCGTTAGGACAGGGCGAAGCAGAGTCTGACTGCTTTCGCCTTCAGGCAGTAGGAGCCAGACCCTAGGTCGGTACATCTAAAGGAGGGCTATAAAATCCCCTTTATGGGGAAACCTCCTTTGGTTTTAGCTCCAGTGGATCTCTTTCTCAGATACAGAGAGGAGGCAAAGAGACAAGGATTAACAACTCAAGTGTCTTTAATGTTGGAGAAAGGGGCCATAGAAAAGGTTCAGGACTTACATTCTCCAGGCTTTTACAACTGCCTGTTCCTGGTATGTGCAGAAGACCAAGTTCTCGATGGAGACTTCAAAGTCAGTCCTGGCAGCGGTAAGGAAAGGCGACTGGATGGTCTTATTAGACCTCCAGGACGCCTATTTTCTCATCCCAATTCATCTGAGCTTCATGCACTATCTAAGGTTTGTATTCAAGGTAGAAATTTTTCAATTTCGTGCCCTAAGTTTCAGCCTCAGCACCGCCCCGCAAATATTTACGAAACTGATGCTCAATATAGCAAAGAGTCTCCATTCAGGAGGCATCAGAGCCTCCCTGTATCTCGGTGATTGGCTTCTCAGAGCTCACTCATACGATCACTGCCTGAAGGATCTCCAAACAACTTTGAGTCTTACAAAAGAATTGGGTCTCCTTGTCAACAAGGAAAAGTCTCTCTTGATACCATTTTGGGAATGATGATTCGGAGTCAGGTTTTTCGGGCTTTTCTGTCTCCATTAAGGATGGAACAAGCCAATTTGATACTCCGATCTTTTCTAGGGAAAAGGAATTGTTCGGCGAGGAATTGGATGAGTCTAATAGGAACCCTCTTCTCGTTGGAACAATTTGTCCCTTTAGGAAGGCTGAACCTTCGTCCTCTCCAATTCCACTTCAGTTACCATTGGGACAAGGAGAAGGACCTAGAGACAATGAACATTCCATTTACAGAATCTATCAAAAGTTGCCTTCAGTGGTGGAACGAGCCAGACAGATTCCAAGATGGTTACCACTTAGCTCCAAAGAACCCAGACCTTGTGTTGTGTTCCGACGCCTCGGACTCAAGGTGGGGAGCAACACTGGGCAAGTCGGAAGTCTTGGGGTTGTGGTCAGAGACTCAGCAGAACTTCCATATCAACCAGAAAGAATTGTTGGCAGTCCCGTTAGCCCTCAGAAGTTTCGAAGAGTCAGTCCTAAACAAAGTGGTGCAAGTCAATGCCGACAACACCACAGCATTGGCTTACATTGCCAAGCAAGGAGGAACTCACTCGATGTCCCTTTACGAAACCGCAAGGAGTCTCCTTTTATGGGCAAAGGAAAGGAATGTGGTACTGATGACAAGGTTCATTCAAGGGGAAAGGAACGTAATGGCAGACAGCCTCAGCAGAAGGGGTCAGATTCTGTCCACAGAGTGGTCGTTGAATCAACAAGTTTGCAAGAGCCTGTGGCAACTTTGGGGCCGACCATGCATAGACCTCTTCACGACATCCAAAACAAAGAGGCTAGAGGCGTATTGCTCCCCGGTACCAGATCTAGAAGCAGTCCACATAGATGCTTTTCTGTTGGATTGAACCAATCTAGACACGTACGCTTTTCCACCATTCAAGATCCTGTACAAGGTGATACAAAAGTTTGTGTCCCACAAGGGGACCAGAATGACCCTAGTGGCCCCCTTTTGGCCCTCAAGGAATGGTTCACAGAGGTACTGGAATGGATGGTAGACACACCAAGAAGTCTTCCATTAAGAGTAGATTTTAAATATTTAACTTAGCCGGTGGATATATATATAGCTAACGTCTCCGACGATCGGCAGATTCAAAACTCGCGGGCAATCACTATGCTGGTTGGCTGGGTGTACACTAGCGCTAACTGTCGGCAGGATACTAAACATATTCCGATAAGCTCCAGTTCTTCTCTGCCGATTGGAATGTCAACATTGGTTCCGTGCTCGTGCTAAACCGAAAGTTTTCTGCAATTGGTGAAGTACTTGTTAATGTTTTTTTTGGCTTTCATTGTGCTGGATATTCTTCGAATACTCTTGAATCCCTTTTTTGATTTTCTGTTGCTGAACTTTGCTTGTTTTTTGGATCTCTCTTTAAAATTTCCATAATGGCCGACCCTTCTCCTGTTTATAGAAAATGTTCAAAGGATTGTAACAGGCGCCTTCCAAAGGCTTCCATCGATCCCCACTCTATTTGTATTAATTGTAGAGGCAAAGCTTGTCAATTAGGGGATCGATGCGAGGAGTGTGTGGTTTTATCTGAATTTGAGTTTTTAGAATATGATAAGTATACTCGAAAACTCGAGAGAGATAGGCGTAGAAGAAGTTCTTCTCGTTCGCTAGAATTGTCCTCTTCCCATGCAACTGAACCTTTTCCTCCCCCTGTAGTGGTAGTTTCAGAACCCCCTACTTGCACTAATGAACCTTCTCTTGAAGATATGTTTAAGGCTATTCATGCTTTGGGTGAAAAGGTCGAATGGCTGGCCTCGGGCAGAAATCAGCTTATGTCCGATGTCAAAATTTTGAAAAGTGAAAAGTGGTAAAAATGTGTTCAGTGATAATGCGGAGGGTTCGTCTGTTCGTGCTTGTCGCTCACCCAGTCCGAGACCTCTTTTAAGCTCCCCAGCCCCTGGAAGAAGGAATGTCACAAGACCAAAGGTAGCAATAGGCGTTAAACAACGAACAGACGTTCCCTCAGAGGTTACAGACGTTGCTCCTCAAGCACGTCCTTACCATAAGAGAGGCGAGACTAAGTTCTCCTCGTCTTCCGATGACTCGTTTGTAAAGAAAAAATCCTGGCGTGAGGTTTCGAGACCTTTAAAAAGAAAGTTAGTTCCTTCAGAAAAGAGTATCCGTCCTGGCTGTAGTCATTGGAGCAGCCCGGAACGTATTCCTTCTTCAGAGGAAGGTTCCCCGATTAAATGTTCATATTTAATGTCTAGTTTTGTGGCTCCATAGGCCCCTTCTAAGAGTCACGATCCCGTTGTGCTTTCTGGTCGTTCCAGACGTGACCTTAATACTGCGACTCTCGTTGATAGTGCTGACGTTTATGAACAGACGTTCCCAAGGTCGAGGTCTGTTCCGAGTGTTGTAGATCCTAAACTTAGTGTTTTGCAGGACATGCAGTCCAAGCTGTCCTCCTTAATGCAGGCTTATGGTCCTGCTCCTGTTTGTCAGGAACCTTTGCTTGCAGTACGTCACGGGTCTGCTAAACGAGTGTCAGGTCTTCAACCATCTAAGCGTGAAGTGTTACGTCATTCCGATGTTAACCCAAGTGTTAGCTTTGCGGCTAAGCAAGATTCAGATCGTAAATCTCGACTTGACGTTGAACGTCAGTCCGTTCAGTCTAACCTTGATTTCGAACTGCAGTCACTGCAGTCTCGCTATGACGTTGAATGTCAGTCACCGCAGTCACTACGTGACGTCGAGCGGCAGACACCGCAGTCACGACGTGACGTCGAGCGTCAGTCGCAGCAGTCACGATGTGACGTTGAGCTGCAGACACCACAGTCACGACGTGACGTCGAGTGTCAGTCAGTGCAGTCACGACGTGTTGTCGATCGACAGTTACTGCAGTCACGACGTGACGTTGACCCTACTGCCTTAACTTCTTCTCATATACAAGTCGATGTAGGCTGTCAAGCTTTACCTTCGCGACATACGGGGATTTCTCCTTCTTGTAAGGATTTGATTTTATCAGATGAAGTGTTCTCTGAAGAGGAAATTGATGATCCTTTATCAACTAATGCTCCTTTAGGGATCCTTTCAGAGGAAGAAGGACCTAAGGTTGTCCAACAATCCGTTGGTTTTAGAAAGATCATGAATGTTTTTAGAGAAGTTTTTCCAACTCAGTTTGTGACTGCTGCTCCTCGATCACCACCTTCTGCATTTACGTTAGGTTTGACTGCTGCGACACCTTCGTATACGAAGTTAGTGCTATCTCGCTCTTCCAAGAGAGCCATGCGCTTGCTGGAAAACTGGTTGGCAACCAGAAGAAGCCTAGGAAAGTCTGCTTTTGCTTTCCCTCCTTCTAAGTTAGTGTCACGTTCCAGCGTATGGTATGACACGGGAGAAGTTCTCGGCTTAGGAGTACCTGCCTCTGCCCAGGGAGACTTCTCAAGCCTGGTAGACTCTCCTCGTCGTCTAGCCATGAGACGGTCCAAGATTTTATGGACCCCTTCAGAACTGGATCATCTACTGAAAGGAGTATTTCGTGCTTTCAAAGTTTTTAATTTTTTGGATTGGTCTTTGGGAGCTTTAAGTAAAAAGGTTTCTCCCTCGGACAATGATACTGCCATCCAAATTATGTCATGTATGGACAAGGCCATAAGGGACGGTTCCAACGAACTTGCGGCTGTTTTCACTGCAGGAGTGTTAAAGAAAAGGGAATCATTATGTTCATTCCTTTCTTTAGGAATTACTCCGTGCCAGAAGTTAGAGTTAATGTTTGCTCCTCTGTCAAATACTCTGTTCCCACAAGTGCTTATTATAGATATTGCATCATCTTTTGCGTTGAAAGATACGCATGATCTAGTGGCCAAAACAGCATGCAAAGTTTTGCCCTCATCCTTTAGCAGCAACAAACCCAAGTTTGATACGCCAGCCTCGAGATTTATTCCTCCCTTTCGTGGCAGAGCCTCAAACATAGGCACCTTTCGCCCTGATGGAAGGCAAGGTAAGAGGAGAGGATCCAGGTCCACCCGTGGCAGAGTCTGACTGTCCACGGCTTCAGACAGCAGTAGGTGCCAGACTGACGAACTTCTGGCAAGCATGGGAGAGAAGGGGAGCGGATCAGTGGTCAGTACTTTTATAAAGGAGGGTTACAAAATCCCATTTGTACCGAAACCTCCTCTAGTACATACTCCAATAGACCTTTCTCCCAGGTATCGAGAGGAAGCAAGGAGACAAGCCTTGTTCCTACTAGCTTTGGCCTCAGCCAAGCGAGTCGGTGAACTTCATGGTCTCTCATATGACATCGCCCATTCAAGGGGATGGGGGGAGGTAACGTTCAAATTCGTCCCTGAGTTTATTGCTAAGACTCAGAATCCGGGGGTGCCGGACCCTCGGTTCGACTCCTTCCAGATTTCGAGTCTTCGTTCTGTAACAGATGACCCAGACCATCTCCTACTATGCCCAGTAAGGAGTCTGAGGCTATATCTCAAAAGAATGGCTGCAGTCCGTCCCCAGGTGCAGGCATTGTATGTGAGCATTGGGAGGACTAAGAGGAGGGTCACCAAGAACACCATCTCGGCATGGATTCGTAGGGTGATTCATCTGTCCCTGAATCCAGACCCTCCTCCGTCACATCGCCCTAGAGCACATGATGTCAGGGGCGTAGCTACGTCCCTGGCCTTCAAGAAAAATTTCTGTGATGCAGGTGCTTCAAGCTGGGGTGTGGAAGCGTCAGACAACCTTGACTGCCCACTACCTGCAAGACGTGACCCACAGGAGGCTCGATACGTTTTCTATCGGCCCTGTGGTGGCTGCACAACAGCTGGTTTAAAACCTCGGGCTCCTTAATGAACATATAGCAGAAGGTTGAGGGCATTGTTACCCGGTCCTAGTCTGAATGAATGAAAGCTGACCTCAAACCATGTTTCCTTGTGTTCCTAGTATTATAGTAAGCTAATACTGTCACGTCCCCATACCCTGACGAGGTGGTATTGAGAGAGTCCTAGCCTAAAGTTTCCATCTAAAGGACTACAGGCCAACTTCGTAGGACGAGTTACACTTTATACCTTCACACACAGCTTACGTAGGCCGCAGGTCTTGCGTAGCAAGGTTCTAGCGAGGTGCAGGGACTCCTTATTGTTGAGTGCTGACACACTCAGATACTAAGTCCCTGGGCAAAGCCAAAAGCCAGTACAGGCCGGGACTTTCCATCCATCCTAACGGGTGAGTCACCCCTATTAAATACAGTAGCGTGGTTTGTATGTCAGTTACGGAACAAATGACAAATTCATAGATAATTTGTATTTTTCCTCAAGTTTGCCTCAAGTTTCAATCTCTCCTGTGGTGACTAAAGTCCAATTGGAATCAAGCTTTAGAGTTCCCGGACATTCTGATCCCCATGGTACCAGAGGAATGGATGGACCTTGACTCGTGGGTGGAAGACGAGAATCTGCGAAAGAGTGTAGATCTTCTTGTCCCCCCCCCCAGACTTGATGCTGTTTTCCGACACATCAAAAGAAGGTTGGAGGTCTACGTGCTGCACCACACGACCTCATTCCTTTGGTCAGAGTCCGAAAACTATCTTCACATAATTCTCTTAGAAATGAAGGCCATATTTCTAGCTCTTCAACAGTTCCATCAGTTTCTGGTGGGCCCCTATCCTATCTAGCAGAAGAAATACTGTACTGAGATGGGATGAAGTCCGTTCGGTACCACTATCAACCCGCTTCATTCCAGGCAAGAAGGATGTGCTCGCTGACAATGTGAGCAGACATCTCAGATAGGGGGTACCAAATGGTCTTTAGATCATCTAGTAGCCAACAAAGTGCTGACTGTGTGGAGTTCTCCGATTATGGATCTGTTCGCAGCGGCTCTGAACTTCAGGCTCGCGCTGAACTGTACAGTACTGCTCCCCAGTCCCAGACCCCAATACTCTGTGGCAAGATGCATTCCAACAATGTTGGGACAACATCAATGTTTAAGCCTTTTCCCCATTCTGTATGATGAGAAGGGTACTTAACAAGGCCAGAACATCGGTCAAACTCTCAATGACTCTCATAGCTCATTTATGGCATCATGCGGAATGGTTTCCGGACCTTCTTCAGCTCCTGACGGAGCCTCCAAGAGAATTCCCTTTGCTGCGACTTCACGTCTGGAGACTATCCAGCATCTCCTCACTCAGAGAGGATTTTTGCAACAAGTTGCAAAGAGGATGTCTGGATATCTGGAGAAATCCTCAGCAGCAGTCTACCAGGCAAATTGGAACGTCTTCTGTGGTTGGTTTCGTGGAAGGGGTATGTTTCCACTTGACACTACTATTCCAGCAATAGCGGAGTTCCTCGTGTATTTGCAGGAGGAAATGCGCCTTTCAGTTTCGGCAGTGAAAAGCTACCGCTCAGCCTTGAGTATCACCTTCAAACTGAAAGAAATAGACGTCTCATCGCTAGAACTTTCCTTACACATACAGAGTTACGAACTTACCTGTCCTCAGTCAGAAATGAGACCTCCCCAATGGAGTGTTGTTCGAGTTCTCCTGTCTCTAAAGAGGCCTCCCTACAGACCATTACACCAGGCAAGAGATCGCCACCTGACTTGGAAGACGGTGTCCCTACTCGCCTTGGCCTCAGCCAAATGAGTCAATGAACTTCATGATCTCTCATACAACATCGCCCATTCAAGGGGATGGGGAGAGGTAACGTTCAGCTTAGTCCCTGAGTTTGTTGCCAAGACTTGGAATCCAGTGGTGTCAGATCCTAGACTTGACTCTTTCCAGATAACGAGTCTTTGTTCCGTAACTGATGATCCAAGTCATCTGTTACTATGCCCAGTGAGGAGTTTGAGGCTCTACCTTAAGAGAACAGTAGTAGCTTGTCCCCTGGTGCCTTCACTTTTCGTCAGTACCAGGAGAAACAAGAGGAGGATCACCAAGAACACCATCTCTGAATTGATTCGCATTCATTGATCACGCTCTGAATCTAAATCCTCCTCCAGCATGTCAACCCAAAGCTCACGATGTCAGTGGCTTAGCTATGTCCCTAGTCTTCAAAAGAAATTACTCCTTGACGCAGGTTTTACTAGCAGGGGTGTGGAAACGTCATACGACTGTCACAGCTCATTACCTGCAAGATGTGACCCACAAGAGACTAGTTACGTTCTCTATCGTTCCTCTGGTGGCTGCACAGCAGCTGGTTTTGTATCTCATGCTTCTTATTTGACAAGTAGCATAAGGTTGAGGGCACCATTACCCAGTTTTAGTCTGTGTGAATGAAAAGGAATGACTGGCTCTTTTCTTTTCCTCATCCTCCCCCCTCTCGGGAAAAGCAGCATCCTGGTTTCTCTGCTTAAGCTGGCCTCACCCACTGCAGGCAAACCATTGTGTCAATACTGTTACGTTCCTATGCCCAGCGAGGTGGTAGTGGGAAAGTCTTGGTTATTTCCTATGGACTTGGAATAACATATACCTTGAGAGTCACACTGCTAATAACTCAACACACAGCTTGAGTAGGCCACAGACCTTGCATAGCAAGGTTTAGCTAGGTGCTATGGTCTCATTTTTTTTTTTTTTTTTTTTGGTACTAACCTACACATAAAATGGAGACCTCTGGTAAAGCCAAAAAGCGAGATTGGCGAGGACGTCCACCCTCCTAATGGGTGAGTCACCCCTATAAATAGCGTAGGTTTGATGGAAAAAAGGTCAAATTTTGAAATGAGATCCCTAATGAGTTGAAGGCTATTGATGCTACTTGATTCTCGAGCCTGGCACCAAGAGAAATGGTAACTATAGAAAAGTCTTAATCCTGAGGAGAGAGAGCTAAAGATGCTTCTTTTTGCCAGTAGAACCACTCCCATCCCCTGATCGAGTTGGCCAAGAAGGCTGGGGTCTTGAAGCCCAGACAACTGGACTTGAACAGTTGCCAGAGAGGGAAACGCTATGAACCCCAATCGCTGATCAAGAATAAGACATTACTGAAATTCGGCAAATTATCAAGAACTGATATCAAGACAGGAGGGACAAAAAAAGGAACAAAAGGCACCTTCATTCTCATGAGATAGAACCTAACAGGCGACGTAAGTGGGGAGGGGTGATGTCAACGTCACCAACGCCGAAACCACCACCTGTCGCCTGACTTTACAGGATGCTGTCATCCTCAAAGAGAAAAAGGTGTTCACAGGAAGGAGGCAACTTATTTCCCTATAATGACTGCCTAGGACAACTAAATGGATCGGTATTAGGCAACATGTTAGGAGAAAGATCAGCTTTGCCCCAAGTCATCAGCACAGGCCTCCACTAGCTACCTTGTCTCCAAGAGAAAAGTGCACGAGAAGGGGACAAATCATTCCCATGGAATGTTGCCTGAACCTATCCATTGTTTCAGTGTTAAAGTCTTGTCGGAACATCATCCGCTGGGAATGATACCTGGACCGATCCATTGTTTCAGTGTTAGAAAATATGAGGGAACATCACCCACAACTCAAATCACCAATACCATCCACAGACTACCTGTCATCTGATTTGTCAAGGCACTGTGCCAAGAGAAATGCACATGAAGGAGACCTTCGAGCACTCAACGACTAAGAGGAGAGAGCACTTAAACAGAGTTAGGATCAGAATGGTCGCCAGGATAGACCTTTTACTAAATCGTCAAAGGTACCGAACAGAAAGGGACTAATTAATGCTGAACCACTCCTTAGAAAGACCAAATAAGCAGAGAGAAAAGGCATAGGTGACAACTCCCTCTCTTGGAGGGAGTCTAACTGTCTTTTGTTTCGTAACCGACATACAAACCATACTATTTAATAGGGGTTATTACTTTTGGCGTAGCTGAAATGACGAGCCATTAGAATTTTAACGAGGGTTTACTAGCGGCGGGTAGGGAGGGTAGTTTGCTACCCCCCCCCACCCTCACACACACCTGTGCTTGAGCTCACTTTGCTCTCGGCTCGGGTGGTAGTCGGACGTGTCCACTTTCACCCTCGCCTTTCTGACAGCCATTAATGCTTTTTGCTTTTTCTTTTACAGTTGTGTTTGAAGTTGGCCTCTGCTATCATGCGAAAGTGTCCTGGATTATCCGACCGCCCTTTTGGTACATTTATGTCGGCGGTCGATACGGACCCTCACACCCTTTGTCCTTATTTTAGGGGCCAACGGTGTGATAGAACTAATAAGTGTGGTGAGTGTATGGAGTGATCTACCTCCCAGTGGGAGAGGTTTTCTCAGCGACGGAAGAAGTCCAAGCGGGATATTTCTCCTTCGAAGGTTTCTTTGAAAGGGGAAAATCCCAAGGACTCTTCTTCAGTTGCCCAAACCTCCTCCGAAGCTCCCGCTCGATCGGTTTCTTCCGAGAAACTGTCGAGTGGTAGCGTAGGCCATAGTTCTGTTGCCCGAACTCGGGGTTCGGGAGAGGGAGTTGCCTCCCATAGCGAGGCAGCTCCTCCTCCTCCCCCGGGGGAGGATTTGAATATTAATTTGTGCACTAAGGATTTGTTTCAGCTTTGGTCTTCCTTGGGGCTTGAGGGTTCGCCCTCCAAGGAAGCCTTGTTTAACATGATGCGTTTGGGGGCCGCTGTCAAACAATCGCCGACTTTGGCAGAGGTTGATCCTCTGTCTATCGTCAACGTTGTGGTGGCAGAGGCTTCCGATGCGGTATCTCCGACCTCTGCACCTGATCAACCTGCTGTAGCTGAAGGCTTAGTTTCTCCCTCTGCTCATCCTTCGAGGGAGGAACTAAGTCCAACAGTCTCTCCTGCCGGTGATTCTCCCCCTCGGGGGAGTTCACTCACAGAGACTCCTCTTCGGACTGCTGACGGTCAGCTCGCTGACCCCATGGCCCCCAGAGGGCGCATACGGCGTAAAGCTCGCCTTCCTCTTCGCCGGAGAGGCCTTCCTTCACCTCACAGGGGTGTGAGGAGATGCCTCTTCGGTTCATCGTCTCCTCCGCAGAGGAGCCTCGCCATCATTCTCCGACTCTCCTAGCTACAACCCTGGACCTCTCTGCGGATCGTTCGCGATCCCCTTCGGTGGAAGGTCGTCCTTACAAAGGACATGTTGACCTTCCACCCGTCAGACCTGCTGACCTGCCGTCGCCGTTCCTGGCTGCTGCTGCGCTGTGGTCGTCGACACATCCTGTTGTGAAACAGGCAACGGTCCCTTCGGGGCAACAAGGGCGTATGCGCGAGTTGGCACTTATGTCCCGTATGCGCCAGTGCTCTCCTGCGCGCAGGCGCTCATCTACTGCCGATGATGCTCCTGCTAAAGCGCGCCAGTGCTCACCTGTGCGTCAGTGCTCACCTGCGCGCCAGCGCTCTCCTGATCGCCAGCGCGCTACTTCGCACCTTTGTTCTCCTGCGTGCCAGCGCTTGCCTGCGCGCCAACGATCTCCTGCACGCTCACAATCTTCTGATCTGGGCGCAGTAAGGAAGTTGAATATTTCCTCTGCTCATCAGCGCTCGCCAACGCGCCGTCAATCTCCACCTGCGTGCCATCCCTCGCCAGCACGCCTTCGCTCGCAGTCTTCCACTTGCGCCCTTGAGGATGCGCGCCCACGCCCATCTCCCCAGCCTGATATGCGTGCTCATGGGCGCCCGCGTGCAAGAGATGTCTCTCCTGCGCGCACACGCCCAACGGTATCATCGCCCGCTCGGGCTCTTCAGCCTGACCCTGCACGCCCACGCGCGCGCCAACATTCACCCTCGCGCACGCGAGCGCGCAACCTTCCTTCTGCGCACCCTCTGCTGTCCCCGGCTCGCGTTCCTACGCGCCCCTGCTCCACCCTCGCCATCGCCTGTGCGCGACCCACGGTATTTCCCATCGCGTGAGCGCCAGCGCGTTCGCCATTACCTCCCCCCACGCGCGAGGCTGCAGGACAACGTGCGGCGCTGCAGGACAACGTGCGGCAAGGTCGTCATCGTCGCATCCCCCCCCCCCCCCCCGCAAGCGCAGAATAGCTCGCTCGCCGGCAGGGGTGAAGGTTCCAGAAAGGTCCAGGGGTATTTCTTCTCCATCATCCTCTTCTTTTCAGGCGAACCCCCCCTTTGGTAACTCCTCCCAGGGATTAGTCGATCCCTTTCCCTCCAGAGGGAGTATCTGACAGCGCAGCCGTCAGCCAGCAGCCTTGGTTTGGGACACTGGTCAGAGCGGTCATGCAGGCATTTAAGCCTGTTCTCTCTAACCTGGGCCACAAATCCTTGCCAGCTTCTACTCCCCTGAAGAGGAAAAAAGGAGTTTCAAACGTGGTAACTTCTCCGAGGGCAAAGCTGACTCCTCGTAAGTTCTTGAGGCAGGCCTCCTCACCCCCCCAGACTTTTTCTCCCTCCCCTTCAGACGAAGACTTCCCGTCCTCAGGGGAGTCACGTGAGGTGAGGCGTTCCCCCATCGCACCAATGAGGGAAACCCCACCTCGCACTTGAAAGTCTTCTTGGGTAGGGGTGGAGAAGAGCCTACCACTGTCGTTGTTGGAGTCTTGCATCCCTCCCAGGAGGGAGTCGAAAGACTTGAAGACTGTAACAAAGTCTTCATCAAGGCTTAGACCGGAGCCAGCCAGTCACTCGGAGAACGTCCGCGAGTCCCCCCAACCTTACCTTACCTTATTGCCTTATTTTTTGTTTGGGTTCCCCCAGGTCCCTCAGTGTGAGGCACCTCGTATAACCACCAGAGAGTTGCTAATACATCTTCCGGTGTATTTTGCATCTTCCAGTCTTGGATGGTCTGGGATGCATCTTAGGTATTTATCGAGCTGATTTTTAAACGCATCTACGCTCACTCCTGATATGTTTCTTAGATGAGCTGGCAGCACATTAAATAGTCGCTGCATTATCGATGCTGGTGCGTAGTGGATTAATGTCCTGTGCGCCTTTCTCAGTTTACCTGGAATGCTTTTTGGTACTATTAATCTACCTCGGGGACAGGAGACTTCGCTGCTACTGTAGTCCTTCAGGAGGAGAACTGCAGGAGTCAGAACACGCGTTCTGGCAGGTTCTGACCCTTATGAGGAATCTCAATGGGTTTGCTGACCCAGAGATTCCTCCTCGTGAGGGCAAAGACACGGTCTTGGACAAAAAAAAACCCTCGAAGGCCAGTGCGGCTTTGCCCTGGTCTCAAGGGGTCAAGAGTGCCAGAGACAAGATCGAAGTCCAGCTCTCCGAGCCTGCCTCCTCCAGCCGATCCAGCGCCGGCAACAAGCTCCTCTCACCTCCTCGTGTCCAACAGAGGAGGTACTTCGACATCGTAAAGGAGACTTGTTTGGCTCTTCCCCTTCACTATTCGTTGGAAGAGCTTACCAGGGGAGTCCCTCTTGAGATACTCTCCAACCGGCAGGTCTCGTTCTCGGCAACGGAGATCCTTAGCCAGGAAAAGGTGGCGAAGTGTGCCATGCAGGCCACTTCGTGGCTGGATATCTGGCTAGGGACCTTAGGTATCCTGATACGTTTAGAGGATTTATCCTAAGAAAGTACCAGGAAGGCTATGGAGACCTTTTTACTCTCGGGCACTCGCATAATCGAGTTTCTAGCCCCACCAAGTCTCGAACTTGTGGGCTAACACCATCTTGAAACGTCGAGATGCGGTGTCTGAGAGGTTCCATCAAAAGGTCCCGAATACCGAGATCAGCAGGCTCAGGCATTCTTCCGTTATGGGAAAGAACTTGTTTGAGTCTAGGGACGTGGAGCAGGCCGCTGAGAGGTGGAGGAAGTTCAACCTGGACTCTCTCCTACATAGGGCTCTGACATCGAAGCCCTATAAACCTCCAGTACACCAGCAACCACGCCCTACCAAGATCACGAAACCGGCAGCGAAGACGGTGGTGTCTAAGCCCTTTCCTGTCAAGGACAAGAAAGGCAAAAAGTCCTCCAGGGGAGGAAAGAATCATAGATGGAGTGGCCGAGGCTGCAAACGCTAGGATTGGCAGTCCCCCTGCATGTCCACCAGTGGGGGGATGCCTACAAAGTTGCGCGAATAGGTGGCAGCAACTCGGGGCCGATTCCTGGACGATCTCCATAATCAGTCAGGGATATCGCGTCCCGTTCACAACATCTCTACCTCCCCTGACAGTGGATCCAGTGTCGGTGAGCTCCCTTTTCATGGGATCAGTAAGGGGGCAAGCCCTTCGGGCAGAATCCAGACCATGTTGAAGAAGGGCGCTCTCCAAGAGGTCCTCGACGGGTCTCCAGGCTTCTTCAGTCGACTCTTTCTTGTAAAGAAGGCGTCTGGAGGCTGGAGACCAGTCATCGACCTCTCGGCTCAGAACAAGTTTGTCAAGCAAACTCCGTTCAGCATGGAGACCGCAGACACGGTCAGACTTGCAGTGAGACTGCAAGACTTCATGTGTACACTGGATCTGAAGGACGCGTACTTCCAGATCCCAGTTCATCCGTCTTCAAGGAAGTACATAAGATTCAGCCTAGACAACAAGGTTTACCAGTTCAAGGTGCTGTGTTTCGGTCTCTCCACAGCACCACAGGTTTTCACCAGAGTGTTCAACCTAATTTCATCGTGGGCACATAGGATCGGCATCCGTCTCCTCCGTTATCTGGACGACTGGCTGATCCTAGCAGACTCAGAGTCAGCCCTTCTTCGACACTGAGACAAACTTCTGGGACTTTGCCAAGATCTAGGGATCATGGTAAATCTTGAGAAGTCCTCTCTGCTTCCCACTCAAAGACTGGTTTACCTAGGCATGATCATAGACACCAATCTCCACAAAGCCTTCCCATCAGACGACAGGATAGCAAGGCTGAGGAGGGTCGCAAGCCCTTTCCTCAGACGATGAGAACTTCCAGCCCAATCGTGGTTACGTCTCCTCGGTCATCTCTCATCTTTGGCTCGTCTAGTTCCCAACGGTCGCCTCAGGATGAGATCCCTCCAGTGGCGACTTGAGTCTCGGTGGAATCAGGGTTACGATTCCCTGGATGTCATGATCCCTATGGGACCTGCGGAACTGACGGACCTCCAGTGGTGGGTGACAGACGAGAACCTACGAAAAGGAGTGGATCTTCTCATCCTCCCCGGGATTTGATGCTGTTTTCGGACGCCTCAAAGAAAGGGTGGGGGCCCACGTTCTGCAACACAGGACTTCAGGCCTGTGGTCAGAATCAGAAAAGTGCCTCCATATAAATCTGCTAAAGATGAAGGCTGTATTCCTGGCCCTTCAACAGTTCCAACAATACCTGGCGTGTCACACTGTGGTGGTGATGAGCGACAACACCACAGTAGTGGCTTACATCAACAAGGAAGGAGGTACCTTTTCAAAGCATCTATCCCATCTCACAGTAGAGATACTAAGATGGACCGAAATCCACTTGATTCCTCTATCGGCACGTTTCATTCCAGGCAAGAGGAATGTGCGCGCCGACAGTTGGAGCAGAGCGTCTCAGTTAGTGAGTACCGAGTGGTCTTTGGATCATCTAGTAGCCAACAAAGTCCTGACTTTGTGGGGTTCCCCGATTGTGGATCTGTTCGCGACACCGTTGAACTTAAAGCTTCCGCTGTACTGCTCCCCAGTCCCGGATCCCAAGGCACTATGGCAAGATGCCTTCCAACAACGGTGGGACAACATCGACATGTACGTCTTTCCCCCGTTCTGTCTGATGAGGAGGGTGCTTAACAAAACCAGAATATTGGTCAATCTTTCAATGACCCTTATAGCTCCACTATGGCATCACGCGGAATGGTTTCCGGACCTTCTGCAACTCCTAATGGAACTTCCGAGAGAACTGACTCCACGACACGAGCTACTCAGACAACCACATGCCAACATCTTCCACACAGCCTTAGCTTTGCTACGACTTCACGCCTGGAGACTATCCAGCATCTCCTCGCTGAGAGAGGATTTTCACAACAAGTTGCAGTTAGGATGTCTGGACATCGTCGAAAGTCATCCGCATCTGTCTACCAGGCAAAGTGGAAAGTCTTTTGTGGTTGGTGTCGTGGAAGGGGTATCTCTCTACTCGATGCCACTATCCCAGCAATAGCGGAGTTCTTCGTGTATTTGTGGGAAGGAATGCGCCTTTCAGTCTCGGCGGTGAAAGGCTATCGCTCAGCCTTAAGTCTAGTCTTCAGGCTCAAAGGAGTGGACATTTCTTCCTCGCTGGAACTTTCCCTACTCATACAAAGTTATGAACTTACCTGCCCTGAGTCGGAAGTGAGACCTCCTCCATGGAACGTGGTTCGAGTTCTCAGGTCTCTTAAGAGACCTCCCTATGAACCATTACGCCAGGCTTCAGATCGCCACCTAACTTGGAAGACGGTGTTCCTACTAGCTTTGGCCTCGGCCAAGCGAGTCGGTGAACTTCATGGTCTCTCATATGACATCGCCCATTCAAGGGGATGGGGGGGATGTAACATTCAAATTCGTCCCTGAGTTTATTGCTGAGACTCAGAATCCGGGGGTGCCGGACCCTCGCTTCGACTTCTTCCAGATTTCGAGTCTTCGTTCTGTAACAGATGACCCAGACAATCTCCTACTGTGCCCAGTAAGGAGTCTGAGGCTATATCTCAAAAGAACGGCTGCAGTCCGTCCCCAGGTGCAGGCATTGTTTGTGAGCACTGGGAGTACTAAGAGGAGGGTCACCAAGAACACCATCTTGGCATGGATTCGTAGGGTGATTCATCTGTCCCTGAATCCAGACCCTCCTCCGTCACGTCGCCCTAGAGCACATGATGTCAGGGGCGTAGCTACGTCCCTGGCCTTCAAGAAAAATTTCTCAGTGACGCAGGTGCTCCAAGCTGGGGTGTGGAAGCGTCAGACGACCTTCACAGCCCACTACCTGCAAGACGTGACCCACAGGAGGCTCGATACGTTTTCTATCGGCCTTGTGGTGGCTGCACATCAGCTGGTTTAAAACCTCAGGCTCCTTAATGAACAAGTAGCAGAAGGTTGAGGGCATTGTTACCCGGTCTTAGTCTGCTTGAATGAAAAGGTATGTCTGGTCCTTATTCTTTTCTTCATCCTCCCCTCTCTTGGGGAAAGCAGCATCCTGGGTTCTCTGCACAGCTGACCTCAAACCACTGCAGGTAAACCATGTTTCCTTGTGTTCCTAGTATTATAGTAAGCTAATACTGTCACGTTCCCATACCCTGACGAGGTGGTATTGGGAGAGTCCTAGCCTAAAGTTTCCATCTAAAGGACTACAGGTCAACTTCATAGGACGAGTCACACTTTATACCTTCACACACAGCTTACGTAGGCCACAGCCCTTGCGTAGCAAGGTTCTAGCGAGGTGCAGGGACTCCTTATTGTTGAATGCTGACACACTCAGATACTGAGTCTCTGGGCAAAGCCAAAAGCCAGTACTGGCCGGGACTTTCCACCCTTCCTAATGAGTGAGTCACCCCTATTAAATAGCATGGTTTGTATGTCAGTTACGGAACAAATGACAAATTCGTAGATAATTTGTATTTTTCCTAACTACAGTATACAAACCTTAGCTATTTAATCAAACTTGCCCGCCAGCCCTATCCGTCTTGAAGTCCTACCTCTAAGCAAAGTGAGCTCAAGCACAGGTGTGTGGGGAAGGGGGTGGGGGGTGGGTGGGTAGCAAGCTATCCCTCCCTACCGCCCGCTAACTAGCGGTGTGGTAGTAAACCCTCGTTAAAATTCTAATGGCTCGTCATTTCAGTTACGCCGAAAGTAATAACCCCTATTAAATAGCTAAGGTTTATATAGTTAGGAAAAATACAAATTATCTACAAATTTGTCATGTTGGTTCGGTGTCAGGCGAAATTTGGGGGAAACTTCACACAGCTCATGGTCAACAACACCGACTGGCAGACTACAGTACCTGTCGCTTCACAAAAGAAGGTAGTGTCGGCAAGTAACCGCCTCCAATACTTGACAAAGGTAACATTCCTCGGGAGAACCACCATCAGAGCCAAGACTCTGGGCTGCTGGATCCTGGTCCCTATGGACATCTAGGAACCCCTCCCCGCAGCAAAACGTCTCTCTGAAAAAATGTAAGTATGCATAAAAAGTCACAAGAACAAACGAAGAGACTAAAAATCTACAAGAGTGACTATAAACGTACCAGAAGTTCTCAATGGTAAAGAAAGTAATCCTCCTTTACCTACAGTAATTTACTTAGAATGCTGTTACCCTGGTCCTATCACTCATGGAAACCCTGTGCACTACTGGACCTAAGAGATCTATTTGTTGTGGTCTTAGATATGTAGAATATAATACACTGTAATGTATTCCACATATAATGTCAAATCCTGTCTTGATATCAGTTCTTGATAATTGGCTGATTTTCAGTAATGTTCTATTCTTGATCAGCGATTGGGGTTCACAGCGTTGGCCTCTTCGGCGACTGTTCAAGTCCAGTCGTCTGTCCTGTCCTTCGAGCCCCCAGCCTTCTTGGCCAACTGGGTCAGGAGGTGGGAGTGGTTCTACTGACAAAGGAGAGAAGCATCTTTAGCTCTCTCTCCCCAGAATTAAGACTTTGCTATGTTACCATTTCTCTTGGCGCCAGGCTTGAGAATCAAGTAGCGTCAATAGCCTTCAACTCATTAGGGATCTTTTTAGGATTTTTTAGGGAAGTTCTTCTCTTCCCCTCTTTCTTTCCTAATTAATCAGATTCGATTTGAGTTGCTTTTTTGTGTCATGCTCTCCCATGTCTTCTCGCAAGAATGGTATTGGCTCTGGTACTTGTCACAAGGTTTTCGTGTCGCTTGACGTAGGGTGCCATTCTGGCTTGGGGTGAGGGAATTAGGCGATAACAGGCTTCTTCAGTTTGCTTTCCGTTTGGTTGCATCCTGATGTCTTACCAACAAGATTGTCTTAACTTGTCTGTTTCTCCCTGCACCTTTCGGTTTTGATATATCAATGTCCTAGTCAGGGGCACTTTTCATTGTTTTTCTTGAAGAGGGTGCTTGGACTGGAGCTTGTCCTTCCAACTTCGATTAGTATCTGCCACCCTCACTCTGGACAGACATTCTGATCTCACTTGGCCTTCTCTGGCACAGTCCGCTACATCTGGTAGAAACTGTTCAGGGTTTAGAAGCTTTATGCTTATCCTCTTACAGTATGTATTCCTTTCAAAATGTGGCTAATCGGGCTAGATAAATTGTCCTAAGGTAACGTTTATTAATATGGAATTTTCAAATAAAATTGATAATATTTACCTGGATAATTTAGCTAGTCTCTGCACAGCTGACCTCAAACCACTGCGGGTAAACCATGTTTCCTTGTGTTCCTAGTATTAAGTTAATACTGTCACGTCCCCATACCCTGACGAGGTGGTATTTGGAAAGTCCTAGTCCTATAGTCTATTTTTTATAGCAGTGCATATTTGCACTGACTCACAGGGGGTGCCCTTTTAGCTCGGAAAGGTTCCTGATACCTGATTGGTCTGAAGTGTTTTTGTCCGAACACCTTCATTGTTCTCGAATAATTACCAAGTAATGTGAATCGAAACTTATTTATTAACCTATATTTCTCCATCAGATATATGTTTTATCAATAAACAATGAGAAAGAATAAATATATTATAAAGAATCCTCTTGGTAAGTCTAAATTTAATAACACAATGCACCGAAGTCAACGACGGCAGCTTGTTTTCGGATGCACGCTTTGTAATTTTGTAATTTTTCACATTTTTTAACACAAATTGGGATAAATTACACTCAGCATAGGTTAAAATAGGGGAAAATAGATAGATATTAGGTGAGGAACAGGAATGTGGGAAAATACTAAGCAAAATAATACAAAGAGAGACAATGCAAGGCTATTTAAACTGAAAGGAATAGGCCGAACTATATTACGAAAAAAAAAAAAAAAAAAACTGGGTCTACGACAGTCAGAAGGGATTGTTTTCCTGCCAGGCTGCTATAGGCTGTTCTTTTACCACCCCACAAGTTTTCACAAATATTGGGTTTTATTAATTCCATGTTTTTGATAAATTCTGGTATTCAAAAAAGTTTATAATAACATGTTTAACCTATGCTGAGTGTAATTTATCCCAATTTGTGTTAAAATATGAGAAAAATTACAAAATTACAAAGCGTGCATCCGAAAACAAGCTGCTGTCGTTGACTTCGGTGGATTGTGTCATTAAGTTTAGACTTACCAAGACGATACTTTATAATATATTTATTCTTTCACATTGTTTATTGACAAAACATATATCTGATGGAGAAATATAGGTTAATAAATAAGTTTCAATTCACATTACTCGGTAATTATTCGAGAGCAATGAAGGTGTTCGGATAAAAATACTTCCGACCAATCAGGTATCAGGAACCTTTCCGAGCTAAAAGGGCACCCCTGTGAGTCAGTGCAAATATGCACTGCTATAAAAAATAGACTATAGTCACTTTTGATTTTAGCTAACTGATGAGAGAGTAGTATGAGCTCTCTTTCTAGCCATTAGTGTTACTAACGGCAGTGTGGAACAGGAGGTACTGTGTCAGGGTTATCAAGTGATAAAATTTTGGGTGGACTATTGGGTTTAAGGGCTAGCTAAATTTTCCAGGTAAGTAATTTTAATATCAATTTTAGTTTGAAAATTCCATATCCATTGCATGTGCAAGGACAAATTATGGCTTTATATAGTTTAAGGTTGGGTGTCGGACTTTGGAGATAGCCCTTACTGTAGGTCCAAAATTATCTATGAGCATGAGGAAGCTGTACATTGATCTAAATCCATGAGCATTAGGAAGCCCATTCCCTTCCTAAACAGAACACGACCTTCTCTTGCTCTCCCTGTAGTACAGTATTCAAAATTAGTGACATTCATAAACTGTTCAATTTTTATTACACTCAAATCCCTCTGCCATACAAAACAGTATTTACCAGTATATAAAAAATGATTATTTCACAGGAGGTAACTGGCACAGAAGATTATAATGCAGCAAGATCACAATTAGAGAATCATGCCTGGAATTTAGAGGCAGCAGTACAAGATCACCTTGCATTGAGTGATTCATCACCACTTACCCCACAGCCATCAACATCATCCCAGGTTAGCTGCAATTTTTTTTTCATTTTTCAAACAAAGATACTATTTGTTCCGGCACTAAAGACAAACCTTATGCTCTTTACATAGGAGTATTATTTTGGCGCTAGATGGAAACCGACCTTTAAAAGCTTTTGCAAGGGGTAACTACCCTCAGCTAGTTAGTGGCGGCAACCCACCACCCCACTCACACCAGCAATGGTAAACAACTGTCACTTTTTATTTCAGCTTGGAGGAGTACAGACGTTGTCTTGTTCCTCCGCTATAACCCTAAAATAAAAAGATTTCTATTTTTGGCTGGCCTATAAAGCAAAAATTTTTCTTCATTATTTTTCTTTTCAGGTATGACTGCCCATAAAATCTTATCTAAATACAGGTTTGTCCTGATGTTGAAGGGGGCTGTTGCGGCCCCTTCATGCCTGCTTAGAAGATGGATCCTCATGGTCTCTGCCCTGTGTGTAGGGGTCACTCATGCATGCAGGAGTCTTCTTATAAAGTGTGTAGGGAGTAGTCGCCCTCCCAGTGGCTGAGGTTTAGTTGGTGACGGAAGAAGAAATCAAAGAGGGATTCTTCACCTTTTGAGGCCAGTTTCAAAGGGGAAGAAACCCCACCATCGTTCTCCATCAACTCGACCTCTGCATGATGACTACTCGTTCAACTTCCCTTGGGAGTCGGATGAGTATAAGTGGTATTCATGCGACCCTGGGACAGCCCTGCATGTCAAGAGGCCTCCGTTGCTTCTCCTAGAGAATCATCACCGGCCGTCGCTGTAGGGAAGTCTCTTTCCGACCAAGCAGTTCATCATCTGTGGCTGACAAGCATTCCTCAAAGTGACTTGTCGGGAATCCATTCTTGGGGAACCCAGGGACTATCTTCGGCTACGTCCCAAGGATGGTTTATGGAATCGATCTTTTGGCTGAGTTCACTCAACCAGAAGGGAGACGAAGTGAGCTGTCCGTGTTTCTGCCTCCAGGTATTGGACAACCTTCCCTTCCGAGGGAGGGTCGTTCTCCACCAGGTGTTGAATGATCTTCCCTTTCGAGGGATAGATCCCTTTCAACAGCTCCTGCTCATCAAGTTCCTCGCCCATGAAGAGATTTTCCGTCAGGATCTTAAGGGGTTGATCGACCCTCGGGGGAGAACGCCCTCTCCTGAGTGATCTCTCCAGTGGTTCCACCAAAGGGCATGGCCTCATCCTTGTCCCGCGGTATTCCATCAGAGCGCAACTTATTGGAGCTGGGCGATGGTGGTAGGAGGGGATTGCCTGCGATCACTCTCCTTTGTCGTCGTGTCTCTTGGATACAATGTAGCGCTACCAGCTTGCTCCTTTGGTTTCTCCTTCTCTCAAGGAAGAACCTGCTTTGCTGCCTGCATTCAAGCGCGTAACAACCACCTATCCTTCCTCTTCCTTAGGGGAAAGAAAGACTTGTCTTTCTCCTGTTGAGGAAAAGGCAAGTATAATAGAAGAGTTTCTCTCCTAGATGTGCTAATCGCTGACCAACTTCTAGTGGATGAGTCTTGTCCAGTGTTGCTCACCGGTGAAAGGGCGAACTCTTCTGCAGGAGGTAGGTGAGCTCGCTATTGCTACGTGCGTTGCTTGTTCTAGAAAGTCTTCCCATCTAGACTCACTAGCACTAGAAACTTTGTCTAGTGCAAAGGCTAGTTCTACTTCATTAGTGCGCACTGCGCACATAGGTAGATCACATCTTACCGGTGTGAAATGACCCGTTTCCCGAAAGTTCCTTCCCCGGCATTCCCACCATCCCACTGGAATCCTTCCAAAGAAGTGAAGGCCCATCTGATCCCAGATGTATCAGCGAATCTAGGCAACCACCTCCTCTAACCCGTCCCAAGCCTCAAGTGTCTTCGAGGTATCAGGAGTACCTGAAGACCAAGGCATCTACTGACCAAGATCTGGTCTGGGAGAGGCTAGGATTAATTCCAATCATGCCTAAGAGGAGGAAAAGGAATCAGTGGGCAAACACCCCGCCACCTGAGGATAATGTACATCCTCGTACGAGCAGGGGATTGATATCCCTGAGTGAGATCACTCTTACAAATAAAGAGTTGAGCCAGCCAGGACCTTCTACTAAGGTTGCATAGATTTTTCCTTTCACTCTCTCCAAAGGAGAGTTCCTCCCTTTTTGAGGGCTTTAACATCCGCTCGAGGGAATGTAAGGACACAAGACGCTCCCTAAAAATTGGTGCTCTATGGATGAACGTCAATCCTGAGGGGACTATCACTCAGCATCAACATTTGCCTCTGTAAGACCTGAGCATAGCGGCCTTCTTCTGAGGGTTCAGTTCTCTGACAAAAGGAACCCTGATGATGACCTTGATCCTCCCTGAGCTGCTATGGGTGCTAGCTCAGAGGAGGAAGAAGCTTTCGAACATTCTGACAGAGCGGTGCTAATGTCCAGCTTGAAGATCTTGCCCCTAGAACAGAAGGATGCGGATAGCCTCTTTTAGCAAGTCCTTTCTTGCATAAGGAGGGTCAACAATCTGTGGGAGCCAGATCAGGTCCCAGGGAAGGGAATGGACACAGCCCTAGACCTCTTCTGTGATATCCCAAGACCCACCAAGAATAAGGTAGCCTTTTCTTGGTCGAGAGGGGTCAAAACAACAAAGATATGGGTGTATACTCAAGTGGCAGGAACTTCACAACCTCTCCAATCCGTGGAGTCTTTTCGGTTACTTCCTCCTCTCGTATGTCCGGCGGAGGAAGCACTACGAGATGGTAAAGAACGATTCATCTCCTCTACCACTAGACCTGGTACTCTTGGATTTACTGTAATGGAAACCTCTTCTTTGGCCAAACTGGCGACGTTGCCAGTACATTTCTCTCTGGGAGATGCTGCCAACAAGGAAAGGCTTGAGATGTTCCTTGCAATCTCTTTCATGGATGGATTTCTGGTTGGGGACAGTAGTTTACCTTGTTAAGAAGGAAGACCTCTCCATACCCGCTTTGATGGTCCAGCCCTTTGATGTAGTAGAGGGGCTTGAGAGTCTCAATGATGATTATCCACCCTGGCATGTTCAACCATACCCCTAAGGCCAGTTCTAAGAGACCAGACTAAGACTGGTCATATATAAGCCTTCTTCTTTATTTCAGTTTTTCACTTCTCGCTCTCTCTGAATTTTGTTGACGACCATTATTAGAACATTGACCAGTTTTTGTATATGCTTCAAATTTAGACACCATCACCCTCTGGCAGGCCCCATTGGGTGCAGACTTAGGTTGTTAAGAGTTGGGCTCCAGTGATCCAGTTTTAAGTCATCCCATATTTGCTGGTAATGGGTGATGCCAGGCATTGGGGTCATTGGTGAGAGGGGTAACTACCCCCTGTGATCAGTGTATGCCCACCTAAAGAGAGGCAGCCCCTCTCTAATTGAAGACTGGTCCCCGCTGAAACCTCTTCTCGTGTTGAGCCACGGATTAATGATGAGTAACGCTTATGTAGCTCTGGCTCATGAACAGCTAATCCAAGTTGAACAAAGAGCTCTCCACTACAAGGGCAGGGCTTTCTCGAATAAGAGTTGTTCGCGAACCTCATTGTATAACCAAGTTGACTCCAGGGGCAGAATAAACTGCAGTTCGACGAGAAAGACATACACATATCCATCTACCTGGTGAGGTGTGAAGGAGAGCTTCTTGACAATCTATGGGAACCCGAGTCGCACGGACATCCTAACTCGGGCTTTACGTCATCGACATGTGAGTACGTTATTACATCGCAAGGTCACGAGAGAAGGAATGCCACCTTAGGACGTCCTGTTCCCCAGGAAGGGAGAACACGTCTGAAAATGGGTCCCCAGGCTACTACTGTTGACTCTATATTGTAGAAAAGGACCCTGAAAGCTGGATACCAGTTTTCGACCTTTCCTCATTGAACAGGCTCGTTCAACAAACTTCGTTCAGGATGGAGACTGCTGACACGTTCAGACAAGCTGTCAGACCCGAGGGCTTTATGTCAACACGGGAATGGGGATGCTTCCACCTGATTCCAGTTCATCTATCTTCAAGGAAGTATGTAAAAGTCATCCTAGATAATTGACAATACCAGTTTAAGGTGCTTTAATTCAACATGGTTGCACCTTCTCTGTGTTTTCACAAGGAGTTTCTCCCTAGTGTCAATCAGGACCCGCAGAAAAGGCATTCGTCTGTTAAGACACTGGGCCGACTGGGTAATTCTAGCAGACTTAAGAACTTTACTTCGCCAACATCGAGTCAGGCTTCTAAAGTTTTTTTGTGATCTGATGGCAATGGTAAAATCGCGAGAAGTCATCCCTGCAGCCAATACAAAACTAGTACAGTGGTATCTCTACATGAGAATTTAATTCGTTCCACAACCAACTTCGGATGTAGAAACGAATTTTCCCATAAGAATACATGGTAATTCATTTAATTCGTTCCTCAGCTCAGAGAGAGAGGAGAGAGAGGAGAGAGAGAGAGAGAGAGAGAGAGAGAGAGAGAGAGAGAGAGAGAGAGAGAGAGAGAGTAACGAGTTGAAGGACAGTTAAATGTAACTAAAAAAATCTCAGCAAATCTGAATTCCTTTATTAACTAAAACAAATATTGATACAAACACACTCGTGTGCGTATGCGCAAACACACACACGCACGAGGAGACAGATCGGCGAAGAGGTAGAGATGGTGACTGCAATAACATACCGTAACTTACACTGCGGAAATTTTAATCTAAATTAGCTTATTTTTTTTTTTTTATATTTCATATTTTCTAAATTTTTTTCTTTTGATTTTTTATTTTCATCACTTTCAGTGACGAGTTACGGTATGTTATTGCAGTCACCATCTCTACCTCCTCCCCGACCGTCTCTCTTACTGCGTAGCAATTTTTGCACCTGTGTGTGTGTTTGTGCCTACGCACACGAGTGTGTTTGTATCAATATTTGTTTTAGTTAATAAAGGAATTCAGATTAGCTGTTATTACTTTCTTAGTTACATATAATTGTTTTTCAACTCGTTGACGCTGTTAAAAATCATATGTACTCTAAACACATTTTTGTTTAATCTCTCTCTCTCGGAAAAAAAAATAATAGACGTATCTAACACTATTGAGAGAGAGAGAGAGAGAGAGAGAGAGAGAGAGAGGTGTACATATGATTTTTAACAGCGTTAACGAGTTGAAGGACAGTTAAATGTAACTAAAAAAATATCAGCAAATCTGAATTCCTTTATTAACTAAAACAAATATTGATACAAACACACTCGTGTGCGTATGCGCAAACACACACACGCACGAGGAGACAGATCGGCGAAGAGGTAGAGATGGTGACTGCAATAACATACCGTAACTTACACTGCGGAAATTTTAATCTAAATTAGCTTATTTTTTTTTTTTTATATTTCATATTTTCTAAATTTTTTTCTTTTGATTTTTTATTTTCATCACTTTCAGTGACGAGTTACGGTATGTTATTGCAGTCACCATCTCTACCTCCTCCCCGACCGTCTCTCTTACTGCGTAGCAATTTTTGCACGTGTGTGTGTGTTTGTGCCTACGCACACGAGTGTGTTTGTATCAATATTTGTTTTAGTTAATAAAGGAATTCAGATTAGCTGTTATTACTTTCTTAGTTACATATAATTGTTTTTCAACTCGTTGACGCTGTTAAAAATCATATGTACTCTAAACACATTTTTGTTTAATCTCTCTCTCTCGGAAAAAAAAATAATAGACGTATCTAACACTATTGAGAGAGAGAGAGAGAGAGAGAGAGAGAGAGAGAGAGAGGTGTACATATGATTTTTAACAGCGTTAACGAGTTGAAGGACAGTTAAATGTAACTAAAAAAATATCAGCAAATCTGAATTCCTTTATTAACTAAAACAAATATTGATACAAACACACTCGTGTGCGTATGCGCAAACACACACACGCACGAGGAGACAGATCGGCGAAGAGGTAGAGATGGTGACTGCAATAACATACCGTAACTTACACTGCGGAAATTTTAATCTAAATTAGCTTATTTTTTTTTTTTTATATTTCATATTTTCTAAATTTTTTTCTTTTGATTTTTTATTTTCATCACTTTCAGTGACGAGTTACGGTATGTTATTGCAGTCACCATCTCTACCTCCTCCCCGACCGTCTCTCTTACTGCGTAGCAATTTTTGCACCTGTGTGTGTGTTTGTGCCTACGCACACGAGTGTGTTTGTATCAATATTTGTTTTAGTTAATAAAGGAATTCAGATTAGCTGTTATTACTTTCTTAGTTACATATAATTGTTTTTCAACTCGTTGACGCTGTTAAAAATCATATGTACTCTAAACACATTTTTGTTTAATCTCTCTCTCTCGGAAAAAAAAATAATAGACGTATCTAACACTATTGAGAGAGAGAGAGAGAGAGAGAGAGAGAGAGAGAGAGAAAAGTCTTATTAAAAAGAGCTTGTTAATGCTATCATGGTTTTCTTTGCTTCACTTTTTTCTTTTTTTCTGTTCATCACGCTGGCCCTTCTCAGAAATGATCTTTGCCAACAATCTCTTTGTCCTTTATCCCTATCAACAAAAGGCATTCTATCTCTTCCAGGGTATTGCTACGATATCTTGTAATAATGGTGATCCCCTTCGATGGTTATTTGCTTTAATGGCTGCCTTCAGCTTGATGATCCTCGAGATCATAGGCCTATTCCGGCCATATTGTTCTCATGTTTTTCTATAATTTCTTGCTTCAATTTTAATGAAAGAATTGCCTTTTTCCTGTACTGAAACTTAGCTTGGCACCATGATTATAGGTAAAATCAAAAAGGAAATGTGAGAAAAGGAAGAAAATAAGCACTGTTAATAACAGACCAAACAAAGGACAACCACACGATACACACAACAATAGAAAACTGAGCACTTGACGCTCAATGGCGTAATGTTTACTTCGTGTGTCGAAATAAAATTCGGGTGTAGAGTCAAAAATTTGCTCGAATTTTACTTCGGATGTTGGAAAATTCGGATGTAGATACGTTCGTGTGTAGAGGTTCCACTGTATACCTAGGAATGCTACTAGACATCAAACTAGGAAAAATCTTTCTGTTTAAGAGCAAAATAGAGAGACTGAAGAATGGGATAGGCCACTTTTTATTCCTAGTCTTGCTACCAACACTTCAGTGACTTCATTTAATAGGAAACCCATTCGCCTTGGAGCTCCTGGTGACCAACAGAAGACAATGCATACGGCCTCTCCAGTTCCAGCTGAAGTCCACTTGAACCCAGTAAGGATCCATTGGACCTTCAGGGCCTGAGCAAAAGAGAGACCAGAGGTGTTGGACATCAGATACCATCCTCCTCAGGTGGTTGGACATTCTCTCTCCCCCTGGAATTGTTGCTCTTCACAGATTCATCAAAAGAAGGGGAAGTGGTTTCTGCGGCAACTTCAGATTGAGCATCAGGTTCAGGATCGCCAACATTTTCGGAATCGTCTTCAGTTTGGTCTGCGCGGAAGCCCTCGAAATCTCGTGCGGAGACGGCATCAGGTCACAGATTCCTCCAAGCAGAGTTCAAGGTGCGCCTTGAAATCTATTGTCAAGCTTGACCAATTATTTTGAGGCATATGACAATATCAAAATGCTCCTTCCAAGATTGATGAAGGGTGAGGTTTGTGCTCTCAATGATTTCAAAATATCTCTTGAAGAGATATTTTGTGTAGAGTTTCTTAAAGATGTTATTTTCATTATAAAATGAATTTTTTAACATACATACCTGGTGGTTATATATATAGTTTACGTCCCTGACGTCACGGCAGAAAAATTCAAAACTCGCGCCAATCGCCGATTGGGTAGCCAGGTGTGCTACCCATGAGACCCTGGCGAGGTACCCGGAAACCATTCCCTCGGTATTCATATCTTCCATGATTCTAGTCTCTAGAGGGGAGGAGGGGGGGATTTTAATTATATATAACCACCAGGTAAGTATGTTCAAAAATTTATTTTATAATGAAAATAAAATTTTTAAACACAAGGCTTACCTGGTGGTTTTATATATATAGCTGATTAACACCTTTGGTGGAGGGTTAGAGACAGCCAATATAGTTTGAATTCTGCTTAAGAGTTTCTAAAATATAAAACAAACTTAAGGGTTTCGTACCTGATAAGGAAGCTAACTTCAATGATACTCTGCCATTATGTCTGCTATCCTTATGAGATCCAGCGATCCTCTCGGGGCTGAAGATCCCTAGGAGCTGCCAACCGGTAATCACACCTCTTTGTGACAGAGCCTCCTCTAATACCCATTCCGGGGTGCTCTCAAGGAACAAAAAAGACCACCTGACAAATCAATGATTGCGGAAGACTGTCGCAATCTCCACAAGACAACCATAAAAACACCAAATAAAAGTTCCAAGAGAAAGAAAAGGTATTAGGGTTATGGGAAAGTAGTGGCGAATCCTTCCCCCACTACTGTACCCGCTGCTACAAACACAAACGGTCCCAGAGTATATCGGTCATCATATACTGTAGAGTTTGAACATTTTTCAAATAGTGTGAGGTGAACACAGATTTGCTTCTCCAGAAGGTTGTGTTCATAATACTTTGCAAGAAACGATTTTGCTTGAATGCCACTGAAGCTGCCACTGCTCTTACCTCGTGAGTCTTTACTTTCAAGAGACTAAAGTCTGTCTCACTGCAGTGAGAATGAGCCTCTTTAATTAGAAGTCCAATAAAGTAAGATAGAGCATTCTTGGACCTTGGCAAGGAAGGTTTCTTCGCCGAGCACGACAGTGCTTCCGACTTGCCTCTTAAAGTCCTTGTTCTGTCTAAGTAAAACTTGAGGGCCCTTACTGGACATAAAACTCTCATTAGCTCGTTTCCAACCACATCCGCCAGGTGCGAAATCTGTAATGAGCAGATCGCTTTACCGTCCTGAAAACCCACATTTCTACTAAAAGCATGGACTTCATTAACCCTCTTGGCTGTTGCTAGACAAACCAAGAAAAGGGTTTTCATGGTGAGGTCCTTCATAGATGTAGAGTGCAGGGGTTCAAACCTGTCACTCTTCAGAAATTTTAACACAACATCCAGATTCCAAGCTGGTGAATCCTGGTGTCGTTGTTTTGTTGTCTCAAAGGATTTAATTAGTTCTTGTAGATCCTTATTATTTGGAAGATCCAGGTTCCTGTGCCTGAACACAGTCGTCAACATACTCCTGTATCCCTTGATAGTTGACGTGGAAAAACTTAGTTTCTTTTTCAGGAATAAAAGAAAATTGGCAATCTGAGCTACAGAGGTACTGGAAGAGGAAACAGAGTTGACCCTGCACCATTCCCTGAAAACTTCCCACTTGGATTGATAGATTCTGATGGTTGAAGACCTCCTAGCCCTTGCAATCGCCCTAGCTGCCTCCTTCGAAAAGCCTCTAGCTCTTGTGAGTCTTTCGATAGTCTGAAGGCAGTTAGTCGAAGACTTTGGAGATTTTGATGGTGTCTTACCAAGTAGGGCTGTCTGAGTAAATCTACTCGTAAAGGGAGGCTTCTGGGAGTATCCACCATCCATTCCAGTATCTTTGTGAACCATTCTCTTGAGGGCTAGAGTGGGCTATCAAGGTCATTCTGGTCCCTTTGCTTGTCACAACTTTTGAAGAACTTTGTACAGGATCTTGAAAGGAGGAAAAGCGTACACATCTAGATTTGCCCAATCTAGCAGGAACGCATCTGTGTGTACTGCCTCGAGATCTGGCACTGGGGAGCAATATGTCTCTAGTCTCTTGGTCTTTGCAGTCACGAAAAGATCTATGCAGGGGCGACCCCAAAGTTTACACAGACTCTTGCACACTTCTAGGTGTAGAATCCACTCCGTGGATAGGACTTGTCCTTTCCTGCTGAGACCGTCTGCCAAAACATTCCTCTCCCCCTGGATGAACCTTGTAAGTAAGGTCACCTGTCTTTCCTTTGCCCAAATGAGCAGCTCTCTCGCTGTCTCGCAAAGGGAAATAGAGTGTGTTCCTCCTTGTTTGGCAATGTAGGCCAATGCCGTGGTGTTGTCTGCATTGACTTGAATCACTTTGTTTCGTACTGACCCTTCGAAGCTCTTCAGAGGCAAAAGAACTGCAAGCAGCTCCTTTTGATTTATGTGGAAAGACTTCTGAATTTCCGTCCACACCCCTGATGCTTCCGCATTGCCTAGTGTTGCCCCCCACCCCGAGTCCGAGATGTCGGAACACAACACTAGGTCTGGGCTCTTCAGTTCTAATGAGCAACCTTCTTGAAATTTGATCGGGTCGTTCCACCACTGCAGGCAGTGTTTCACTGACTTCGTGATCGGAACACACACCTTCTCCAAATCCTTTTCCTTGTTTCAGCAAGAGTTGAGGTGAAATTGGAGTGGTCGAAGGTTCAGCCTTCCCAGAGAGGTGAACTGTTCCAAAGAGGAGAGAGTTCCTAACAGACTCATCCACCTCCTCGCAGAACACCTCTGCTCTCCTAGAAACGCTCTTATCTTCTGCAGTGCTTGCTCCCCCCTTAAGGGAGATGGAAAAGCCCGAAAAACCTGACTCCGAATCATCACTCCTAAATATATAATCTCTTGAGAAGGTATCTTTGTTGACTAGAAGACCCAATTCTTCCGTCAACTTTAAAGTTGTCTGAAGATCCTTCAGGCAGCGATCTTGAGAGTGGGCTCTTAAAAGCCAATCGTCCAGGTACAGGGAGGCTCTGATGCCTCTTGAGTGGAGCATCCTTGCTACGTTGAGCATAAGTCTCGTAAATTCCTGTGGGGCGGTGTTGAGGCCGAAACACAGGGCTTGAAATTGAAAGACTTTTCCTCGGAAAACGAATCTCAGAAAGTGCTTGAACTTTGGATGAATCGGGATATAGAAATTAACATCCTGAAGGTCCTGTAATACCATCCAGTTGCCCTTCCTTACCGCTGCAAGCACCGACTTTGTCGTCTCCATTGAGAACTTTGTTGTCTGGATGAAGTCGTTGAGAGCACTTACGTCCAGAACTGGACGCCATCCCCCTGAGTTCTTGGGAACTAGGAAAAGGCGATTGTAAAAGCCTGGTGACTTCCAGTCCTGTACTTTCTCTACAGCCCTCTTCTCCAACATGAGAGACACTTGTAGCTGTAATGCTTGCCTCTTTAATTCCTCCCTGTAGTTGGGAGAGAGATCCACAGGAGTTAACCTTAGAGGGGGTTGATTTATAAAAGGGATCCTGTAGCCCTTCCTTAGAAGTTGGACTGACCAAGGATCTGCTCCCCTCTTCTCCTACACCTGCCAGTAGATGTTTTGTCTGGCTCCTACTGCCTGAAGGCGAATGCAGTCAGACTGCTTCGCCCTGTTCTTGCTCCTCTTTTCTCAGTCCCCCTTCCATCTGATCTGAAGTTACCTCTAACTGAAGGTCTTCCTCGAAAGGGCTAAGAAAACTTTTGAAAAGGAGCAACTTCTTAAGGTTTGCGGCTAACGAAAGCAGGTGGCAACACTTTCCTTGCTGTCTTCGAGAGCTGGTCTTGAGTGGCCTTCTGTGTCAGCGAAGAAGAAATCTCCCTAATAAGGTCCTGTGGGAATAGAGATGACGACAGTGGAGACTATAATAATTCTGATATCTGAAAGGATGAAACTCCCACAGACAGAAACGAACACAATTGGGCTGTCTTTTTGAGAATTCCCACTGTAAAAATAGCAGCTAACTCATTAGCCCCGTCCCACAATGCCTTATCTATGCCTGACATGACGTGGATTAGGTTCGAAGAGTCTCCTTCCTTGAGTGTAGTCATCTTTTAGCCCAAGGCCCCCAGAGTCCAATCGAGGAAATTAAATACCTCGAAGGCTCTGAAAACACCTTTGAGTAAATGGTCTAATTCAGAAGTAGACCAAAACACCTTAGTCTTCCTCATGGCCGATCTACGAGGAGCGTCTACCAGGCTTGAGAAATCTCCTTGGGCAGAGGCAGGAACTCCCAAGCCGAGAACCTCTCCCGTATTGTACCAAACACTAGATCTAGAAGCCAACCTAGTAGGGGGAAATTCGAAGGCCGCTTTCCCTTGCTCGTTCTTGGCACCCATCCAGTCTCCCATTAATTTAAGTGCTCTTTTAGATGAACGAGAGTGAACAGAGACTTTATCTTAGGTTTCCCCAAAGTAAACTCTGATAGAGACGATCGTGGAGCCACAGGAATAAAAGACTCTAGGAACTCAACATGAAAAATCTTCATTAGCTTTTTTAAGTCTACTGAATGATGAAAAGATTTAGAGTCCTCATCGTCAGATATTTCCTCAAAGGGTTCGGAAGGTGAAAGAGGAACATCAACTTCCTCCTCTGATAACAAGTCTCGCTGCTCCTCAGAACACTCTCGATCTGCGCGTTCAGAGTTATGAACCGTTGCATTAAGTTCAAAGTCCTGTCTAGATGTTTGTGGTTCTGCATCGCATACAAGAGGGTGGTCGATGTAAGAACGCTTGCGTTCCATTGAATGCTCAATGAGAGGACGCCTGGGGTCACGCTCGCGTTCAGCTGAACGCTCGATGGGAGGACGCTCTACGTCACGCTCTGGAGGACGCTCGTGTTCTGTTGAACTCCTGACATTACGCTCAACGTCACGTTGTGGAGGACGCTCGCGTTCTGTTGAACGCTCAACGGGAGGACGCTCAAGAGCACGCTCGACATTATGCCTAGCTGAACACTTGAAAGCGCTTTCAGCAGAACGATCACAATCACTGCTATGCGCATGAACAGCAGCTCAATAAGGAGAACACTCGACTTCCTGAAAGCCCGAGAGATCAGCCTTTCGTGAAGAAAGTTTACTTTCCCAATCATCTCTGTGCGTAGTAGTACACTCAAAACGTTTAGAAACTTTATCACCAAGCGTTCGCCGACTCTCCGCCTTGCGCCCTTTAGTGTTAAGAGAGGAGGATTCAGTCGGTTGGTAGCTTTTCATAAAAGATGAAAGTTTCTGCTGCATTTCTTGCAACATCTTAAAATTAGAGTCTTGTGAAACACTAATCATAAGTTCTTCCTCTCTACCGCTCAAAGACCGCTTAGAGCGAAGAGCGGGTGAGATGCAATCTGAAGGAGGCGAAGGAGCATGAAAGGATGTTACAGTGAGCCCTCGCTACTTCGCGGTTCGACCATCGCGGATTCACCACTTCGCGGATTTTTCTCATAACCCATATAAATAAACATATCGTGGATTTTCCGGAAATTTCGAAAATACCGCGATATCTGAAGACCCCAAATACGATATTTCGTTACCTGTAATTCCATTAATACTGTAATTAGTAATATCTGCTCTTACTGATTGTTCATTGCATTACATATGACATATAATTCAGTACAGAAAGAAATAAAACACGAAAAGAGAATGTGATCATACGATAATTCAGTATACAGTACGTAGTAAAATTAAATCGAACATGAAACGCAAATCAGATGCAGTCATACCATATTAGAATGGTGTAAGGCTGCTGATGGCTACTACTGTACTACAAATGTAATGGATGTGCATCTTTTCCATGAATCTTTTGTATGTATACTACGTAGTACTGCATCCAATAAAATTCTTTGTTGCAAAAATCACATCTCGAATAAGCGTACGAGAGAGAGAGAGAGAGAGAGAGAGAGAGAGAGAGAGAGAGAGAGAGAGAGAGAGAGAGAGAGAGAGATATCCTACAACAAAACAAGCGTAAAATAGCGTACGTAAAGCTGTATTATTATTATTATTATTATTATTATTATTATTATTGTTGTTGTTGTTGTTATTAAAATTATTATTATTATCATTATTATTATTATTATTATCATTATTTATTATTATTATTATTATCATTATTATTATTATTACTGTATACATAGGGTACCTTGTACTTTGAATTGGTAACCTACGTAGCATATAAGACGGATTGTGATTGGTTCAAGCGCTGATAGATGACGAATCAGAACCCAAGTTTTGTAATCTAGCCTGTGATTGGTGTTTTGACCGCTTCTCCAACCCGCAGCATCTTTTCGCAGTCACTTTGTCTCCCGCCGTATCGCTGTGTAGATGTTGCTAAGTTATTGTGAACTTTAATCTGTGCTGTGCGTGACTGTTTTAAGTTGAACTTTTTGTTGAACTTTCTGTTAAACCCTACTGTACAATGGCTCCCAAGCGTTCTGCTTCTACTAAGGCTGGTAGTGAGCCTAAACGCCACTGAAAGATGATGACGATTGCTGAGAAGGTGACGCTTCTCGATATGTTAAATGACGGTAGAAGTTACGTGGCCGCAGCCCGCCATTTTGGAGTCAACAAATCCACCGTTCGCTATATCAAGAAGGACGAGGCGAACATTAGAAAGACGGCTACCATCACCTTTAGCAGATCAGCGAAGCGAGTCGTTACCACTCGTAATAAAATGATTGTACGCATGGAAGGTGCTTTAGCAGTGTGGATTGCCGACTGCCGGAAGAAGAACATAGCCTTGGATACAAACACCATCCGAACCAAGGCTTTGAGCTTGTATGAGAATTTTGCGGCAAAGGAACCTCAAGACGACGATGGCGACCATGCTGAAGAAGATGATGATGTACAGTAGATGAACCTCAACCAGGGACATTCACTGATTCCCAGCCTCAGAAACAACGTTTTTCCGCCAGCAAAGGATGGTTTGCGAAGTTTCAGAAACGCTTCGGCCTGAAAAGCGTTTCCCTGCATGGCGAGGCTGCTTCCGCTGACACTGCCGCTGCTGAAACTTACGCGAACGAGACGTTCAAGAATATTATCGCCGAAGGTGGATACAAGCCGGAACAAGTGTTTAATATGGATGAGACCGGCTTGTTTTGGAAGAGAATGCCGTCGCGAACTTTCCTGTTCAAAGAAGAAGCCAAAGCCTCTGGCTTTAAAGCATTCAAGGATCGCGTTACCCTCGTGTTTCCGGTCTTGTGTTTCGGCCTCAGCACCGCTCCTCTTATTTTTACAAAGCTTATGCTAATTGTGGCAAGCTTCCTGCATTCAACAGGTATCAGAGCCTCCCTGTATCTGGACGACTGGTTACTCAGGGCGTCTTCCTTCAATTGCTGTCTGGAGGATCTCAGAATGACATTGACATTAGCAAAGGAACTGGGTTTTCTTGTCAACATAGAGAAGTCCCAACTGATCCCGTCCCAGAAGACACTTTATTTGGGGATGGAGATTCAGAGTCTACTTTTTTGGGCTTTTCCATCACCCACGAGGATAGAACAAGCCCTCCTAAAGATTCGTCTTTTTCTAGGGAAAAGGAATTGTTCTGTGAGATAGTGGATGAGTCTGCTGGGAACACTCTCCTCACTGGAGCAGTTTGTCTCCCTAGGAAGACTAAATGTCCGCCCTCTTCAATTTCATCTCAATCACTATTGGGACAAGGAGAAGGGCCTAGAGACAGAAAGTATTCCACTTCCAGAGTCTGTCAAGGGTTGCCTATAGTGGTGGAACGACTCAACCAAACTTCAGGAGGGCCTCTCACTAGAACAAAGGAGCCCAGACCTTATGTTGTGTTCCGACGCTTTGGACTCGGGGTGGGGAGCAACACTAGGCAAACTGGAGTGCTCGGGTCTGTGGACAAAAGACCAAGAGAGCCTCCACATCAACCAGAAGGAGCTATTAGCAGTCCTGTTAGCCCTTCAAGGTTTTGAAAGGTCGATTCTGAACAAAGAAGTGCAAGTAAATGCAGACAACACCACAGCGTTGGCCTACATTTCCAAACAAGGCGGTACCCACTCGAAGTCCCTTTACGAGACTGCAAGGGAGCTTCTAGTTTGGGCGAAGGAAAGGAACGTCACCTTACTCACAAGGTTCATCCAAGGAGAGAGGAACGTGATGGCAGATAGCCTCAGCAGAAGATACAAAGTCATTCCCACGGAATGGACACTGCATCAGGAGGTTTGCAAGAAACTTTGGCAGATTTGGGGTCGTCCATCCATAGACCTATTTGCAACCTCAAGAACGAAGAGGCTTCAAACGTACTGCTCTCCAGTACCAGATCTAGAAGCAATCCACATCGACGTTTTCCTGCTGGACTGGTCTCTCCTGGATTTGTACGCGTTCTCCCCCTTCAAAGTCCTGTACAAAGTCTTATAGAAGTTTGTCTCTCACGAGGGAACCAGATTGACTCTAGTTGCTCCCCTCTGGCCATCAAGAGAATGGTTCACTGAGGTACTTCAATGGATGGTGGACATGCCAAGAAGCCTACTAATGTGGAGAGATCTTCTCTGACAACCGCATTTGAAAGGGTTCCATCAAAACCTCCGAGCTCTACGTCTAACTGCCTTCAGACTATCGAAAAACTCACAAGAGCTAGAGGCTTTTCGAAGGAGGCAGCTAAAGCTATCGCTAGAGCAAGGAGGACCTCTACCATCAAGGTCTACCAGTCCAAATACGAGGTTTTTCGAGATTGGTGCAAAGTCAACTCAGTTTCCTCATCCAGTACCTCTCTGACCCAAATCGCTGACTTCCTTTTACACCTTAGGAGAAAACGCAAGTTTTCCTCCTCTACCATTAAAGATTATAGGAGCATGCTAGTGGCCGTCTTCAGGCACAGGAACTTGGACCTCTTTAACAACAAAGACCTTCAAGATCTTCTCAAATCCTTTGAGACCTCTAAGGAGTATCAACTAGAATTACCAGCTTGGAATCTGGATGTTGTCCTGAAGTTTCTTATGAGTGATAAGTTAGAGCCCTTACACTTAGCCTCTTTTAAAGATCTCACCTTAAAGATGCTTTTCTTAGTGAGTCTGGCAACAGCTAAAAGAGTCAGGGAGGTTCATGCTTTTAGTAAAAATATTGGCTTCAGTAATAGTAAGGCTATATGCTCCTTACAGTTTGGTTTCCTGGCCAAGAATGAACGTCCTTCTCATCCATGGCCAAAGTCTTTCGAGATTCCAAACCTTTCAGATGTGGTTGGTGAAGAAATGGAGAAGGTCTTGTGCGTAAGAGCACTTAAATTTTATCTAGACAAAACTAAAAAAATTGCGAGGCAAGTCTGAAGCTCTATGGTGTTCGGTTAAGAAGCCCTCCTTACCAATGTCAAAGAATGCCTTATCATATTTTATCAGGCTCTTGATTAGAGAGGCTCACACTCACTGTGGTGAGGCAGACCTCAAACTGCTGAAAGTGAAGACACATGAAGTCAGAGCTGTGGCAACTTTTGTGGCTTTCAAGCAAAATCGATCCTTACAGAGCATTATGGTCACAACCTTTTGGAGGAGTGAGTCTGTGTTTGCCTCACATTATTTGAAACGTGTCCAGACTCTTAACGAGGACTGCTACACTTTGGGACCATTCGTAGCAGCGAGTGCAGTAGTGGGTGAAAGCTCTACCACTACATTCCCCTAATCCTAATACCTTTTTTCTTCTCTTGAAACTATTGTATTTTATGGTTGTTTGTGGAGACTGGTTGACAGCCTTCCGCAATCATTGATTTTAGCAGGTGGTCAAACTTGTTTCTTGAGAGCACCCAGAACAAGGGTATTGGTTGAGGTCCTGTCATAGTGAGGTATTTTCACCGTTTTTGATAGCTCCTAGAGGTCTTTCATCCCCCTGAGTGGATCGCTGGATCTCATAAGGATAGCGGACTAATGAGGCAGCGAATCATAAAAGTCAGCTTTCTTATCAGGTACGAACCCTTAAGTTTGTTTTATAAAACTCTTGAGTAATATTCCAATAATGTTTTAGCGGGTCTCTAATCCTCCACCAAGGGTGTCAATCAGCTACAGTATATATATATTCACCGGCTAGGTCAGATGTTTAAAAATGATATTTTCATTATAAAATAAATTTTTTAACATACTTACCCGGTGGATATATATAATTAAACTCCCTCCCTTCCTCCCCTCTAGAGACCTATGGGCATGGAAGATCTGAGGACTCCTGGAATGGTTCCAGTTACCTGGCGAGTGGTGGCGCTAGTAGTACACCTAGCTACCCAATCTGCGATTGCTGCGAGTTTTGAATTTCTGCCGTGACATCAGAGACTTAAGCTATATATATATCCACTGGGTAAGTATGTTCAAGAATTTGTTTTATAATGAAAATATAATTTCTCTGGGAATATCAATGTAGTCAAATATACCCTAGGAAGCTACTTAAATGAACCTTCCATCAGGACGACATGGCTATCTCACCCAAAAATAGATTTTTCACTTCGCTCAAAATCTGTTACCCCTCCCCTTCTGTCCTTTAGTCGTCACAATTCTTGTGGTCGGTATTGTACAATCACCCCGCTTGCCGGGCTGACTGCGTTACCGGCCGGGCTCCTACAAAGGCGGTTAGGTTGCTGCTTTGACTATCTCCCTAACGGAAGCAATGCTCCTGGAAAGGTTGAGCCGGGCCTGATGGCTGCCGGTGGGAAACCCAGTACAACTTTGAGAATTCTTCAGTCCTCCCTTGGACTGCCATCCGCAAACCCTGTAACCGGCAGTGCACCCTGCAACAGAAATTGTGGCTAGATGGAAGCTAGAATCAATACATTCTCTTCCCTTCCATTTGAATCCTCATTCTGGAAAGAAGGCAGTAGAGACAGTAGTCCCTACAACCCTATTATTGTACTAAACTATAATAATACGATAGTCCTTCTCTCCATTCTTTCTCTCTCTCTGTCGGCTAGTGCCACCAGGTACTAGCCTAACCCGGTAGTATACTGGCAGAACTACAGTATAAGACAATACAGTAGCCAGTATTCCTGCAGTATAACAATACAGCAGTTAGAAAACTACAGTATATAATAATACAGTAATATGAATTTCCAACATACTATGTGTATCCTTTCACAGTCCATTTTTGAGACCTCTTAGCAAATGTTGAGGTGAAGCATTCCTTCAACATTCTGATGTATCCTAGATCATCGGAACACCAATAATTACCCTACAGTATTAATATTTTACTTGTGGTGGAGTTAGTGTTAGTATACACTGACTCCAGCTTTATGTACTAGAGCTATTCCACCATGTATTCTCCCTGATAAAGAAATTAAATATATTAATATTAAGGGAGGTCACAGCGTTTGGCTGGACAGGAAACACAGATATGTGTCCTTCCTATTTCCTTTCTAGCTTACTATCCTAAGCTATATTAATGATAGTAATGATTACTATTTAATGCATGTGAATATATTTATCAGTGTGATAAATTACCCCATACTCATTTCACTCTTTCTTTCCTTGCAGGGGGAGGCTAAGGTGAAGTGTGCAGTCATGTACTGCAACCACAAAAGCAGGGACTTTTGTGGCCACGAGATGTGCAGGTCTCATGCCTCCTGCTCCATCGCAACTGAAACCCTGAGGTATTGGGATCCGAAGGGTTGCACCGTCTGCTCGGCCTTGATGACCGGTGGTTTCGGTGATCCTCAGACGATGGAGTCTAGGGATACTGCGAGGGAAACGCTTCGAAGGTGGGTAAGAGGGTTCCAGAAGAACTCTCCGGGACCTTACCTGCCAAACGAAGCGATGATAAGCCTTCTGTTCCCTAAGGCCCAATCCGACGCGGTTGTGCCTCGTCTCAGGTCAAGCCTCCCTTCATACAACTGACGATAGAGGCTGACATCAACAAGGCTCTCGAAGGCATGGACATCCATCAAGAACGGATGTCAGAAGTGTCCTGAGACACCGAAAAGGATCTTCTACAAGAAAATCCTGAAGAAGAGGTGGCTCAGCCACCCGAGGAGGAAGAAGGATCCGTATCGACAATGACGAAAGACCTTCAGTTGACGAAAGACCTTCAGTTTTCTGTGACGGCATATCAACCTGTGCCGTCAACATCTTTGGCCCCAACTCCTCAATCGGACCCGCTGTTAATCAAGGGCGAAGCACTCATGGCACAGCTGCAGATAATGATGGAAACGATGCGCAGGGAACAGCAAGAGATGAGGAGGGAAGTCAGAGAAGCGCAACGCTCGAAAAGCGGCTCTCACAAGCATGTCAGTCTCTCTGACCTACCCCAATGCTCCGAAACCAACCCCTGGAGGTATGCGGAGTATATGCCCATGATGAATGGGAAACTTTATATCTCTGAGAAGATGGGGCCCAAACCCCTCGAAGATCTCCAATTCTAGCCGAACATTTCGGCTTAACCAGAATGCTTCGTGAGATTGCGGGATGAACCAGCACCTCGAGAGGAGACGGAACCCAAGGAGGTCATGACAAGGCGTAGGCTCTGACCACGGGGCTGAGTCCTGGGCGGTCAAGGTGAATCATTCAGGGTATAGCGTCCCACTCACTCTCTCTCTCCCTCTACTGACTTGAGTGCCTCTTCCATTGAACTCCTATGCGAAGGGATCTGCACCGGAGTGTGCTCTCAGGACAGAAGTCCAGACCATGTTGGAGAAGGGGGCTCTCCAAGAGGTCCTAGTCGGGTCCCCAGGCTTTTACAGGCGACTCTTTCCTGTGAGAAAAGCGTTTGGAGGCTTGAGACCAGTCATCGACCTCTCAACTCCGAACAGGTTTGTCGAACAGACCCCGTTCAGAATGGAGACAGCCGACAATATTAGACAACCGATAAGACCGCAGTACATGTGCACTCTAGATCTGATGGATACATATTTCTAGATCCCAATCCATTTTTCTTCTAGGAAGTATCTAACATTTATGCTGAACCAAAAGCATTACCATTTCATGGTGCTGTGTTTTAGTCTTTCCACAGCACCCCAGGTCTTCATGAGAGTGCTCGCTCTAGTGTCATCTTGGGCTCACAGAGTCGGCATCTGTTTCCTAAGATACTTAGACGACTAGCTGATTCTGGCAGACTCAGAGGTGGTTCTTCTCAGCCACCGAGGTGAGCTTCTAAGGTTTTGCCAGGATCTGGGGATCATGGTAAACCTTGAGGTCTCATCTGCTTCCCTCTCAAGAACTTGTATACTTAGGCATGCACATAGACACCCTAAGGCACAAAGCTTTCCCATCAGATGAAAGAATTCAGAGGCTGAGGAAGATAGCACAGTCCTTCAGCAGGCGGGAGGGGCTCCCAGCGCAGAGTTGGCTTCGCCTTCTCGGTCACCTTTCTTTTCTGACCCAACTGGTTCCCAACAGTCACCTCAGGATGAGGTCTCTCCAGTGGCATCTGAAATCCCAGTGGAATCAATCCAGCGATTCCGGGGATCATCTAGTTCGAATAGGTCTAGAGGAACTGTCGGATCTCAGATGGTGTCTGGGGGATCCGAACCTCTGCAAAGGGGTCGATCTTCTTGTCTCTCCCTGGGAGTTTATGCTCTTTTCAGATGCATCAAACAAAGGGTGGGGGCCCCATGTGCTGCATCATTACATCTCTGGCCAGTGGTCTGAATCAGAAAGGTACCAGGACATAAATCTCCTAGAAATGAGGGCAGCCTTCCTGGCCCTCTAAGAGTTCCACCAGGTCCTGGCGGGGCACTCTGTGTTGTTGATGAGCAACAACACCTTGGTAGCTTATCAGAACAAACAGGGCAGTACATTTTTGCAGCAGCTATGCCATCTTGCAGTAGAGATACTCAGATGGGCAGAAGACAACCTGGTGACCCTATCAGCTCTTTCATTCCAAGCAAGAGGAATGTGCTAGCAGACAAGCTGAGCAGAGTGACTCGGATAGTTGGCACCGAGTGGTCTTTGTATCCTCTGATTGCCAACAAAGTCCTGACTTTGTGGGTGTTCCCCGACTATGGATCTATTCGCAACGGCCCTGAATTTCAGGCTCCGGTTATACTGCTCCCCAGTCCCGGATCCCCAAGCTCTTTGGCAGGATGCTTTTCAACAACGGTGGATAAACGCATTTCCCCCGTTCTGTCTGATGTGAAAATTCCTCAACCAGGTACGAGCAAGCACCAACTTGCAAATGACTTATCATGCACAGTGGTTCCCTGACCTTCTGCAACTCCTCACAGATATTACGAGATAGCTCTCTCCACGGCACGATCTGCTCAAACAACCACATGCCAGCCTCTTCCACAGAACCGTATCTTTACTTTGGCTTCACGCCTGGAGACTGTGCAGCACCTCCTCACACAGAGAGGCTTTTTGCAACCAGTTGCAAAAAAGAAATGGCTGGACACCTCCGAAAATCCACAGAGGCAGTCTACCAGGCAAAGTGGTCAGTTTTCTGTGGTTGGTGTCGTGGAAGGGGTATCTCTCCCCTCGATGCTACTGTTCCAATTATATAGCGGAGTTCCTTGTATACCTTTGGGAAGAAATGCTTCTCTTGGTCTTGGCAGTCAAAGGCTACCGCTCAGCCTTGAGTCTCGCCTTTAGACTGAAAGGAGTTGATGTTTCCTCCTCGTTGGAATTTTCTTTGCTCAAATGTAGTTACGAGCTTACTTGTCCCCAGTCAGAGCTTAGACCTCCTCCTTGGAACGTGGTTCGGGTCCTTTGGTCTCTGAAGGGCCCCCCTTATGAAACATTACGCCAGGCCTCCGACCGCCACCTCACTTGGAAGACGGTGTTCCTGCTCGCGTTGGATTCGGCCAAGAAAGTCAATGAACTACACGGTCTCTCTGCTGACATCTCCCACTCCAGGAGATGGGGAGAAGTAATCCTCAGCTACGTCCCTGAGTTTGTTTCTAAGACTTAAAATCCTGGTGTGCTGGACTCCAAGTTTGGCCCATTCCAGATAGAGTCTTCGTTTAAGAGAAGATCCAGGTCAACCGTTATTTTGTCCAGTAAAGAGTCTGAGGTGTTAATTAAAAAGAACAGCAGCTGCTCGGCCCCAAGTGCAAGTGCTTTTTGTTAGCACGGGGAAGGTCAAGAAGAGGGTCTCGAGAAATACAATTTCCTCTTAGATCATGGAAGTGATTGATAATGCTCTCAATTCAGACCCTCTTCCGTCCAATTGACCCAGAGTTCATGACGTCAGGGTCATTGCAACGTCCCTGCCGTTCAAGAAAAACTTCTCTGTGGCACAGGTACTGCAAGCTGGCTTGTGGAAGCATCAGACGACCTTCACTGCCCACTACCTGCAAGACATAACTACAGGAACATGGAAACCTTTTCATAGTGGTCTATATTCTTCAAGCTCCTTGCTGGACAAGTAGCAGAGGGTTGAGGGCTGAGGTTACCCGGGATAGTCTGGGGTGAATGAGAAAGAATGTCTGGCTCCTTTCTTCCTTTCACCTTCTCCCCCCTGGGAAAAACAGCACCGCACACCCACAGAATAGCTGACCTCACCTCTCTGCAGGTAAGACTCATTTCCCTTGTGCATCCTGAGTATTTTACATAATACTTTGTTACGTCCCCAATACCTCTTGAGGGAGGGTATTGGGTAAGTCTTCAGAACTCAGGCTTGTACTCGAGTTCATACATAAAGACAAGCGAATAGTCTCTCTCATACAAGCTTCTGCATGCTGCAATCAGTACTTTACTTTGTAGTAACATTGGATTTAGTTAGGGTAGGGTTTCTTCTAGTTCGATCATAGATCGAAATAGAGAGAACCCTGGGTCATAGCCAAGGCCAGTTGGTAGGACTTCCTCCCTCCTAAGAGTAAGTCCCCCCCCCCCCGATAAACAGCGAAGGGTTTGTATTTGCGCTGGAACAAATAAATTTCGAGATAATTTGTATTTTTCCTAGTATATAAACCTGGAGCTATTTATGCAAATTGGCCTGCCACCTTGTCCCCCAAGAAGTCCTGCCAGAAAGCAAAAATGGTTACTCTGCTAACTGGTGTGAGTAAGCGGGGTAGTGGGTCTACTAGCAGATGGGGGTAGTTATCCCTCACTAAAATTATGTTAGCTAGTCTTTCAGTTTTGCCGACAAGTAATACCCCCTATAAATAGCTCCAGCTGTGTATGCTAGGAAAAGTAAAAATTGTCTCCAAATTTGTTTTGCTTTTCCACAAAATGTGTGCATACAAATGGATTTTTTTTTGCTCTCAGATTGATACAGTACTCGTAAACCAAATAGAATTTGTATTCTCATTTACCGATTTCCTCGTATTCAAAGTTACTTGTGAACCAAGGAACTACTTTTATTGTTTGTTTTAGTTTGATGCTGTTGCTCCATCCCTATAAAAGGGTAGCCAACTTTGTTAAATCTGGGAAAGATTAATTGCAATAAACAATTTTGAAAAAATAGATTTTTTCAATACTTACCTGTAGTTCATATGATTTTCCTCCCACTACCTCACTTACAGAGGCTATGATTTTTTATGAGGATTTCTTACAAGTTTTCTCTCAACTTTAGAGAAAAGGGAGTAGAACATAGCAGGCCTGTGTACTGACAGTGGCACAGTAAGTTTTTTTTTATGTGTCTGGTATCTATAATGCTCTGAGACAGGTTTTTAAATTTTTATTGTCAAGAAACTTATGCTTCAAGAAATATTTTACAAATATATGAAATTTGAGCAAGTATAGAAATGCATTAATTAGTTTTGCTCTAAAATCTATATTAGGCCAATTAATAATTAGTTTTGTTAAAAAATTTATGCTCGTAGGGTCCTCAAATTGGTCATAAAGAGAAAAATATATGCCAGGAAGTAGAATCCTTGAAAGTTAATGTTTCTTGTATTTCTAGGTATATCCTGATTGAGCAGTAAACATTGTAGTGTATTATGTGAACCCAATACATGTGTAAACTTTTTTTATTTATATTTGTTCTAAATTTCTTTTAACAGGAAGGTCATGAACATCATAACTGGGATACAGTAAACAGCAGAGGATTAGCAAATGGAAGAAATATAGATGAGGAAAGAGATTCTGAAGAGAGAGAAACAGTCAACAGAAATTCTAATCAAGGGGGTTTTCTTTCCACGTTGTTTAGGGGTGGATACTACCTTTTGACCCTGCCTTTGAGATTCACACTATCTTCATTGACATCATTGTTCTTCTTTGTCTATAGGATTGTGTACCCATATCCTCGCAGATGTAAGTATTAAATACACAGAACAAAGTTTTTATTTTTATTTTTTTATTTTATTTTATTTATTTATTTATTTATTTATTTATTTTTTTTTTTAATATGCCTTAACTATATAGTGAACTATTCAATTTGCCTTTGAAGATTGAGAAGTACTATGATTTAAATTTTGTTTTTTATATATTAACTTACTAATCATAGACTGCCTTATTTTCATAGATAGAAATCTGTGTTTACTAGAATTGCATAAGTCAAGGTTCAGAAAACTTTTACTGTGTAAGCTCTGTTGTGCTGACTGACAATACTTACTCTTGGGCTTACTATTTTTGTGAGACTTGCCTCAGTCAGCAGTCTCCTAAGTTGTGCCTGTGAGTTTTATTTAAAAACCCATCTCATCTTGCCTGCTGATCAGCCAGTATACTCGAATGTTTTCTCTGTCTTTCACCCAACTAGCTGATGTTTGTGTTGCTGAGGGAAACATTTATTATTCTCTCTTAAAAGAGACTATTTTCTTTGGTGTAACAGTTGTGACTCATCATTTTTATTCCATCTGCTCTTCAGCCCAACCTTCCACAGCAGACTTGGGGATATCTTGCTTGGATCCAGATATCATTAACCTTTTTCCTCAGAGAGCCAGAAAATGGCTAATATTCAGGCATTAATGCACAGCTAGCCACATATTGGTATGTTCAAGGAATAAAATGCATTTGCAGAAGCTAATTAATCCTCAGAAGTGATATCTACATCATCATCATCATCATATCTACAAGCAAGAGAAATTCTAGCCATGTTGTCAATAGAAATTAGATGGTAACTATGAGTTGTGAATGTCCAAGCTAGTATTCTTCCCTCTTTAATTGTAACTGTAAGCAGTTGTAACAGCAACCACTTCCATAAGAAGGCTGGTGATTGGAATGGGAGCAGGGATGTTACTTTGTACTTTTGCAGAAGGACAATGAGAGCAGAATGCTAGTTGTTAGACATGGACATGGCCTTGAGAGCTCAAGGCAAAGAAATTTGACCTCTTTATTGGATGATACTTTGACCAAGATTAGGAAGTAGAAAACCAATTCTGTTATGCAAGGAAGGTAACTTCTTTTGGTAAATAGAAGGCTGTCAGATGTTGGCTTATAACATCGCTTAGTAGCATCACTTTATCATCTCCTAGAAAAGCTTCTAAAAGACCTAAAAGAAGACTATTGATGTTACTGAAGATAAGAATTACCATATATGATGGCCTATAAGACACACTGGCATATAAGACGCACCCTCATTTCAGCATGTTAGATTCAGGAGAACAGTTTTTAGTGTATTTTAGCATATATATATTGTTGAAAATAATCTAGCTGTACATTGCATGAGCAGAAACATCGTATATTTCTGAACATAAGACGACCATTAGTGCATAGGCTACCTTTTGTAGTATACTGTACTTAGATATCCAAAATAAATTAGATAAAGACCATTTTATATCATGCTTTTGCTAAACACAACATAAAACGGATACCATTGCTTTGCTTACGTTTCATCACCAATCATAATGAACAAATGAACGCATATACACATCTGTGTATAAGTTAGCTTTTGCAGCAACAGTTATCTTGCCAAATATTGGTTATGAAATAATGTTAATAATTTTTTTTTTTACTTACGTTATCCTTAGTAATTCAAAATAATTGAAATAAGAACGATTCTATATCAAGTTTTTCCTAATCAACGTTGCTTAGAACAGAAAATGTTTTGTTTTTGTTTCATCACCGATCATAATGAATAACAAACGCATTTACACATTCAAGCGATAACTAACAGTACTAAAATCCTTTTTGGGCTCAGCCATGTCGTCCTGATGGAAGGTTCCTTTAGGTAGCTTTCTAAGGGATATTTGGCTACAGTGATACTCTCAGAGAATTAACCACAGGTTTCCAGAATTCTAACTCCTGGCACAAGTATCCTTAATATAACTTTTAAGGATATCACATAATATCAGTGGACGTATTTCTTGATACGACACATGGCAATCTTCACCCCGAATAGAGTTTTTGCTTTGAGGGGGAAGAGTGGTAAATTTGAAGGGGTCTTTATCAAGGTTACCTGGTGGATCCCCTCCCCGTACTACTACGGCGTAACCATTCCTTTAATAGTGGCCAATTAAGCATGGTGTTCTCCCACGTTGCTCTCGGTTTTGTTACGGTTTTCAAGGAATATTACTATGCAATCTCCAGCATCTTCATCCTGTGGAAAGTTGAGTATTTAATCTTTCCTGTGTATAAAATTTGGCTCCCTTCTAACAGTTAAATTGGCATAATTTAGATGTGTGAGGCGGAGCAGAGCCAGCACCGGAGGCGGCCATTTTGGGACGGCTGTTGTACGCCATAAATGCTTTATTTAGTTAGTAGTACTACGTTCCCGCTATTTAGCTATGAAGAAATTCTAGCTAATTAGGAAAAATTATACTAGTGAAGATAAGATTTACACATGTAATATTTCCTCTTCTGATAAAACGTTTCGATTGTATGTGATAGGGCCTCGGTGGTACTAGCGTAGCCGAGATCCTGACTCGAGTTAGGCTAGCCTGACGCGTTTTAGTATACTTTACTTACGTTATCCCCGTTTAACCTCCCGTATCGTTTTATTAATTGGGTCTGAGATATAAATATCTCCTAGAATTACTATCATAATTCGATACTCTTCTCTTTTAGAGTAATGAGAACAAACCCTTCTTTCCCCATGAGTGCTGCCAGCCCCGGCGACAACCCTATCTTTTGTCATTGCCCTTCAGTAGTGTACTCCGGCTTGACTGAGATAGTGTTTTCTGTTGATCCTTTTTGCCGGCGAGTATCCTGGCATTGAAATACGACAGTAAATCAGGGTATTCTGTCTTGTTGCCGGCAACGCTACCGATAAGGGATTAGTCATTCCCCTGCTGGTTACACCATTGCCAACATAGGAAGCCCAGCTTCCCTAGTCCTAAACCGAAAGTGGATAGCACAACTGCCGCCACCTTTCTCCCTTGTGGACTAGAAGACATTTCTTATATCCTGCAATGTCTCAGGCTAGGGAATCGTTATTCCTTTGCCGCCCAAGACCGTACCGGCATAGGAAACTATGTTTCCTTGATTTGCAGCCGAGTATCGCCTCCCCTCTAGTCCTTTAGCACGATGCCTGTGACCGGTGTCGTACAATCACCCCGCTTGCTGGGCTGACTGCGTTACCGGCCGGGCTCCTACAAAGGCGGTTAGATTGCTGCTTCGACCATCTCCCTAACGGAAGCAATGCTTCGGGAAAGGTTGAGCCGGCCCTGACAGCTTCCGGTGGGAAACCCATTACAACTTTGAGTATTCTTCAGTCTTCCTTTGGACTGCCATCCACAAACCCTGTAACCGGGAGTGCAGCCGGCAACAGAAATTGTGGCTAGATGGAAGCTAGAATCAATACATTCTCTCCCCTTCCATTTGAATCCTCATTCTGGAAAAAAGGCAGTAGAGACAGTAGTCCCTACAACCCTATTATTGTACTAAACTATAATAATATAATAGCCCTTCTCTCCATTTTTTTTCTCTCTCTGTCGGCTAGTGCCACTAGGTACTAGCCTAGCCTGGTAGCATACCGGCAGAACTACAGTATAAGATAATACAGTAGCCAGTATTCCTGCAGTATAACAATACAGCAGTTAGAAAACTACAGTATATAATAATACAGTAATATGAATTTCCAACATACTCTGTGTATCCTTTCACAGTCCAATTTTGAGACCGCTTAACAAATGTTGAGGTGAAGCATTCCTTCAACATTCTGATGCATCCTAGATCATCGAAACACCAATAATTACCCTACAGTATTAATATTTTACTTGTGGTGAAATTAGTTTTAGTATACACTGACTTCAGCTCTACATACTAGAGCTATTCTACCATGTATTCTCCCTGATAAAGAAATTAAATATATTAATATTAGGGGAGGTCACAGCGTTTGGCTGGACAGGAAACACAGATACGTGTCTTTCCTATTTCCTTTCTAGCTTACTATCCTAAGCTATATTGATAATAGTAATGATTACTATTTAATGCATGTGAATATATTTATCAGTGTGATAAATTACCCCATACTCATTTCACTCTTTCCTTCCTTACAGGAGGAGCCTAAGGTGAAGTGTGTAGTCATGTACTGCAACCACAAAAGCAGGGACTTTTGTGGCCACAAGATGTACAGGTCTCATGCCCCCTGCTCCATCGCAACTGAAACCCTGAAGTATTGGGATCCGAAGGGTTGCACCGTCTGCTCGGCCTTGATGACCGATGGTTTCGGTGATCCCCAGACGAGTCTAGGGATACTGCGAGGGAAACGCTTCGAAGGTGGGTAAGAGGGTTCCAGAAGAATTCTCCGGGACCTTACCTGCCAAACGATGCGATGAGAAGCCTTCTGTTCCCTAAGGACCAATCCGACGTGGTTGTGCCTCAGGCTCAGGTCAAGCCTCCCTTCATACAACTGACGATAGAGGCTAACATCAACAAGGCTCTCGAAGGCATGGACATCCATCAAGAACGGATGTCAGAAGTGTCCTGAGACACCGAAAAGGATCTTCTACAAGAAAATCCTGAAGAAGAGGTGGCTCAGCCACCCGAGGAGGAAGAAGGATCCGTATCGACAATGACGGAAGACCCTCAGTTTTCGGTGACGGCATATCAACCTGTGCCGTCAACCTCTTCGACCCCAACTCCTCAATCGGACCCGCTGTTAACCAAGGGCGAGGCGCTCATGGCACAGCTGCAGCTAATGATGGAAACGATGCGCAAGGAACAGCAAGAGATGAGAAGGGAAGTCAGAGAAGCGCAACGTTCGGCCGCACAAGCATGTCAGTGTTTCTGACTTCCCCAATGCTCCGAAACCAACCCCTGGAAGTATGCAGAGTTTATGCCCATGATGAATGGGAAACTTTACATCTCTGAGAAGATGGGGGCCAAACCCCTCGAAGATCTCCAATTCTAGCCGAACATTTCGGCTTACCCAGAATGCTTCGTGAGATTGCGGGATGAACCAGCAGCTCGAGAGGAGACGGAACCCAAGGAGGTTATGATCTTTGATCATGACAAGGCGCAGGCTCTCTTGACGAGTAACCTGAAGAAAGACGCTTTACAAATTCGAAGGTTTCTGCTTTGAGCAAGAGGCACCCTACCTTTCTTGCTCCTTCCTCCAGAGCTTTTCCCTTTTCGGCCAAAGCTCTCAACTGCGTGCTAAAATCAGTTAATGCGGGCAAACCATGCCCTATGGTAGAGGAATGCAAACAATTGTCTCTAGCCCTGACAATCTGCGAGAAGGATTGGAATGAGGTTCATCTAACCTTCTCAAACTCGAAACTGGATCTAGAGGTAGCAGGACCACAGTTCAACGAGAACCTTCCAAAGTTGTTGGAACATCTTATAAGAAGGGAACAGGAGACAAAAGAGAGGTTTGCCACCTCTTTGTCTCTCCAAAACTGTATGGAGATGTGTGCAGGCCTCTCGAGCACCCCAGATATATACACGGTCTTAGCAAAATGCACATGACTACCCTTGTGAAGGACATGTACGATTTCGTAAAGGTCAGGAGGGCCTGTAGAGAGCACGTGTTTGCCAATGCAACGGTCAAACACGACCCCAGGAAGTTGATTTCTTCATGTATCTGGGGCAAGGATCTCTTTCCAAAAGAAGCAGTCCATGAGGTAGTTGCTAAAGCCGCCACGGAGAATAGGAACCTTCTTCAAAAGTGGGGCATGTCTTCCAAGAGGAAATCATCCTCTGACGCTGGTCCCCAACCCAAGAACAGGAAGACGAAGAAGCCACGCGTACCTCAGGCCTGCGCAGCATTCTACAGTTACCATGACCGCAGTGCCCCAAATGGTTGTCCAGCCACAAACCACCTTCCAAATGGTGCCCCAGCAGCTGGTAGCTCAGTTACCAGCCTTTAACCCAGGCTTTGAGAGGCACACCACTACCTTTCGCCCTAAAGGTAGAGGATCGAGAAGAGGCTCCTCAAGAAACCCCTCAAGGAGTAGAGGAGGACGTGGTCACGGTAACAAACCCCCTGGATCATCTCAACAATGAGATGCTTCAGTTAGGAGGAAGACTTCCACTTCCGGGATCGTTGGACGTTCGATCCCTGGGACCACAGCCTAATCAACAATGGACTAGGGTGGAAATGGAAGAAAACTCCACCCCCTTTTCCTTAATTCTTCCATCACTCCACCCCCTTATTGGAAGAATATACCTTAGAACTCTTAAACAAAAAGGTAATAAGGAAAACAAAAGTCCATCAAATTCCAGGGAAGGCTGTTTTGTGTTCCCAAGAAAGACTCGGACAAACTCAGAGTCATTCTAGACTTGTCTCTACTCAACAAGTTCATCGAGAACAAGAAGTTCCGGATGTTAACCCTACAACACATAAGGACCCTGTTACCAAAAGGGGCGTACACGGTCTCAATAGACCTAGAAGATGCTTATTGGACACCTACCAGTTAGCCGCCCCCTCTCCTCCTACCTAGGATTCAAACTACAGAAGACAAATTATGTCTTCAGAGCCATGCCTTTTGGACTAAACATAGGCCCAAGGATATTCACAAAACTTGCGGACACGGTCGTCCAACAGCTACGCTTAGAAGGCATTCAGGTAGCAGCATACCTGGACGACTGGCTGGTGTGGGCAGCATCCTAGACAGCTTGTCTGCAGGCAGCCATGAAGATGATCCAGTTCCTGGATCATCTGGGCTTCAAGATCAACTACAAGAAGTCTCGCCCCTCTCCAGCTCAATTGTTTCAATGGTTAGGAATCCATTGGAACTTGCAGTCACACCGCCTCTCCATTCCACCGAAAAAGAGGAGAGAGATTGCGGGATCTGTCAAGAGACTACTGAAATCCAACAAGATTTCAGGACGCCAACATGAAAGAGTACTGGGCTCTCTCCAGTTCGCAGCAGTAACAGACCCTGAAGTGCTGAAAGCACAACTGAAGTATGCGTCAGGAATCTGGAGTAGATACGCATCAAATGCTCGAAAAGATCAACAGAGATCGACACCGACCTTACTGCTATCGCTTCTAAGGCTGTGGTCAAAGGTCAAGAGCCTAACAAGGACTATCCCTTACAACCACCTCAACCTTCAGTGGTCATCCACACAGATGCCTCACCGGAAGGATGGGGAGGCCATTCCCATCAAAGGAAAGTACAAGGGAACTGGTCGCACCAGTTCAAGACCTTTCACATCAACATTCTGGAAGCCATGGCAGTCTTCCTAACATCGAAGAAACTATCCCCTCACAGATCAGCCCACATCAGGCTGGTCTTGGACAGGGAAGTAATAGTGAAATGTCTGTACTGACAAGGCTCGAGATCGCCCTACATCAATCACTTGATGCTGGCCATCTTTCGCTTGGCAAGGAAGAAAAGATGGCACTTATCAGCAGTTCACCTGCAAGGGTTCTGCAATGTAATGGCGGACGCTCTATCCATGCGAAAACCGATAGAGACAGAATGGTCCTTGGATGCAGACTCATTCTCCTTCATCTTCGAAAAAGTCCCGGAACTGCAGATCGACCTCTTCGCAACGAGTGACAAGAAACTACCTCGATATGTGACCCCATACGAGGACCCTCGGTCAGAAGCGACGGACGCCATGTCCCTCGATAGAAACAGATGGAACTATATCTGTTCCCACCAACAAATCTCCTGCTGAAGGTCCTCAACAAGCTGAGATCCTTCAGGGGGACGGCAGCAGTAGTTGCCCCCAAATGGCCCAAGAGCAATTGGTTCCCTCTAGTGATAGAACTGAAGCTAAATCTGTTTCCTCTACCGAATCCAGTTCTATCCCAACTGGTTCAGAAGTCAACTGTCTACGCTTCATCATTGAGAACGCAAAACCTACATCTTATGATTTTCTCGCCTTAGCAGCCAAGAAAAGGTTCGGGATCTCAAAAAACAACATCGACTTTATAGAAGAATATAAGTCAAAGTCAACCAGAAGACAATATGAATCATCTTGGAAGAAGTGGGTCTCCTTTGTCAAAGTAAACAGACCGCCAGAAATCTCGATAGACTTGCCTTTCCTTCTTCATCCACCTTCATGAACAAGGCCTAGCTTCCATCACAATAACTACGTGGAAGTCAGTTTTAACTAGACCTCTTCTTTATGCCTTCCAGGTGGACCTGTCAAACGAAATCTTCAATAAGATTCCGAAAGCATGTGCTAGACTGAAACCAGCAACCCCTCCAAAGCCCATATCGTGGTCCTTGGACAAAGTCTTGCACTATGCTTCGAACTTGAACAACGAAGATTGTACCCTAAAGGACCTAACATAGAAAGTGATATTCTTGTTCACTATAGCCTAAGGGGTTAGAGTTAGTGAAATAGTGGCCCTATATAGAAACAAGGGCCATATTCAGTTCACAGAAAAGGGAGAACTGAATCTTTTTCCTGATCCTACCTTTCTTACCAAAAACGAGCTGCCCACCAAAAGGTGGGGTCCTTGGAGAATCTGCTCTCTGAAGGAAGATGTCTCTCTCTATGTCCAGTAGAGTGTCTTAAGGTGTATCTTCAAAGAACTTCAGACTTCAAGGAGTGACAGCTCTTCCTAGGCGAGACCTCAGGATCAAACTTATCCCTAAAACAACTGGGGCGAAACTCACCTACTTTATTCGCAGAGCGGATCCTGACAGTACACCCGCAAGTTACGATCCTAGAAAAGTTGCTTCCTCGTTGAACTTCTTTCAACATGTGGACTTTGATAGACTCCGCTCATATACTGGGTGGAAATCTTCTAGAGTCTTCTATAAACATTACGCAAAGCAAGTGCATGAAATAAAACACTTTGTGGTGGCGGCAGGTAGTGTTATAAAACCTTTCGTCTAGTGCTGCGATGAACAGTGAACTGTTTGGGACTTCACAGTAGACTAGGTGAACAGGTATTAGCATCTTTGAATGTAATACCCATTAATGAAAATCACTATAGTGATTCTTGGACTGTTCTATATAGGTGTAGAATCTAACCAGTAACACCAGTGCTGTGTGAACATTCGTACACAGTGTTGAAACATATCCAACATCCAAGTGAAATCAATCAAATAATTTCACAATATTGAGTGGCACCTATAGTTAATCCATATTATACGTATTTCTTCCCTTACAGGTTAAAAATATATATACCCGTAGATGTTGAATTGTCAAAGGATTCTATTTACGATACATTCGTTGTTGCATTTTTTATATTTGTCTATGCAAATAAGATATATGTAAATGTATCTGCGTCTTATTCGCCCTGCATGAAATCAAATAAATGATCTAGAGCCTTTTATTTTTCCTAAAAATAAAATACTTGACAGTATAAACTCTGTAAGAACAACCTGGTAATCTCAAAAGAGTCCACTTTGTTCTCATGAAATACAAACCTTGACGCCTTATAGTCGGTATTGACAATTTCCCTGCAGGGGGCAGGAAGCCCCAAGATAGTTCCAAACTTAGTGGATATGACAAATAACGGTAATGTCATATATATTAGGTCTGGGAGACCATATAAGGAACTTCGTCAAAGTAAAGGCACTTATACAAACCCACAGATATAGTACTTTCAAGTAATTCTCTGGTAAACTTCCATCAGGACGACATGGCTGAGCCCAAAAAACGGATTTTGAGCAAAGCGAAAAATATGTTTTTGGGTTTTATGGCCATGTTGTCCTGATGGACCCTCATTCCTTTCTAAAAGGAGTATACAACTATGTAACAAGTCCCCACCCGAAACTACTCTATCTACGGCTATCCATGCTTAATTGCAACAAAGAATAGTAGTACAGGGAGGAGATCTACCGGGTAACCTTGATAATGGCTCCCCCTTCAGATTCGCCACTCTTCCCCCTCAAAGCGAAAACTCTATTCGGGGTGAAGATTGCCATGTGGCGTATCAAGAAATACGTCCCCTGGTATTATGTCATATCCTTAAAAGTCATATTAAGGATACTTGCGCCAGGAGTTAGAATTCTGGAAACCTGTGGCTAATTCTCAGAGAGTATCACTGTAGCCACATATCCCTTAGAAAGCTACCTAAAGGAACCTTCCATCAGGACGACATGGCCATATCACCCAAAAATATATTTTCCGTTTTAATAAATATATTATTACAAATATTTTACTTGCCATATCCCTAAAAATTTCTACATGTCCTAATAGAAAAGCAATTTTGTTTGTGTTTAGTCAACAATAAAGTACCACTAATAACAGTATGATATGGCAGAGAAGATTGTGCTTGATTGGAGATAGAGTGAGTATAATTGGAATCATGGTGGATTTTTAATGGAAAATAAAAATGCTAATCTAAATTTGATTACTACTGTTATTAATGATGCCATTAAAATGATGAAAGGCTAAGGAAAGAGAAAGTTAAAAGATAGGTGAGAACGCAACCATAACTCGATGTTTACATTTTGTCAGCTGATGTTTATAAATGAAAGTCATAGCATTTCAGTTAAAATTTCTTTCATTTTGATTAATGAAATTTTAAAGCACTGGTAATAATACAATAATACCAGCAATAGAAATGAAATAAGGATACATGGAGTTTAGTGTAGGTAAAAGTACTTAGCGTAAGCTGGGTTGCATTAGCCTAAGCCTACGGTAGGTCTCAAACTTTACCTATAATGTATAAGACGCAGGACAATTTTTTTAGCCTAAATTTTGGGAAAAAAGTGGGTCCTGTAGGCCGTCAAATACGGTACTTTGGTGCCTTTGGACAAGATTCCCACAGCTATCTTGGTATCCATCCTAATCACTGGGTACTGGGGATTCTAGAAGAAAAGAATGAGGACAAACTAGAGGCAATCATGGCTTTGAAAGATGAGTCCTTTCTTGGGAGCCAATGTTTGGGTGTGCAGCATCAAGTCTTAAAAGTCAGAAAATTCTAAGGAAGTGGTCTCTGCCATCTACTTAACTGTCTTCATCCTGGATAAACCAGGTAGCTGTATTTTTTACTTAATGCTGGCAGACATTGCTATGTTACTCATTGGGATATCAACCTATGGATGTAGGGATAATAGACGAACAAGTAGTATTAAATATACTGTATATGTATCACTTTTTTTTATTGTCTTGGCAATATCTTGAAGTTTAATTGAATGCAAAGCTTTGGATGCAGTTATATCACTCTCCTCTGTTACTTGCTTGTGGCCTAAGATTAACACAATGGGGAGGCTGTTCCAATAATTCCTGACCATGTTCTACTGGCTGGGATAGGTATTTGAAGATATCAGTTTCCTGTTGACTGAAGGGGACTAAGCTGTTGGGGAATATTGCCAAAGCTAAGAGAATGACATTCTCCTGGCCAGGTCATTAACTTTCTTCAGCATGTTGCTCAACATGCTCATGAAGTTTGACACAACAATGAGAGGGCTCTTTGGGCTCTTTTTATCCCTGGGTCATGTAGGATTGTGAAAGTTGAATTGTTCCTCTGCAAAATACAAACCTTCCCCTCTTTACTGAGGAGTATTATATCGGTAAAGCTGAAACCAGTCGATAAACTTTTTGTCAGGGTGTAACTACCCAACGCTAGTTAGCGGAGGGGAGAGTGGGGTAGGTTAACTCTCCCGCTCACACTAGCACTAGCGACTAACCGTCACTTTTTATTTTGGCTCGGTGGAGTAAAGATGTTGTCTTTCTCTCCTGTCAACCACTTTTTTAACTGGTTACGGCTAAACGCTACTGGCCTAATGTTTATTAAATTTCCTTTTTGAGCTGCCTTCCTTACATGGGTTCCCCAGGTAAGGGAGGTAGCAAGAGGCCTTTTGCCTCTACCTCTGCTGCTCACCCAATGTGCTCTGCTTCGGCGGGCTGACATGGCCAGTGGCTGACAGGAACTGCTCGGAGGGACTTGTCATGGGACTGCCAGGTCTTGGGAACGATTTTTGGCTTTGTTTCGGAGGTTATATGGGGTGCTGTTTCTTTAGCCGGGTTTGCCCAAAGGGAGGAGATACAACCTTTATGACCCAGAGGTTCACCTTCAAGTGTTGCGCAGTCCGACCTTCTAAGGAAAGACGATGCAACACCCTTCCTAGCCGTAGCTCCCTCGTCCGCAAGGTGATGTGCCATAGGAAGGAGGAGTTGGTCGATCCTCTCTTTTGCGAGTGGAAAGATCTTCTCCAACGAGTCTTGTTATATTTTCACTGGAATATTTGCTGCAGTTGGTGAAGACTGCTGGCTGCTTGCGGCGGCCTCCTTCCCCATGGACGAGTCTCGTACGCCTGAACTCTTCGGGGTTATTACCACATCGTGCCTTTGAGCACAATAAAGCTCTTAGTGCTTTGTGAGGCCAAGCTCTTTGGGACCTGCGCCTCATGGTTTCTAACTCTTACAAGGGAAAACCAGCTGATCTTCAAGTCCAGCACAGGCTTTTTCGTCCCCTGCTCTTTCCTTTCTTGCGAATGGCCTCCCCATCCTTCCAGGGAGGTGTCTGTGTGTATCACCACTGATGGTTGTGGTGGTTGCAAGGGAATTGTCCGTGCTAGGCTCTTGGCTGTTGACCACGGCCTTAATAGCGTGCACAATCGGGTCGGGGTCAACCTTAGTTGATCTCTTCGAGCGTTTGATGCGTATCTTCTCCAGACTCCTGACGCATCCTTTAATCATGCTTTTAGCACAGGGTCTGTCACTGCTGCAAACTGGAGAGACCCCAATACTCTTTCCTGTTGGCATCTTGAAATCCATTTGTGTTGGATTAGTCTCTTAACAGATCCCACTATCTCTCTCTTCTTTACTGGAATGGAGAGATGGTGTGACTGTAAGTTCGAATGGATTCCTAACCATTGAAACTTCTGAGCTGGAGAAAGGCGTGTCTTCTTGCGGTTGATCTTGTAGCCTAGGTGCTCCAGGAACTGGATCACCTTTCTGGCCGCTTGCAGACAAGTAGTCTTGGATGCTGCCCACACCAGCCAATCGTCCAGGTATGCTATTACCTGAATTCCTTCGGAGCGTAGTTGTTGGACGATTGTATCCGCTAGCTTTGTGAATATTCTTGGGGCTATGTTTAGCCCAAAGGGCATGGCTGTGAAGACATATCTTGTCTTCTGTATCCTGAATCCTAGGTAGGAGGAGAGGGGGCGACTGACTGGTAGGTGCCAGTAAGCATCTGCCAGGTCTATTTAGACTGTGTACACCCCTTTTGGTAGAAGGGTCCTTATGTGTTGCAAGGTAAGCATCCAGAACTTGTTCTCGATGAACTTGTTGAGTAGAGACAAGTCTAGAATGACTTTTGAGTTTGTCCGAGGCTTTCTTGGGAACACAGAACAGTCTTCCCTGGAATCTGATGGACTTCACTTTCCTTATTACCTTCTTGTTTAAGAGTTCTGAAGTATATTCTTCCAACAAGGGGGTGGAATTTTGTTCCATTTCCAACCGAGTCCATTCATGATTAGGCTGTGGGCCCAGGGATTGAAGGTCCAACGATCCCCAAAGTGAAAGAGTCTGCTCCCTACCTGGAACCTCTCATTGCTTAGAGGTTCCGGACGACTTGTCTCCATGACCGCGTCCTCCTCTACCCTTGAGGGGTTTCTTGAGGAGCCTTTTTTTTGGGCCTCTACCTTTGTAGAGAGCTTCATACAGTATTAAATTTTCAGTACAATATTAAGCCTTCATATTTCATTAGACATTATTGTTTAATTGTGATTTTATTAAAACACGTTTATATTTTATTTTTCATTTTCTTGATCTTATCAGTAATCAACAAATACTTTTGATTTACTTTTGGTTGGAATCAGCTGATCTCAAGGTCACGCTGCCGTATTATGATTATGCGCACATATAGTATGAATAACACTGATTTATATAATTTTCTTGACATTCAAAATCTCTTCATGATAAATATTATATCAGCGCCAATATATTATTGGGTATCACATTCTCCATACATTGTTTATAGACTTCATTATTATTATTATTATTATTATTATATGCTAAGCTACAACCCTAGTTGGAAAAGCAGGATACTATAAGGCCAGGGGCCCCAACAGGGAAAATAGCCCAGTGAGGAAAGGAAATAAGGAAAAATAAAATATTTTAGGAATAGTAACATTATTAAAATAAATATTTCCTATTTAAACTATGAAAACTTTAACAGAACAAGAGGAAGAGAAACTAAGTAGAAAAGTGTGCCAGAGTGTACCCTCAAGCAAGAGAACTCTAACCCAAGGCAGTGTAAGACCATGGTACAGAGGCTATGGCACTACCTAAGAATAGAGAACAATGGTTTGATTTTGGAGTGTCCTTCTCCTAGAAGAGCTGCTTACCATAGCTAAAGAGTCTCTTCTACCCTTACCAAGAGGAAAGTAGCCACTGAACAATTACAGTGCAGTAGTTAACCCCTTGGGTGAAGAAGAATTGTCTATTAATCACAGTGTTGTCAGGTGTATGAGGAAAGAGGAGAATCTGTAAAGGATAGGCCAGACTATTCCGTGTCTGTGTAGGCAAAGGAAAAGAACCGTAACCAGAGAGAAGGGTCCTATGCAGTACTATCTGGCCAGTCAAAGGACCCCATAACTCTCTAGCGGTAGTATCTCAACGGGCGGCTGGTGCCCAGGCCAACCTACTACTAATTATAAAAGGAATGTGCACTCTCTCTCTCTCTCTCTCTCTCTCTCTCTCTCTCTCTCTCTCTCTCTCTCTTCGTATTTTGATTTTTAATTAAGTTAAATCTTCACATTTCTTTGAAAAATATTAAAAAATCTTTATATCATTATTCGATGTTTCGATTATGGGAATAGTAACGCATCGGAAGAAAATCACTTGATTTGCCTCTCGCCTTCCGCCAGAAATATGACGTCATCAGACTTTTTTCCTTGAATTTACGGTAAGTTGTACTAATCTTATAACTAATGATACAGAGCAATAAAGCACTTGATATCGTTACTCTGTGTTTCGATTATGGGAATGCTGTAATAAGATTACTCGGCAACATAATGAAAGGAAATCATTCGGTTTGTCAGTTCGCTTCTGCCAAATACATGACGTCACAAGATACGTGACGTAAGCTCTACAATGACTTGCAAAATATGTAAATCCATTTTCTTTTTTCTTGCAAGAAATGAAAAGAAAATACTAACTTAACAAACAAAAGGATTTTATTTTTATAATGTAAAAGGAAATATATTATTTTCAAGAAAATATTTGCCCTATTAGTATATTTTCTTTAGATAAACATCGATCCATTATCAGAGATTAAAAAAGTAGCGTATAGTCAAATTTACGCTACGTAGTACTCATGACAACCGATACAGACCCTCAAAATACTTTGTATCGTTATTTAATATTTCGATAATGGGAATACTAATATTAATCGTTAGCCTTTGGGAAGGAAATCACTGTATTGCCCGGAAGCTTTCCGCCGTTGATGTGACGTCACCAGACATAATATGAACTCAACAGATATTAAAACTTTTCTTAATGTATTTTTAACTGAAAATAAATACTGAATATTAACAGTAAAAGAAAATAATAATTTACTAAGATAAATCAGTTTATATGTATACATCAAAATAGATTATTTTCAAGGAAATGTTCGTCCTATATCCGATAAACTTGTGACGTCATCACCCTGAAAAAAATGGTCGCAAAGTCGAATAGTCGTAAGTCGAGCAATACCTGTACTGACTAAATAAAATACATTTATGATGTGCGACAGCGGTCTCAAAATGGCCGCCTCCGATGTCGGCTACGCTCAGCTAAACACACTTAAATTATACAAATTTAACTGAGAAGGGAGCCTAAGAATTATACACAGGAAAGATTAGATACTGTGACGTGCTGAGAGAAGGTTGTGACTCAAGGACAGGATGAAAGCAACTGAGTAACTTCATTACAGAACACTCTCCTTTATATACAAAAAACTCAATGCAACAAGAAATTTCCTGTTCAAACAGACACCGCTTCGGTTAACAGTTAACGGTGAGAAAAGCATGCATGTTATCTCAGGTTCTTTTTAGTACGAGGGGAGAGCGAAGATACAAGCATAATATATACACAAAATGAAATGTCATTACTATGTACGATCGTGTCACACACGGTTGGTACATTTCTCCCCCCCTAAAAATGACATACCGTACATGTTGAATAGGGCGCCCTGATCTAGAGAGGCGAACTGTAGGCGGGTCATCTGGCAGGAGATAAGCAGGTTTTAGGCGATCAATGGAGACCCAGTCTTCTTTGCCACGAATGTTTAGTAGGAATGCTTTCGGACTGCGTCGGATCACAAGGAAAGGGCCCTTGTAAGGGGCGTTAGCGGTGGCATGCTAGTGTCGTTGCGCAGGAAGACGTGCATTGCAGAGTGCAAGTCTGTCGGTATGTGATTCTTCACTGGGGGCTTGTAAGTCTGGCGGCACGGAGTAAATTTTCCCAAGATGTGATCTACAGTGAACCCTCGCTACTTCGCGGTTCGACCATCGCGGATTCACCACTTCGCGGATTTTTTTCATAACCCATGTATATACATATATCGCGGATTTTCCAGAAATATCGAAAATACCGCGAAGTGACCGATGGTGCGAGATTGGAGAAAGTAAGGAAAATTGAATCGTGATTGATTTTCAATATAAATGAAAATTTGAGGAGCAACAAAGATATCATTTGTTAGAGAGATAGAGAGAGGTAAGGAATGGGAGGTAGTGAAAAGTAGCCCACAGAGAGAGAGAGAGAGAGAGAGAGAGATAGGTAGAGAGAGAGAGAGGGGGGGGTTTAAATGTAATAAAAAAAAAATTGATAGGTTATAACACATTGGTGCTTATGTAATATCAACTGTATACTGTAGACGGTTTGAATAAGTTAAGAAATGGTATAAATGATACTTTGTTAGTGTATTCGTACACACTCAAGAGCGGCAGCTAGATGACAGCTGATCTAATCACAGCCAAGAGTAAAAAAAAAAGAAGTCAACAATACTCGATTTTTAAAACAAACCCGAAATTTAAAAACAAAAGTACACGCTTTCTTAATGTGCAATTAACTATTTAAAGAGTGGCAATTTTCTAGAATAAAATGATATTTCCCAAAAAATAGTGGTTTGCTGATGAAATCGGATGCCGTATTTTTAGCTATGATTGAAATGGATGTAGACTCGGCCTAATTATTTCGTTTCGTATTTAATTGACACTAAGAAAACTAATTTTAGCTTCTTCATCTAAATGTAAGTATTATATAACACAGAGAGAGAGAGAGAGAGAGAGAGAGAGAGAGAGAGAGAGAGAGAGAGAGAGAGAGAGAGAATCAGCTGTTGTACTCAAATGGCGTGTTTTTGTTTCGTGAGAATTTCATCGCCACGACTTTAATAACAACATACTGTACTGAACTTTACAGTATTATACAGACTACTGTAATATGATAAAGTAAAATATTTGTAATCTATTTTATATGAAATGGGGCTATTTTTTTTTGTTTAAAATTTACATTTACGTATGTAAAACAACTCTCTCTCTCTCTCTCTCTCTCTCTCTCTCTCTCTCTCTCTCGTAGATTGTTTTCCTGCTTTGCTACTTATGTATGATTTTATATAGATACGGTAAATAATATTTGTAATAACATATTTTATTAAAGCTTTTACTGTAATATCATTATTTATCACTTTCATCATGCCCGTTAAATTCCTTAGTTTGTTTACTGAGCGTACTTTATGACACCGTCGTTTCAGGCGGCGTCATAAAGAAAAACTTTTCATTTGGAAGTCCTAAGAAAAAATAAGCAAAACATTAGTAATAACCAAATCAACATACTGTACTGAATAATCAATATAATCGATGCAGAAACTAACCTATACACAGATGTGTAAATGCGTTTGTTTCTTCATTATAATCAGAGATAAACGTAAACAAAACATTGGTTGCCATTTTTTATCGTGCTTTTTGGCGTGTTTAGGAAACGCATGATATAAAGTCGCCCTTAATATTTGTGCCTGTTTTAGTTTAGGGTACGTTAGTACATGCATTAAGTGTTCTGTACATTAAAGGGTAGTTTGTTAACAGTACTACGTACAAGGGAAAGTTTTAAAAGTCTGAATATACATGTTAAATAAATAGGTAAATATGCTGTCACTACTTCGCGGATTTTCACCTATCGCGGCCGGGTCTGGAACCTATCTACCGCGATAAACGAGGGTTCACTGTATACGCTGGAGATCGTCGGAGGAGGTTGTAGAAGGAAAAAATTTGGCAGGGACGACCAACGGGTAGCCATACACCATTTCAGCTGCCGAGACGTCGAGGGCGTCTTTAGGAGTGGTCCTTAGTCCCAGGAGAACGCAGGGAAGCTGAGTAAACCGGTTGGAATCCTTGCAGCGCGACACCAAAGCTGCTTTGAGGGTGCGATGAAAATGTTCAACCATTCCATTGGCAGCGGGGTTGTAGGCAGTTGTCTGATGTAGGGTGATGCCCAGGAGATTCGCTAATGATGTCCACAATTGAGAGGTGAAAGTGGTACCCCTGTCAGAAGTAATATGCTCAGGGATACCAAATCTTGCAATCCATCCTGAGGGTAAGGCAGATGTACATGAGGCGGACATTGCAATTTCCATGGGAATGGCTTCAGGCCAACGAGTGGAGTGGTCGATGACGGTAAACAGGTAACGATGTCCTTGTGATGTGGGAAGGGGGCCTACAATGTCGACGTGAATGTGTGCGAAACGACGCTGAGTTTGAGGAAAGGTGCCCACTTCTGAATCCGTGTGTCGATGTACTTTGAATGTTTGGCAAGAAGTACAGGCGCGGACCCAATCCTTAGCATCCTTAGAAATGCCGTGCCAAATGAACTTCGTCTTCAGCAGCTGTGCAGTAGAACGGCACGAGGGATGTGAAAGGCCGTGAATGAAATCAAACACCTGTCGGCGAATGGGTGCAGGAATCCAAGGTCGCGGTCTGCCAGTACTGACGTCACAGAGGAGGGTGGTGTTGGAGTCTTCGAGGGGAAAGTCTTCCCAACGGAGGGACATGCAGGATGTCTACATGCTTGATACTCTGGATCCTGTTGTTGGGCTTCAGCCAAGGCATTGTAATCCAATCCCAGTTGGACAGTTTTCTGCTGAAGAAGGCCAATGGGCGGGGCGAGCCGTTGACCACCTGCTCGAGTACTGCACCAATAGCGACATCGCTGGCATCGGTGGAGAGGAGAGGGGCATTTGGGATAGGAAAAGTGAGAGCTGCAGTGGTTGATAGGGCCTTCTTTGCATTGCAGAAGACCGCTTCTTGAAGGGGACCCCACTTCAGGTCCTTTGGCTTGCCCTTGAGGGAGGCGTAGAGGGGAGCAAGAGTGGCGGCAGTGGCTGCCAGAAAACGGTGATAATAGTTGATCAAGCCCAAGAATACCTACAGAGCTTTGACGGTCCAGGGGGTGGGGAAGTCCTGAACGGCTGCTACCTTCTCAGGGAGGGGATGGACTCCTTCAGGAGTGATGCGGTGCCCTAAGAACGACACTTCGTTGGCGCCAAAGGTACTCTTGTTGTACCGGACTACAAGGCCGTTTTGTTGCAGGCGGTCGAGCACGATGCGTAGATGACGGATGTGTTCCTCTTTTGAGGAGGAGAAAACAAGTATGTCGTCCACATAACATTCACAGAAGGGGAGGTCCCCTAAGATGCCATCCATGAGACGTTGAAACGTGGCCCAGCATTACGAAGGCCAAAACAGGGGTAATTGAAGGTGTATGTACCAAACAGAGTGGTGATGGCAGTCTTGGGATGTCTTCTGGGTTCATAGGCACCTGATAAATACCCCTTCAGGAGGTCAAGCGTAGAGAAAACCTTCGCTTTGTGCAGGTAGGAGGTCAGGTCGGTGATGTTTGGAAGGGGTAGTGATCCGGTTTAGTTTGCATGTTCAGGTGCCTGTAATCCCCGCACGGACGGAGGGAACCGTCTTTCTTCAGAACGATGTGTAAGGGTGACGACCATGGGCTGGAGGCCTTTTGGCAAAGGCCCATTTCCTCCATTTCGGGGAATGTCTGTTTGGCGGCTGCCAATCGTTCCGGTGCCAGACGTCTGAATTTTGCGAAGACTGGGGGTCCCGTCGTCTTGATATGGTGATAAATACCGTGCTTGGCAGGAGCTGTGGGTGTTTGGCAAAGTTCTGGACAGAAAACTTCCGGGTACAACGTGAGGAGGTGGGCGTAGGCATCCGTGGGTGCGCTGATGTGGAGAGCGAGGTTGGAGGGGGCGGGTTGAAGAGGTGTCGACAAGTACAAGTCTGCGTTGATCAATCGTCGGTGGGCGACATCGACCAGAAGGTGGAAATAAGAGAGGAAATCCGCACCAAGGATTGACAATGTGACGTCAGCAACGAGAAACTTCCAATTAAATTTACCGTTTCCAAACGATAATGTTAGGTTCTCGTAACCTTAGGTGGGTATCGCAGATCCGTTGGCAGCTACCAAGCGGACTTCCGCAGACATAGACAGACTACGTCGTGTCCTGAAGAAGAGTTCCCTTGGCCAAAGAGAACGAGAAGCACTCGTGTCTACCAAAAATCTCACGCCCGTTCCTGCATCATGTAAAAAGAAAAGATTAGAAACACGGAAAGCCACCGCCACGAGCGATGGCCTATTTACACGTTTTTTGGCCACTACAATCCTTGGCACATTTCTTTGCGGTTGCCCCGAATCTGGAGTGGTAGTAGCAAAATTGTGGCAGATGGAAGGTAGTAAGTGGCTGTAGAAGTCGTTGGTTGGGGAACAAGCGAGTGGTGGGTGGCTTTGTCTCCGCTTCGGCATGTTACAGGGTAGGCGTGTATGTCCTACGGCATTCACGTCAGCTTCGGTTGATGTTGAATAGACGTCCTCTTCGTCCGGAGTGGAGGCGTTGATGGAGGTCTTGAAGTGGCTGTCCATAAGGGCGTCGGCTTTGGTCATCAAGTCCTTTATGGGTAAACTATTGACATCGGGTATGGCAGCGCGTACAGGTTCGGGTAAACGGCGTATCCAAAGGGCACGGAGTAGTTTCACATCACGGGGAGAGCCGTTTGCGGCAGGCTGCAGGCGAGCGATACTAGTCATTTCCCTGAGGGTGAGCGAAGCCCTTTGGTCCCTCAACGGTTATTGTGAGAGCTGAAAAAGCTTTGTTATGCGGGCGGCTGGCGACGGCGAGTACTGCTGCAGAAGGTATGTTTTGAGGGCGTCATATGCTATTGGGGTGTCTCCTTGTTCACAAAGCCAGTCGGATATTTCTGGGAAGGTGTCCTCGAGTATTGCCGTGAGAACATATTCTGCTTTGGTGGTTGAGCGAGTCACGCCCTTGATGCAAAACTGGACTTCTGCGCGCTGAAACCAAGCAAACACCTCTCCGCTGGCGAATGGCGAAAGTTTCAATGGGGCAGCCATAGTACTAACGGTGGAGGGGCGAGGGGGGTTGGAAGGTGGGAGGAGCGACCCGACCTCCAGGGTCACCAATGTGACGTGCGGAGAGAAGGTTGTGACTCAAGGACAGGATGAAAGCAACTGAGTAACTTTATTACAGAACACTCTACTTTATATACAAAAACTCAATGCAACAGGAAATTTCCTGTTCAAACCGACACCGGGTCGGTTAACAGTTAATGGTAAGAAAAGCATGCATGTTATTTCAAGTTCTTTAAAGTGCGAGGGGAGAGCGAAGATACAAGCATAATATATACACAAAATGAAATGTCATTACTATGTACGATCGTGTGACACACAGTTGGTACAATACTGAACTTTCCAGAGGCTGAAGATGCTAAAGAAAGCATTATAATATTCCAAAATCAGTAACAAACACTGAGAGCAGCGTGGGAGCGCACTTATTTTAAATGCTACAGATTAAAGGAATGATGGGCCGTTGTAGTACATAGAGGAGGTCCACCAGGTACCTTGATAACGGCTCCCCTTTTGTTTGCCACTCTTCCCCCTCAAAAAGTTAAATCTATTCGGATGAAGATTGCTATGTGTCGTATCAAAAAATATGTCCCCTGATTTTATGCGATATCCTTAAAGATATATTAAGGATACTCGTGCCAGGAGTTAGAATTCTGGAGAACCATGGTTAATTCTCTGGGAGTATCACTGTAGGAAATATCCCTTGGAAAGCTACCTAAAGGAACGTTCCATCAGGACGACATGGCCGAACCCAAAAAAAAAGCATATTACCTCCTGAGGCTTTACCATGTTGTATTAACACTAAGGCATTGCCCATCTCTGTACAGCCTTTGTCCCCTATCACAAAAACTAGTACAAACCTCTCTCAGGCCATGACCTTGCCTGATTTGATATTGGTTCCACTTAAAACCAGCTTACCTGATGCACATGTAGTGGGAAAGGTGCAAAAACCTAGAATCTTACCATCTAATAATCGTAAAAGAGAGAGACCTCAATGTCTCTCATCCCCTCAATTAGGAACATTAAAGTTTATGACATCAAATAAATTTAATGTTTTGTTTATTGATGTTTCTAATGAACCGGACGGTAAATTGAATAAATCAGAAATTCAAGTTGAGGTCTACCATCCATCTCAACAAATAGATCAAAAGGGCACACAGAAAAAGATTAACATAAAACCCAACATATCAAGACCATATCTGAAGAAACCTACAGGTAATAAGTTTTCATTAAGATCTGTCAATGGGAAGACCTCATCGAAGATGTCTTCCAGGAATAATCCATAGTTTTTTTCTCCATCTTGCAATGGAATTTTTAGGGTTTAAGGGCCAAATATGCATAACTTATCTAGCCGAAATAATAACGAGAATAGCAAATGCAAGCATTGATTAATGTAAGTTTCCTAAATCTGAGATAATGGCTATAGTCACATCAGTTCTGAAATTGTTCCCCCAGTTTGAATCTAAATTTCTCTCTGTCTCATCTTTTTCTTCCTCTTAATATTGCTAAGACCTTCTCCTAATTTTATAAACTTACTTTCCTGTTGCCGTCCCAAAAATTTCCCTCATTATATGTGTATATATTATGTACATTTATATATATATTTTTTTTCCTATGTCTTGGATATTTCTACATCCATTGTAGGCCCGGCGTGGATGTTTCTACATGCGTTATTGTTGCTTGCTTTGATGAATGGGAGGTGTCACGGTTGGGAGGTATTTGCATTCAAAGCTATATGTGAGAGTATTGGATGATATCAGCCATCCCGAAGATGGTTTGAACCTTTTTGGCAGAACTATTCTCAAGTGTTGGGTCTTCGGAATCCAGGGGGATCCAATGCTTGGGGTAAGACTCTCGGCTTTTGGTCGGAAGCCCATCATTACAGATATGGGGAGGATGATTCCATAGTTTCTTGGTCTCAGTCCTAACAGGCAGGTTCAGCTTACACTGGAGCCTCTATATCTCTTTTGCTGCTGTCCATCGTGTAGGGTATGGAGTGGACCATCTGAGAAGTATACTGTCATTGAGCCAATAGTGGAGAGTGCAAATTTCCTTTCCAACATAGGATGCCTTAGTATTCTTGAGCAGGTGAATCAAACTCGTCTTTTTTCTTTCTCGACACTGGATTCTTCAAACAACTGATCCCCATCCCCTGGATACGCTGACTCTTCCCCGGCACTGTTGACTACCCTTGGCAAGTCTATTAAGGAAAATTCTGTTGATGACCTCGGAACTGAAAAGGACCATTCTACTGATATTCCAAAATTGAGTAAGTTGGGTAACACGAGGAAACTTCGAATCCTTCATATTACCCAAATTCCAATAGACACAAATTATGATAACCTAAATAAAGCATTTGAGTGCTATGGCTGTATAAAAGAAAAAAGGATGAAACTTGAAGATGATGATTGGGATTCATGGATATCTTACAGTAGTCATGATGAAGCATTTAAAGCAGTAAGTAACATGAATGATATTAAAATTATTATCTTAAATGTAGCGGCTGCTCTCTGCGGATTTAGAAGTATATAGGCCTGCTGACTGGTTGAAAAAATATGCTAATTTAGTCATGCATTCCCAGAGAAAGCCAAAACCACCAATGTGGCTTGTAGCTGAATCAAATGGAGTTACAGGGAATTATTTTAAAATATGCAAATTAATTCAGAAACAAAGTAAGAACTATTACACCGGGAGATATATCTCGTTATGGAGAAAAAAGTTTCCTTATCCATGCCAAATCAAGCACACAATCTGTAATACTGTCCAACCTAGATACAACTAACGATGACATTAAGTTAGACGGAGTAGTTTTTAACAGAGATCTGTATGAATTTACAGAGGAGGAGATACTGGCCATGTGTCCACTAAATGTATGGAAAATACATAAAATTCCTGGAACATCAATGATTACATTTACTTCTCAGGATTCTGACGTACCTTTCCATATTACTATTGAAAATGAAATAATTAAAGTACGACCATTCAAGCAGAAGCCACTGCAGTGTTTTAATTGTTTTAAATTTGGACACCCGTCTAAGGTTTGCAAAAATGAGAAAATATGTGGTATTTTCTCCAAGTCTTACCATGGAGAATGTGCACTTGGAGAGAGGTGTTCAAATTGCAATTTGAATCATAAATCCACAGACAAGAGCTGCGAGCTGTTTAAGTTGGAAGAAACTGCCCTTAACAAATCTAGTTTGGAACATATACAGTGAACCCTCGTTTATCGCGGTAGATAGGTTCCAGACGCGGGCGCGATAGGTGAAAATCCGCGAAGTAGTGACAGCATATTTACCTATTTATTTAACATGTATATTCGGACTTTTAAAACCTTCCCTTATACGTAGTACTGTTAACAAACCACCCTTTAATGTACAGAACACTTAATGCATGTACTACAGCACCCTAAACTAAAACAGGCACAAATATTAAAGGCGATTTTATATCATGTGTTTCCTAAACACCTAAAAAGCACGATAAAAAATGGCAACCAATGTTTTGTTTACGTTCATCTCTGATCATAATGAAGAAACAAACTCATTTAGTGTACAGTACACATATATAGGTTAGTTTTTGCATCGATTATATTGATTATACAGTACTGTATGTTGATTTTTTTATTACCAATGTTTTAGTTTACGTATTTTTCTTAGGACTTCCAAATGAAATCTTTTTCTTTATGACGCCGCCTGAAACGACGGCGTGTACGCTCAGTAAACAACCACGCTCAGAACAAACAAGGCATTTAACGCGCATGATGATAGTGATAAATAATGATACAGTACATACAGTATTTACAGTAAAAGCATTTACAAAATATGTTACCTTACAAATATAAATTATACAGTACTTGTACGTAGCAAAGCAGGAAAACAATTTGAGAGAGAGAGAGAGAGAGAGAGAGAGAGAGAGAGAGAGAGAGAGAGAGAGAGAGAGAGAGAGAGAGAGAGAGATTGTTTTACGTACGAATGTAAATTTAAAAAAAAAAAAATATGATAGGTTACAACTTTTAAAACCTTCCCTTTAACTTAATGCATACAGTACGTACATTACTAAACTATAAAACAGGTTAAAGTAAAAAATAAAGATTGTTACTGTACTCACCACGAAAGAAGTTCAAGAAAAACTTGAATGACGATGGCGATGAATTTGCTGCACAGTAGAAATGATGATGATGAAGCTGATGATGTGTTCTACTGTGCAGTCAATGATAGTATTTTACGTCTCTTCAGACGGAGGTGCCTTTTCCTGGGACACCTCTTCAACTTCTTCAATTTCTTCCGAAGGCGTACTAGCAGGAGGAACTGGCTCTTTTTTGCGAGGCTGGAAGAACATTGTGATCGGAAGTTGTTGCCGCTGCTTCTTTTTTCGATCCAAGAGCATCCTGTAGGGAGTCATGATGTCATCGACCTTATTTGAGAATTGCATCGAGCGAACCATATCCTCGTCCCACTCTTGTAACATTTCTTTCGCCTCCTTCATATGGTTGCAGAACTTGGCAAGCCGTTCTAATGTTAAGCCCGTTTCTTTGACATTTTCTTGGGTCTCTTCCTGGGCACCCTCACTCTCTTCCTCACTTGCCGATTTCGTCAGGTCTTCGAGGTCTGCGTCAGTTAGGGGCTGGGAATGGCAGTCCAACAACTCGTCGACGTCTTCAGTCGTCATGTCGCCAAACCCGTCACCCCCAATTATGGCAGCCAACTGCACAGATTTCCGTATTGCAGAGTGTTGGATTTCCGACGGAGTAAATCCCTTGTCGTCGTAAACAATCTCGGGCCACAACTTCTTCCAGCTCGCATTCACGGTTGCAGGTTTCATCTCTTGAAGTGCCTTTTGAATATTCTGCAGGCACGTGGCTATGGTGTACTGCCGCCAGTACGCCTTCAAGTTGAAATCTTCATCCTCGTCATCTTGGGCAGCATCCACACACGCAACGAGGTCCGCCAAGGTATTCTTCGTGTAGAGGGCCTTGAACGCCCTGATAACCCCCTGGTCCATCGGTTGAATTAATGACGTGGTGTTGGGTGGCAGGAACTCAACCTGAACGCCCTCACGCGACAGGTCAGTTGCGTGTCCACCAGCGTTATCCATAAGGAGAAGGATCTTGAATGGCAAGCCCTTCTCTAAGAGATATTCATGGACTTGCGGGATGAAACACTGGTGGAACCAGTTGGAGGTCAGCATCTTCGTAATCCATGCTTTTTGATTATGCATCCAGTACACGGGAAGGAGATTCTTATTTTTATTTTTCAAAGCGCGAGGATTTTTCGACTTATAAATAAGCCCCGGCTTTAACAAAAATCCAGCAGCATTGCCACACATCACGAGGGTAACGCGATCCTTGAATGCCTTAAAGCCAGAGGCTTTGGCTTCCTCTTTGAACAGGAAAGTTCGCGACGGCATTCTCTTCCAAAACAAGCCGGTTTCATCCATATTAAACACTTGTTCCGGCTTGTATCCACCTTCAGCGATAATGTTCTTGAAAGTCTGGTTCACGTAAGTTTCAGCAGCGGCAGTGTCAGCGGAAGCAGACTCCCCATGCAGGGAAACGCTTTTCAGGGCGAAGCGTTTCTGAAACTTCGCGAACCATCCTTTGCTGGCGGAAAAACGTTGTTTCTGACGCTGGGAATCAGTGGAGGGCCCTGGTTGAGGATCATCTACATCATCATCTTCTTCAGCATGGTCGCCATCGTCGTCATGAGGTTCCTTTGCCGCAAAATTCTCATACAAGCTCAAAGCCTTTGTTCGGATGGTGTTCGTATCCAACGCTATGTTCTTCTTCCGACAGTCGGCAATCCACACAGCTAAAGCACCTTCCATGCGTACGATCGTTTTATTACGCGTTGTAACGACTCGCTTCGCTGATCTGCTAAAGGTGATTGCAGCAGTCTTTCTAATGTTCGCCTCGTCCTTCTTGATATAGCGAACGGTGGATTCGTTGATGCCAAAATGGCGGCCGGCGGCCGCGTAACTTCTACCATCTTTTAACATGTCGAGAAGCGTAACCTTCTCAGCTATCGTCATCATCCTTCGGTGGCGTTTAGGCTCACTACCAGCCTTACTAGAAGCAGAACGCTTGGGAGGCATTGTAACAGAAAGTTCAACAAAAAGTTCAACTTAAAACAGTCGCACACAGCACAGATTAAACTTCACAAACTTAAGAACGTCTACTCAGCAATACGCGGAAAGAGAAAGTGAACGATGCAGCCCCGCGAGAACTTTGATGCTGCGGGTAGAAGATGCGGGCAAAACACCAATCACAGGCTAGATAACAAAACTTGAGTTTTGATTCGTCATCTATCAGCGCTTGAACCAATCACAACCCGTCTTATACAGTACTCTGGTGCGTTGGTTACTCATAGAAGATGTCCCGCGCACACTGAACGTACGTAGATTAAGTACAATACCGTAATAATAATAAATAATGATAATAATACTGTACAGTAATAATAATAATAATAATGATTAATAATAATAACAATAATAATTTTATTAACAACAACAACAACAATAATAATAATAATAACAATAATAATAAAAATTTACGTACGCTATTTTACGCCTCTCTCTCTCTCTCTCTCTCTCTCTCTCTCTCTCTCTCTCTCTCTCTCTCTCTCTCTCTCTCTCTCTCTCTCTCTCTCGTACGCTTACAGTATTTGAATTGTGATTTTTGCAACAAAGAATATTATTGGATGCAGTACTGTACTACGTACGTATACATACAAAAGATTCATGGAAAAGAAGCACATCCATTACAGTACACACCATTCTAATATGGTATGACTGCATCTGATTTGCGTTTCATGTTCGATTTAATTTTACTACGTACTGAATTATCGTATGATCACATTCTCTTTTCGTGTTTTATTTCTTTCTGTGTTGAATTATATATCATATGTAATGCAATGAACAATCAGTAAGAGCAGATATTACTAATTTAATGGAATTACAGGTAACAAAATATCGTATTTGGTTGTCTTCAGATTTCGCGGTATTTTCGAATTTTCCGGAAAATCCGCGATATGTATATATATATGGGTTATGGGAAAACCCCGCGAAGTGGTGAATCCGCGATGGTCGAACCGCGAAGTAGCGAGGGTTCACTGTAAGTGTGGGACATGTCAAAAGACTGTTAAATAAATCAAATAGCTATGTTAAGGCATTAAAATCAAACCCACCTATTACTGCCATTAGTTGTAGAAAAAAAAAATATACCTTCTGATAAAATGTCAAATGACGAGGTAAGCATATTACCTCCTGAGGCTTTACCACGGTGTATTAACACTAGGGCATTGCCCATTTCTGTACAGCCTTCGCCCCCCATTACAAAAACTAACTCAAACCTCTCTCAGGCTATGTCCTTGCCTGATTTGATGTAGGTTCCACTAAAAACTAACTTACCTGATGCACCTGTAGTGGGGAAAGTGCTAAAACTTAGAATCCCATCATCTATTAATTCTAAAAGAGAGACACCTCCATCTCTCTCACCCCCTCCATTAGAAACATTAAAGTTATGACAGCAAATAAATTTGATGTTTTGTCTGTTGATGTTTCTTATGAACCAGAAGATAAACTGAATAAATCAGAAATTCAAGTTGAGGTCCACCATCCACCTCAACAAATAGATCAGAAGGAAACAAAGAAAAGCACAAACATAAAACCCAAGATATCAAGAAACCTACAGGTACAGTAGTAATGTTAGATTAAAAAAGGCTAATGAGAAGACCTCATCCAAAATGTCTTCCAGAAATAATCCATAGTTTTCTCCTCCATTTTTGCAATGGAATTGCCAGGGTTTAAGGGCCAAATATGAAGAACTTAAACTCTAATTCATGAACATTCCCCCATAATTGTATGTCTACAGGAAAGTAAGCTGGATGCTAATATTCCTAGTCCTCGATAGTATATTAACTATAGAACACCATATAATCAACAAATAGGGAGCCATGGCGGAAGTCTCATTTACGTTCGTCGAGACGTTCCCCAAAATCCTGTACCTTTGTCTATTTGTACACCCCTGCTGGCAGTGGGTATACAAATTGATATAGGGAGAAAATTTACATTATGCTCTCTGTACTTACCTCCAAATGATAATATTTTATATGGTGATTTAGTAGAGGTCATTCAACAACTCCCTCAACCTTTTCTCTTACGGGAGATATGAATGGTAGACATCCTTTATGGGTTGATGTTTTGGCAAACACAAGGGCCAATATAATCTCATCAATTGTGGGGAATGAGGATGTGGGACTCCTTAATACAGGAGAGCCCACACACTTCCATTTTTCAGACAGGTACCTTGTCATGCATTGATCTTTCAATTGCAAGCTCTAACTGCCTTCTTGATTTCGATTGGAGGACATTAGATGATTGGCATACTAGTGATTATGCACTAATCATTTTAAACACCAAAAAGGGTTTGTTTTTACAGAGATCGCCACGATGAAACTTTGACAAGGCAGTCTGGGTTAAATTCTGTGAGCTAAGTGAAATTGAGGGGAGTGCAGAACAGTTTGAAAGTATTGATGATGCCGTAGATCTACTGAATGGAACTCTTCATACAGGAGGAATCAATTCGATTCCAAATACCACAGGATTATTCAAACGATGACCAGTCCTGCGGTGGTCTTCAGGACTAACAGCCTTCCACAGAGCCACCAGAAGATCTCTGACTAGATTGCGTAGACGCCGTACCAATGAAAATTTGGTAAGATACAAAAAGTGTAGAGCACAGTTCCGTCGGGCCATGGAAGAAGCTAGACGCCGGTCTTGGGTGTCTTTTGTTTCCTCAATTAATAGTAGAACACCACCATCTTCTGTATGGAGGAAAATAAAAAAAGATTGCAGGCAAATTTACCCTAAACTCAACACCGGTCTTGAAAGTGAATGATCAGTATGTGACAGAAGCAAATGATGTTAGCAATGCCCTGGCTGATAATTTTTCAAATGTATCATGCAAGTGTGTCACAGCTCCTAGTCACCAGTATAGGAGCATTGAAGAAAAGAAAATTTTAGATTTTCCAAACAGGAAGGGGAGAGTCGTATAATTCTCCTTTTACTGAAAGAGAACTTGATTCCACATTTGCTACTTGTAACGATATAGCCCCTGGACCTGATTGAATTCCATATGCAATGATGAAAGATGCACATTTTAACTCAAAATTATTTATTTTAAGCATTATTAATAGAATATGGCATGATCATAGTTACCCAAGTGTTTGGGAACTAGCCATTATTTTAGCCTTTTTAAAACCCGGTAAGGACTAAGTTTTTAGCAGCAAACTACCAACCTATTGCAGTGACGTCTTGTCTATATAAAATCATGGAGAAGATGGTCAATGCCAGGCTGATGTGGTACCTTGAAAGAAGGGTATTTTATCACCCATTCAATGTGGATTCAGAAAAATGCACTCAACGACTGATGTGTTAATATGACTTAAGTCCTCTATTTGTGAATCCTTTGACCTTGAAAGGGCATATGATACTACATGGAGAGATGGTATACTTGATACAAATCATGAATTAGGATTAAAAGCAGAGCTACCACTATTTATTCAGTCATTTTTTCACTTAGAATTTTTCAAGTGAGAGTGGGGGAAACTCTATGAGGGAGTAAATGTCAGGAAGAAGGAGTTCTTCAGGGTAGTGTGCTGAGTGTAACCCTTTTTACACTAGCAATTCTAACAATTAATGGGATATCCTCTGTCATTCCCCGTGATGTTCTGTCAACATTATTTGTGGATGATCTCTCAATATCATTTGCTGGAGCTAGAATTATCCAGTGGGCTAATATGAATGGATTTAAGTTCTCGACAATTAAAACTACTATTATCCATTTTTGTCGTGTCCGGGAGTACATCCAGACCTGGATATATACATTGAAGGTCAACGGATCCCATTAGTAAGTGAAGCTAAATTTTTAGGTTTGAAATTTGATTTTAGGCTTACATGGGTTTCTCACTTGAAAGCATTAAAAGCTAAATGTATCGAGGCTCAGAATATTTTAAAAGTATTGTCTCATACATCATGGGGGCCAGACCGCAATACTATTTTTAAATTATACAAGGCCTTGATGTTTTCCAAAATCTGTTATGGATATGAAATATACTCCTCCGCCACCCCAAACCAATTAAAGATACTAGATTCAATACATCATGCTGGTATTAGATTGTCCACAGGAGCATTTAGAACCTCACCTATCCCAAGTTTCCTTGTTGATGCTGGAGAGTTACCTCTATACCTTTACCGAATGTCTTCTATTATTCGGTATTGATTTAGATTGTGAAGACTCCCTAATTCTTTAGCCTTCCAGAGTGCAAGCCTTGTAAGGCACTCAACATACTTGTTGCACCCAAAATCTCCTCAACCTTATGGCTTTAGGGTGAAACAATTATTAAACAGTCTTGATATAATTAGAATTACGGTGCTTCCATGTAAGGTGTCATCAATGCCCCCATGGAAATTACTAGAGGTATCTTTTTGTAAATACTTTATTGGAGTTAAGGAGAATATGACTGACTTAGAATCTAGTTCTCTCTTTATGGAACATGTTGTAGAACATAAGGGATCAACTTTTATATGTACTGATGGCTGCAAATCTGATGCTTGAGATGGATTTGGAGTACAGTACATAGTAATGATTTTAATTGTAGAGGTGCACTTCCTCTAGCAGCTTCCATATATACTGCCGAACTGTATGGCATACTAACCGCTATTGAGAAAATAGCATTGGAAAAGGAGGGTAATTTTAAATATAAAACTTACCCGCTGGTTATATAAGAATGGCTAAAGTCCCTGGACGCCCCGGCAGGAAATTCAAAATCTTGCGCGGCTATCGTAGATATGCCAGGTGTACACTAGTGCCCTTGCGATACTACAAGATAGAACTATACCCAACTACTTCGGATTTTCTTTGCCGCCATAGCGGGCTGTACTATTGGAAATTCTCTCTCGTTTTTTACTCTGTTTGGATGTTATTTGGTGATGTATTAACGTTTTATGAGTTTGGGCTTTCGCTTGTTTGTTTTATTTGATCTGTGATCACGTATTTATAACTTAAAAGGCAAGATTAATAGGTTTTTCAACCTATTTTAAACCTCATGAAAGCATGGGGTGGGATGTACAGTAAACATCTCATCCATTGATGACGTCACAGCCTTATGTCGTAGGCTATAAGTCCGACTTGCTTTTTACAAAGAATTATAAGTGGATACTTTCTTTTGAAGTATTAAGGTATAAATTAAATTAAAGGATTATTAATCTAAAAAATTTATCCTTTTAATAGTTTTTTCTTGAGGTAATCTTCGATCTGTAACTAGCGTTCAGTTGTTACGCAGTTATCAGTATTGTTACAATATTCCAATATTTTGTAGCGATTTTTATGAATAGTACATTCTTCTTCTCAAGTTTTTTAGTTGTACTATATAAAAGGAACATTTTATTTTGTAATTAATTGGTCCTGTCAGTATTTTTCCCTAGTCAGAGATTAAAGGAAGTTAAATTTCACTTAATGTTTATACGAATCGATGTAGCGCACGATTCTATGTATCGTTGTTTCCTTAGTGGAATACTAAGATTGTTCGTATATTAAGTGTAAATGTTCCAATGAATACAAGTGATGATTCATCTTTTATTGGAATTCCTTAATTTAAGGGTTTATTTTATTTTATGAATATTATATTTACTAAGGTAATATTTAATATTTCACTGCATTTATATGGGATTCAGTGACTTTTCATTCCCATTCAAACGATTGAGAGAATTGTAAGTCTCTCTCTAAGAGTTCATTTCGTTTGAGAGAACGTATACTTTGGTTTTCAAATGATTGTGAAACTCTCTTTTTACCAAAGAGTAGAATGCAAATTTTTTAGTGTTAAATTACGCAGTGAATTTTATTCAGTGGAGAGTGCTTCTGTTCGGACCTGTCGTGATCCTAGTCTTAGACCTCTGTCAAGCCCCCGGAAGGGGAGAAGTTAAGTCGAACGACGAAAGGAATCGAGAGGGTAGCCAGGCGTTACAGTCTTTTAAGACCTGAACAGAAGTCCTCTCGAGCGTTTTCTGTCGTCCCCCAGAATGCTTACCCTCGCTATATATAAAGCGAGGTATTAGTGTTTTCAAACATTATACGCGCGCTTCAGGTGCTAAGCTGAAAACAAAATTAAATTCATTCTGCGTATTTGCGTTTCATGCGGCGCAGACTTAGTGACTCCGCTTCCACCTGATGGGTGTCGTCTCCCGACAGTGGCAAGCGCTAGGGATCGACGAAGATAGTGCTGATTACATTTCGCCTAAGGTTGATTCTGATCTTTGCTGTTAGGCGTGAAACATCAATTATCTTCGTTTATGCAGTCTTATCAGCCTGCCGTTGACAGTGCGGATGGGTGTCACGATTCCGGCTTTGACGCGGTTGCACAGGCGACCTGCTTATTCTGGTGATGACTCGTCGCACAGGCTGCCTACCAGCCGCAATGTTCAACGGTGGGAGAAGGTGGATGCATCACTTCGAGTACCTGCTTCTTAACACTAACCGACCACTCATAGCGCCTAGTGTCAGTCTATCCAGGCGCTCCGACGATCGTCAGGCAGCAGAGCATGCTACCAAGCGACATGACAGACAGCAGAGCGGAGCGGTGCATCAGTGGAGCGGAGTGTCAACTGAGCGGAGCTTCAACGGAGCGAAGCGTCAGCGTCAGTGCAGACGCTTCGCTACCTATGATAATAGACTTTTATGTCTACGTGACCATGACCGTCTAGCGTTGGGACATTGTTGCGCCAGGCGCTAAATTAAGAAATAAATCTTAACTAGAAAGATATTATATTCTCGGACCAAGGCCTGCTGGGCTAATTCCTGGTTGGGAGAGCTAGAATTAAAACCTCTAAGCATTGAGGTCAGAATTCAGAATCCTAAGGAGTGGACTCCTAGGAATCAAGACTTCTCTTCCTAGGATAGAGTTTTTCTGAAGAATTTCCCTTTTATTTTATAACTGCTGCTCCTCGTTCCGACTTCAGTTTTTGCTAGTTGCGTGGAAGGTGTGTATTTATTTTATTATTATTGCTAGCCAGGCTACAACCCTAGTTGAGAAAGGAAGATGCTTTAACCCAAAGGGCTCCTATAGGAAAATATGGCTCAGTAGGGAAATAAGAAAATAAATAGATTGACATTACAGTAAATCATTCCCAGAAGAATAACAGTGTAAAGAGACAGTGCTCATGGTCAGTGCAATAACGCATCCTCAATGCAGTAACGAACCTAACTGTAGAGGTTGGTGCAGCAGCGCCTGCAGCTGCAACAGCAGGAAGTGCATTAAGGCCTTTATGAGAATAGAGTGTAAGAGTATATCTCCCACTACGGACAGATCTTTTATGATTTAATGTATTATGTTTTAAAGCGCTCTTTTTTTAAACATAAAACTTACCAGCTAGTTAGATAAGAATGGCTGCAGCAAGCAGAACCTAAGCGGCAGCGGAACGAAGTTCAGAAAATAATCGACGAAGCCCAGCGGCAGTGGCAGGCAGGCGCCAAGCTTCAGCTTGACGACCCACGCCAGTCGAGTCATGAATTGGCGGAGCGTTAGCGCGAGCATCGCGTGAGTGCGGGGCGCTGGGACGCGGCGGAGCGTCAGTGCGAGCATCGCGTGAGTGCAGTGCGCCAGGACACAGCGGAGCGTCAGGGCAAGCATCGCGTGAGCGCGGCACGCCAGGACTCGGCAGAGCGGCAGCGCCAGCTAGATTCTTCCCATAGTAAAACCAATCGTAACAGCAAACGCAAGGTGAGTGGCTATCAATTGGATGTGGATATGGAACAACGCAAGCGCGCCTGCACAGGAAGGTCAACTTTTTAATCAGAGATCAGCTTATATTGGATGACGTTCTACGTTCTTCCTGTCTACTAGACTAGGATGCTAATCGTCATGTATGCACGCGAACAGAACTTACCCTCACAGCAGGTGTGTTGCGATTATTAAACGGGAAGTAATCGAGTGTGTTTTTCCTTCCACAAGAGAAGCGGAAGTCAGACAAGTCACATATAATGCTGGCTCTTCCTCTGGAATCTGAAGCACATTCAGGGAAGAAGGAGTTTGTCCTCTTTGAAGGACGCAAAACCTAGACATGGTCGTCAACAATCAATCCGTCCTAGACCTTTCAGGAGTCATATGTTTTCTAGTAACTTATCCCGCAGTAACTGATGTTCGCCGGAAGTTTTTCCAGTTGAAGAAAGGCGACGTGTCAGCGCCAAAATCGGGTAAGACGCATAATTCTTCGAGAGAAAGGTGCTCAGTTTGCTTCTGTTCACACTTCTTCTTCGCCCCCAGTTTGGGGAAATGTCTATTAATTTCTGGGGACTAGCGACTACTGTTGACGGTATCTCACAGCAAGGGATACGTTCAGGTCGCTGGAAGTGTCATAAGGACTCTCCCAGGTCTCTCATAGCTTCGCTCATGCTTGAGTTGGCGCACAAGCTGCCCCGCGAGTGTAGGTTTGGTCTGAGCTAAAAGAGGTAAATTTCATCTCTTTTTAGCGTTTACGATTCTTGGGGGGAAAAATTTTTTCTCCTAAAAGAGTAAGGACTACCATAGATCAAAGGGATGGTTTTCCGTTAATATCAGACAGCGTAGTTCTCCGATGCTCAGCAATGTTTCCTCGCAAAGATATGCTCTTGTTGCGTGAAGCGTTAGAGCATACTCTTGTAGCGGCGCAGACGTACACGCAGTCACAGATGCAGACACCAGTCTGGTTGTATGTTGAACGCTGACAGTCAAAGTTGATCCTTTCAACTAGTTGTTCCATCTTTGCGATCTGCGGGATACGCGTCTCTACTCATGCGGACGCTTGCTACACACGAACATCTTCCGGCAAACAGGTCAACCTGAAATCCTAAGCAATCTAGACGCATGTGCCAGCCAGGACATATACTGAATAAGGTCAGTCAGGTTTTTTCCGCGTCATGATAGACTAACAGTTGCTCCTTTGCGCCACTGACCGGACACGATGCTGTTGCCTCCTTGCAGCACGCTGTAGATTTACAACAGGCGAGACGTACACAGGGCGCTGTATCCACTTGACAAGGTGAATGCATACAGCACGCTGGCACCTTATGGGGATGCAAGCACATGCGACATTATAGTCGCATATTAGACGTATACAGTCTAGTCTTTTGCTCACAGCAGTATGGACAGACTGGTGTCTTTCCTTCGCGTCTCTCTCGCCTCATAGCTAACGCTTCCTCGCGTCATGCTTTGTCTTTAAGTGTGTTGAACATTTGTTGGTACACACAATCAGATCTTAACTTCACAGCATGAGGTTCACGTTGTCGATGCTTCTTTTCAGCAAGCCTAGCTTCAGTATCGGTTTCTTGCGACTGATCTGGATGCGTTTTGGGAGGAGGTCTAGATCTTGACTCTCTCTCTCACGACATGTTGAGCATATACAGCAGGCTGGAACCATACTGAACTCATGCTGGGACCATGCTGGGTGCTTGCTGGAAGCATGTCATCAGTCCGTTTTTTCTTGTGTCAGGATCACGAACGCTTTATTTTAAACCATCAAGTTTTAGGTCTAGCTGCCTCCAGTATTTCGGAAGACCGACCCCTATGATCTAGAGGGTTGTTCGAAGGAGACAGCTGAGGCTATCGCTTGTACAAGGGACCTTTGCCTCAAGGTTTTGCAACCCAAATAGGGTGTTTTATGGGGTGGTGTAGAGCTAAAGGGCTCTTCATTTGGTAACTCTAAGACAAGTGGCCTGTTTCTTCATAGACCTTAGAAGAAAACACATTTTTCCTCCTCGACCATCAAAGGGTACAGGAGTATGCGGACAGCTATCTTCAGACGCAGAAGATTGGATCTATCAAATAAAGACCTTATAGATCTTCTCAGATCATTTGAGATGACTTGGAAGCGTCAGCAAGATACGCCAGCCTGAAATTTAGGGGTTGTCTCTGGAATTTTGCGGTAGTGACAGATCCGAGCCTTTACACTTGGTTTCTTTTTTAAGGCCTAACTTGGGAGAGTTTCTGAGTAAGTCTACCATAGTTGAGAGTCAGTGAAGTTCACTCTTTTAGCAAGAACATGGACTTCACAATGGTTAAGCCATAGGCACCTTGCAACCTGGATTCTTGGTCATTAACAAACGTCCTTCTCATCCATGGCCTAAATCTTTTGGGGTCTCTATCCTCTCAAATTTGTTTTGTGAAGGGCTGCGAAGAGTTTTTTACCCGGTTAAAATGATGAAGTTTTATTGGGACAGAACCAAAGAAGTTAAGAGTCTAATCATGACTCTTTGGTGCATGGTTTAGAAGCCTGCGCTATTTATGTCTAAAACGCTCCATCATCTCGTATAGACTTTAATTACAAAAGTTCTTTCATACTGTTGTGTGACAGATCATAAGATGTCGAAAGAGTAAAGACTCATGAAGTTGGAGCTGTAGGAGCTTCTGTAACTTTTAAACTAAACTGTTCTCTGCAAAGCATCCCGTATACAGCCTTGTGAAGGGGTAATCCTGTATTCGCCTTGCATTACTTAGACTGTATCCAGTCTCTTTATGAGGACGTCTACATTTTGGGATCACTCATAACAACGAGTGCAGTAGTAGGCGAGACAATCACCACTACATTTCCCTAGATTCCTAGTACCCCTGTTCTTCTCTTGGAACTGTTATATATGTTTTTTATGATTGTACGTGAAGATTGGTCGACAATCTTCCGCAATTTTTGATCTAGTCAGGTGGTCATTTTGTTCCTAGAGAGTGACCGGAACAAGGGTATTAGTTGAGGTCCTGTCATGTTATAGGTTATTGAACCATTTGACAGCTCCTAGAGATCATCAGCTCCCTGGGTGGACCGCTGGATCTTCTAAGAATAGCAGACAAAATGAGGCAGAGCATTGCTGTCAGCTTCCTTATCAGGGGAGAACCTCTTAAGTTGTTTAATGTAACTCTTAAGTGAATTTCCAATTATGTTGCTGTCTCTGACCCACCACCAAGGGTGTCAATCAGCCATTCTTATATAACCAGTGGGTAAGTTTTATATTTAAAAATGTTATTTTCATAATAAAATAATTTTTGAATATACTTACCAGCTGGTTATATAAGTTAAAAACCCACCCTCCTCCTCTCTAGAGACCATGGGGCATGGAAAATCTGAAGAAGTTGGGTATGGTTCTACCTGTAGTACCGCGAGGGCGCTAGTGTACACCTGGCATATCTGCGATAGCCGCGCGAGATTTTGAATTTCCTGCCGGGCCGTGCAGGGAATTTAGCCATTCTTATATGACCAGCGGGTAAGTATATTCAAAAATTTATTTTATTAAGAAAATAACATTTTACCATTTTTAGTGATACAAGGAGTGTCCTTCGATGTTTAGTAGTTTTTAACTCTAGTAACCCTCTAGTTTTAAAGATTTTAGAATGGCTTTTTATTATTGGACGGAGAGGTATAATGGTTCGATTTTGTTGGGTTCCAGCACATGTAGGTGTGTCTGGGAATGAGAAGGCAGATTCACTGGCGAAGAATGCTGCATCCAAGTTGATGCCAAGAAGGTATCCTATTCCCTGTAATGATTTCGTACCTAACATCAAGAAATTGTTTTGCAATAAATGGCAACAGCACTGGGATAGTCTAGATGGCAATAAAATGAGAGAAGTGACAAATGTCATATCTCCCTGGAGTTATAACATGATGCCCCAAAAATGGGAGATGTCTCTTTGTCGTCTCCGTATTGGTCACACTTGGTTGACACACGAGTTTCTGCTGAAGGGCCAACACCAACCGGTATTGCGACGACTGTTTAGTACCTTTAACAGTGAGGCATTTGTTGACCGAATGCCCCAATTATAATGACTTAAGAAATAAATTTCTATTTTAGGCTTGAGGTGAGGAGGGCAGGTTCATCCTTGCCAAGATTCTTGGACATGATGTGTCCTACTATGCAAGTGGCATTTTTATATTCATTTCAGAAGCAGGTCTTCTGAAAACTATTTAACTTGTATAATCACATTCAACTTTTATGGTTTTAATTGAATATTCTTTTATTTTTTATATAAAATAAATGATATCGGCATCAATGACCTTAGATGTCTGGATGCCTGAAAACTTTAAATCAATCAGTCAATTGAAGATTTTTGAGTGGCTTATAATTATTGGTAAGAAAGGTATAACAGTTCAATTTTGTTGGGTTCCGGCACACGTGTGTGTGTCTGGAAATGAGAAGGCAGATTTACTGGCCAAGAATGCTGCAGTTGAATTGCTACTAAGGAAATATCCCATTCCCAGTAATGATTTTTTACTTACAATTAAGAATTTTATTAATGTTAATTGGCAACGGCATTGGGATGGTTTACTTGAAAATAAGATTAGAGAAATAAGTAATGTTACATCTCCATGGAGGTATAACGGGATGCCCCGAAAGTGGGAGACTACTCTTTGTCGTCTCTGCATTGGTCACACTTAGTTGACACACAAGTTTTTTCTGGGTGGCCAACATCAACCATATTGCAATGTCTGTTTGGTACCATTGACAGTGAGGCATTTTTTTGACCGAAAGTCCCACATACGGTAGTGAAAGAAATAGATATCTGTTTGAGGCTCAAGGTGAGGATGGCAGGTTCATCCTTGCCAAGATTCTTGGTCATATGTCTTACCTGCTAGTGGCATTTCTAGCTTTATTTCAGAAGCAGGTCTTCTAAAAGATATTTAACTTTTAAAATGACACCTTTTCTTTATGGTTTTAATTGAATATTCTTATGTTTATTTTTTATATTTTTACAATAAATGATATCGGCATCAATGATCTTAGATATCAGAATGCCAGATAACCTCAAATCAATCAATCTTCATTCCCGGTGAACGGAATGTGCTCACAGACAGTCTGAGCAGAGCGACTCAGATAGTGATCTCTGAGTGGTCATCTAGTAGCCAACAAAGTCCTGACTTTGTGAGGTTCCCTGACAGTGGACTTGTTCGCGATGTGTCTGAACTTAAGGCTCCTGCTATACTGCTCCCCAATCCCACATCCCCAGGCTCTCTGGCAAGATGCATTCCAATATTGGTGGGACAGCATCAATGTCTACACCTTTCCTCTGTTCTGTCTGATGAGAAGACTACTCAAGAAAGACTAGAGTATCCAACAACCTCTCTATGACCCTCATAGCTCCACTATGGCATCATGCAAAGTGGTTCTTGGATCTTCTGCAATTCTTGATGGAGATATCAAGAGAACTCTCTTCACGACACGATGTACTCAAACAGCCAAATGTGAACATCTTCCACAAAGTCGTAGCTTGGCTACAACTTTAAACCTGGATACTATCCAGCACTTCCTCTCTCAGTGAGGCTTTTTGGAAGAAGTTGCGAAGAGGAGGGCTGAATACCTGTGAAGATCTTCAGTTGCAGGCCAAGACTGTCTTCCGGGGTTGGTGTCATGGAAGGGTTATCTCTCCCCTCGATTCCACTATCCCAACAATAGCGGAGTTCCTTACAGTATTTACCTTCGAGTGGAAATGCTCTTTAATTTGGCAGTGAAATGCTGCTGCTCAGCCTTGAGCCTCGCCTATAAACTGAAAGGAGTCGATATTTCTTCTTTGTTGGAGCTCGCTCGCTCTCCTCATACGAAGTTACAAGCTTACCTGTCCCCAGTCAGAAGTTAGACCTCCTCCATGGAATGAAGTTTGCATTCTTCAGTCCTTGAAGGGTGCTCTCTACGAACCATTACGCCAGGCAACAGATCGCCTTGGCCTAGGCCAAGATTGTTAGCGGACATCAGGGTCTTTCCTATGACATCGCCCATTCAAGGGGATGGGGGAAGGTATCAGCTTTGTCCCGAGTTTATTTCTAAGATTGAAAATCAGGGAGCAGCGGATCCTAGATTTGGGCCCATCCAGATTGGGAGTCTTCGTTCTGTAACCAATGATCCAGATCAATTGTTACTGTGCCCAGTAAGGAGTTTGAGGTATTACCTTAAAAGAACTTTTGCAGCCCACTCTGAGCCCACCCTTGGAACATCCTTAGCACTAAAAAAAACTATTTTGTGACGCAGGTACTACAAGTGGGTGTGTCAGATGACCTTCAACGCCCACTACGTGTAAGATGTGAACCACATGAACATGGAGGTGTTCTCTTATTGGTCCTGTGGTGGCTGCACAACAACTGGTTTACATGCTCAGACTCCTTGATGGACAAGTAGATGGTTGAGGGAAAAAGTTAACCATGATTAGTCTTGGATGAATGTTTAAGAATGACTGGCTCTTTCTACCTTTCATCATCCTCTCCCTTGGGGAACAGCACCACAGTCCTCTGCAAGCGAAATTTTCACACTGCAAAATGAGATGCGAAGAATTTTCCAACTCATATCGCAAAAAATGTTTCGCGTTACAAAAGGAGGTACAGTACAAGAGCCTAACCGTTTTTGAGACTAATTTTAGAATTCGTGCGTTGCCAGCCTGTAAACTCACCACCATCCTTCCGCGCTCCCATTGGTTATCTACCTACTCAGATGCTAGTTACTGCCATAAAATCCTGCTCTCGTATTGGTCTGCATCTACTGTACTGTATCCCATTGTGCATCTATGCATTGGCGTTCCTCTTCTATTTCATTTGGGCAGTAGTATCTTGCGTATTAACTTTGCGTTTGGGATTTCGCTTTCGTGACTATTGTACTGTATCTTGTTGCGATATTATGTTAGTTTATTCGTCATGGGTCCCAAGAAAGTTGCTGATGTGCAGGGAAAGAAGAGGATGATGCTTTTTATGAAAACTAAGATGGAAATAATCAAGAAATACGAGGCTAGCTTGCTGTTAAGTGTGATTGCCAAGGAATATGGCCAAAATCCATCTACCATAGGAATGATCCTGAAACAGAAGGAAGCCATCAAAGCAGAAACACGTTTTAAGGGCATGACTTTTTTCCAGCAAGAGGAGCCACATCCATGATGTGATGGAGAGACTGCTGCTTGTTTGGAATAAGGACAAGGAAATCTCTGGAGACATGATCACCGAAACGGTAATCTGCCAGAAAGCCAGCTTGAATATGTAAATGAAGAGGGCCCCGAGTCATTTCAGAAACTTTTTAAGAAGCATGCAGAATTGAGCTTCCTTGGATAGTTGTTTTTAAAAAGAGCCTTTTGGTACTAGTAAGCCAAGAGGAAGCTCAAAGTGATCCAAAAAGAAAGAAAAGTGGCATTGATGAAGAAAATATGTACAGTATTTAGATTTAGAAAATACGTAATTAAATCTAGAAAATACAAAATGTAAAGTAAAAATAAACAAATTTAGATAAAGGCAAAAAAAAAAAAAAATTGTTTATCATAAAGTATTTTATGCCCTTTGTTAATGTTTTCTAAAATTAAGTGTTAATCTTTTCTGCCATTTATCAATCTGCTTTGTAAAGTTAAGTGTTTATGTTTTCTGCCGTTTGACATCCACCTCTACCGCCCCACCACCTCGCTCTCGGACATCGCCTCACCCCAAAGGTAAGGTTTCACATTTTTGTTTCTGTATTTTCCATTTATTATTGCATTTTTTTTTTTATCATTTGCTCTGATTATACATTTAATTTACAGGTCATTAATGGTTAGATTATTATTGAATGATCTAAATTATTTTGTTTGATTGAGTTTAGCCGTATTATGAAAACTTAATGTGGTGTTTTGGTATGGCCTGGAACGAATTAGGCTATTTACATATAAAAGGTGACTCACAATGCAAAAAAATCACGGTACGAAAACCACTATGGAACCAATTCATTTTGTGTTGTGAGTGAGGCATTACTGTATAGAAATATTTGTTACGTCCCCATACCCTTAGCAAGGAGGGATTGGGTAACGTCTATGGTTCATTCTAAGATTCCCATGTCTTTGAGAACTCTTACTAGACCAGTCACATTGCTATTATCACAAACACACACATTGCGTAGGTTGTTTACTGTGCGTTGCACAGAATTTAGCGTGGTGCAGGGGTTTCTACCTGTTATGTGCGGAGCACATACGGAGAAAACCCCAGGACTTGTACCCTCCTAAGGAGTGACTCATCCTTATAAATAGCGAAGGGTTTTTAGTTTTTCAATAAACCAATTTTTTTGCGCAATTGAAGAAGAAACAGACTTAGTGTGTTTTTCAAAAGTAAATCTATGATCAGGAATGACATCTAAAATTGTAAAGAAACATAATCAATGTAAAGCACAGAATGTTGAGGAGCAGCTGTCCTCAACCTACTTACAATCATACTTTTAAGTTTTGCTAGGGTTCAACTTCTTGCCTTATAAGGATGTCACTTTGAACTTTAGAGGTGTTGAAATTAGTCTTCTACTAAGATTAGCCCTCCTTTTATCCCATCCAGTGACATCTCTATCCTGCAGATAGGTTTAAAAAGGTATGTCAGGTTAGTCTTTAAACTTCAGTAATAAGGAATATTCTAGTTACAAGAAATATTCAGCACTCATTTTATTAATATTAACTTGGTATGTGTTTGAGATGAAGTGTCTAAGGAGTATGGCTGGTGTATCTCGAGTAGATAGGGTTAGGAACGAAGTGGTGAGGGTGACAACGGGTGTAAGAAATGAGTTAGCAGCTAGAGTGGATATGAATGTGTTGAGGTGGTTTGGCCATGTTGAGAGAATGGAAAATGGCTGTCTGCTAAACAAGGTGATGAATGCAAGAGTTGATGGGAGAAGTACGAGAGGAAGGCCAAGGTTTGGGTGGATGGATGGAGTGAAGGAAGCTCTGGGTGATAGGAGGATAGATGTGAGCGAGGCAAGAGAGCGTGCTAGAAATAGGAATGAATGACGAGCGATTGTGACGCAGTTCCGGTAGGCCCTGCTGCTGCCTCCGATGCCTTAGATGACCGCGGAGGTAGCATCAGTAGGGGATTCAGCATTATGAAGCTTCATCTGTGGTGGATAATGTGGGAGGGTGGGCTGTGACACCCTAGCAGTACCAGCTGAACTCGGTTGAGTCCCTTGTTAGGCTGGGAGGAACGTAGAGAGTAGAGGTCCCCTTTTTGTTTTTGTTTCTTTGTTGATGTCGGCTACCCCCCAAAATTGGGGGAAGTGCCTTGGTATATGTATATGTATGTATGTATGTATCAAGGCCTTTTGTATCTCTAAAACCAAAGTCTACCAACATTTTCTAAATTTATTTTGGTAAAATTTTATTTTCATTTTTCAGTAACGGATCCTCTTGGTGATGTTCTCTCCTTTATTGGAGAATACGAGAAAGAGTACGGCCTACAGCATCCATCATTTTTCCGAGGTTCATATTCACAAGCTTTAACACATGCCAAATCAGAGCTCAAGTTCCTTCTGGTTTACCTACACTGTGGTGACCACCAAGACACACCGGTATTCTGCAGGTAATATCTCTCTCTCTCTCTCTCTCTCTCTCTCTCTCTCTCTCTCTCTCTCTCTCTCTCTCTCTCTCTCTCTCTCTCTCTCTTAAATAGAGAAGTGATGTAAATAACATTATTCTTCCTGGCACCTTCTGGAACCACTATTTTAACATGTCATTCACTGTTTGCTCGCAGCCCTAGCAAACCACATGTATTTTGTGTGGTGATATTTTCAAATGCTACTAATCAAGCTAGCCTAGATATAGATCTAGTTAACATGAGGAATTCTGTCAGATATCTCATTGTGTGTTTGTTCCATCAATAAATACAAACCCTTTCGCTCTTTATTAGGGAATATACTTTCGGCATAGCTGGAAGACTATCCATAAGACAAAGAAATTTTAGTGAGGTATAAGTACCCCCCCCCCATTAGTTAAAGGGGGGCGTAGGGTACTACTGATTACCCCGCTTACACACACACAGACACCTTTGTTGTCTGGTAATTTTTTTCTTTTGGCTCGATAGAAATCGGACGTCGCCCCTCTCTACCGCTCAACCCTTTTTGCCTGCCCTTTGACTAATTTGTTCTTTTAAGATATTTTTCTGTATTTATACTGCTGCGAGTGTTGCTGCTCAGAGTCAGCGTGGACATAGTGAAGGAGACTGCATCTCCATAGTTTTTTCCTTGTGGACAAGAAAACTTCTTCCTTCTTTGCTCCAGACTACCCTTAGGAATGGAGGACTCTGCCCCTTCCCATACCGAAGAGGCTATCATCCTCAGGGAGTCGCTCTCTGTTGATGCACCTTCATTGTTCTCCGAGAAGGCCACTTGCAGCAGACCCAGGGCTTGACCTCGGTCTTGCTCCTCACCTGATGATAATGCATTCCCTCGTTCTGAGTGAACTCAGTTGGCGGATGGAAGGCAAAGTCTGAAGCTTGTTCCTGCTACTCATAGTGTACACCTTTCCCGTACGCGGGTTCGGTCCTCCCTGGAGTACTCTGAAGTATCAAATAAACGCACTGGTACGTTGATTAATTTTTCAAATTTCTTCCCGCCGGTACGCTCCATTTCCACCCAGTACGCTTTTAATTTTTCACAAATCTTCCAACCAGTATGTTTATTCAATACTACCTATCGTACTGGTGGGAAATTATACAAGTACAATTTTTTTTTATTTTCTTAGCTGAAGTAGCAATCGAGATCTGAACTCTTAGCGTACATGTAGGTCAAGCGTGAGTCGCTCTCTGAACACTACGATACATGCGTTGTATGATTTCAGTTTCTATAAATAGGTGGGCTTTCCCTTCAACAGTGACAATTACTCATGTATATCGATTGAATGATGTCATGTCGCAAGGTTATAGGATCATATTTATAGCAGCTAACGAGGTCATTTCAAGTGCAGCAAAGAAGTTGTGTCTGTTTTCAAACGTCAATTATTTCATGCCGATTTAGGATTTAAACGATGTTAAATCACACTTCTATATAAGATAAACCCTTAGGAGTTTACAGGTATGCAAAACGAACCTTATATCCGAGAATAAGTTTACTTTGAATAACGTCTCCTAACACCGTACGGCTATCGGAGGCGGCTTAGGTGCGATAGATCTGAGTCTTCGTGTGGCGGGATGTAAACAAAAACAAGCCCCCACACCTTTGATCACTCTAACTTTCACAATATCCCACAACACAAACTTTCCCCTTACTTTACGTCAAACTGGACTATTGCACGAAGGGAAAAAAAAAAAACCCTTAAAACTATATTCACCGCAACCAAAAAAATCACATCCTTAAACAGACTTAACACTAAAACAGACAAAAAGAAGAGACTTTTATATTTATAGAAAACTTTACAAACCCAACAGCAGTCCACACACAGTACCGAAAAACTTGCTCCACACACAGTAACGAAAAATACTTAAACACTAAAACAAATCACTTAACACTAAACCATCCACCATATGCAATAAACCAGAAACAAATAATCACATCTAACACCAACATAAGCGAAAACCCTAGAATATTTAATATATAAGTTTGTGTGTGGTAACCGTCGTCCACATACCGGTAATTTCTAGCCCACTTCCACAACTTCTTAGCAAAGAGTATTAGCCTACGGCCAATTTCACTGCGCAATCGCTTAACTATACTCTCAAAATATCATCTCCATTTCCAGGCCAAACCAGTGTCATCATCGTCATCATCATCATCATCATCAACAACAGTTATAAGAGTGGTCTATATCCAAATCCTTACATGATTAAACATACGGGGTCGTCATCAATCTACTGTATCTTAAATGTGCTGCAGGCAACCAACAGGCCACGGACAAACAAAAACTCCAAAGAGTGTAAAGGAGTCCAAAGGAGGAATTTACGGCCTGCAATAAAAAAGAAAAACGCTTACGAAAACTCCTAACTAACTAAACTATCGCACTATGATCAAAGATAAATAATAAACTTTCTATCATTCATGATCGCGCCTAGCAAAAATAAATTAAAACAGTACTTACTCCAATACAAAAAACTCACTTCATAGCCGGCTGTCGATGAACAAAAAACAGCCGACTCCTGCTACAGTCAAATAGAAAATCCTTTCGCCCTAGACATTCATTACCGCCCTAACCTAGCTAAAAATGTAAACAAACAACCTCAATTATATCAACAGTCTTTCCCACTACAAACAATCATTACGCTAATTACCACTTGTTCGGCGGCGTGCACCGCGGACACACACACACACACACACAAACACACTCTCTCTCTCTCTCTCTCTCTCTTCTCCTCTCTCTCTCTCTCTCTCTCTCTCTCCTCTCTCTCTCTCTCTCTCTCTCTCTCTCCTCACAAAACTAAAACAAATAAACTTCTCCCACTATATATATATATATATATAGTATTATATATATATATATATATATATATATATATATATATATATATATATATATATTATATATAATATATATATATAGATAGATAGATAGATAGATAGATAGTAGATAAATACATACATACATACATACATACATACATACATACATACATACATACATATATATATATATATATATATATATATATATATATATATATATATATATAATATATATATATATATATATAATATATATATATATATATATATATTATTTTGGTAAAACTAAAGCAAATAAAATTCTCTCTCGATTAGACAAAACTAAAACAAAATCTCTCTCTCTCTCTCTCTCTCTCTCTCTCTCTCTCTCTCTCTCTCTCTCTCTCTCTCTCTCATTTTTTCATTTACTTTCTTTCTTTTTTGGCAAACAAAAAAATAAATAAAAATAAAACAAAAATAAATCCCCCACATTGGGACCCTGACTATTATGAAATTTAACTCGTATCCGTGGATGCTGTTCACATGAATGTATAATTTCATCATTAGGAGGTGACAGAAATTACAATTTGATACATTATTCAGGATGGATGGCAAATATATATATATTATATATATATATATATATATATATATATATATATATATATATATATATATATATATATATATATATATGTATATATATATATATATATATATATATATATATATATATATATATATATATATATATATATATATATATATATATATATATATATATATATATATATATATATACAGTGGTACCTCTACATATGAATTTAATTCGTTCCACAACCAACTTTGGATGTAGAAACGAATTTTCTCATAAGAATACATGGTAGTTCATTTAATTCGTTCCTCGTCCTAAAAAACCCATAATAAATCCTTAATAAATGGCTACACATAATTACACATAATAACATAACTGCATAATATGAAAGAAGCATGTAAAAAAGATAATTATGAAGAAATAATAAATAAAAAATTTGTTTTATTGCCACTTTACCTTAGAGACAGGCCAACACAGGTGTAGGATTTTCAATACCAGGAGGAGACGGACGATCGGCGAGAAGGTAGACATGGTGTTAACATGTTCTTTTAAATAAATACTCTCTCTCTCTCTCTCTCTCTCTCTCTCTCTCTCTCTCTCTCCTCCCCTCTCTCTCTCTCTCTCTCTCTCTCTCTCTCTCTTGTTTTTCTTCACTGTTAGTGTTAGACGTCTATTAATTTTTTCTGAGAGAGAGAGAGAGAGAGAGAGAGGAGAGAGAGAGAGAGAGAGAGAGAGAGAGAGAGAGAGAGAGAGAGATTAAACAAAAATGTGTTATGTACATATGATTTTTACCAGCGTTAACGAGTTGAAAGACAGTTAAATGTAACTAAAAAACCAATAAAAGCGAATCTGAATTCCTTTATTAACTAAAACAAATATTGATACAAACACACTTGTGTGCGTATGCGCAAACACACACACACGACGAGGAGACACGATCGGCGAGGAGGTAAAGATGGTGACTGCGATAACATACCGTAACTTACACTACGGAAATTTTAATCTAACTTTGCTTATTTATTTATTTTTTTTTTTATTTTTATATTTCATATTTTTTACATTTTTTTTTCTTTTGATTTTTTATTTTCATCACTTTCAGTGACGAGTTACGGTATGTTATCGCAGTCACCATCTCTACCTCCTCTCCCGACCGTCTCTCTTACTGCATAGCAATTTTTGCACCTCTGTGTGTGTTTGTGCATACGCACACGAGTGTGTTTGTATCAATATTTGTTTTAGTTAATAAAGGAATTCAGATTAGCTGTTAATTACTTTCTTAGTTACATTTAATTGTTTTTCAACTCGTTGACGCTCTTAAAATCATATGTACTTTAAACACAAAAAATAATAGACGTATCTAACACTATAACAGCGAAGAAGAACGAGAGAGAGAGAGAGAGAGGAGAGAGAGAGAGAGAGAGAGAGAGAGAGGGAGAGAGAGAGAGAGAGAGAGAGAGAGAGAGATATTTTATTTAAAGAACATGTTAATGCTATGTTTAGAGAGAAACTGAAAAAGAGAGAAGTCTTATTTAAAGTGCTTGTTAATGCTATCATGGTTTTCTTTGCTTCACTTTTTTTCTTTCTTTCTGTTCATCACGCTGGCCCTTCTCACAAATGATCGTTGGCCAACAATCTCTTTGTCCTTTATCCCTATCAACAAAAGGTGTTCTATCTCTTCCAGGGTATTGCTAAGATGTCTTGTAATAATGGTGATCCCCTTCGATAGTTATTTGCTTTAATGGATGCCTTCAGCTTGATGATCCTCGAGATCAAAGGCCTATTCTGGCCATATTGTTTAGCCATACAGTATCACTCACATGCACACTGCTCTCATGTTTTCTATAATTTCTTGCTTCAATTCTAATGAAAGAATGCCTTCTTCCTGTACTGTAACTTAGCTTCTTAGGCACCATGATTATAGGTAAAATCAAAAAGTAAATGTGAGAAAAGGAAGAAAATAAGCACTGTTAATAACAGACCAAACAGAGGACACACCCACACGATACACACAAGAATAGAGAACTGAGCACTCGACGCTCAATGGCGTAATGTTTACTTCGTGTGTCGAAATAAAATTCGGGTGTAGAGTCAAAAATTTGCTCGAATTTTACTTCGGATGTTGGAAAATTT
>NC_090732.1:94025460-94057960 GCF_036898095.1 Palaemon carinicauda | reverse complement strand
TTGCATCTTTCAAGTTGCAACATATGGTAAATTTCTAAAGTACAGTACCTCTAATTTATAACAGGAAAATATTTTTATTAATCATTTTTGTTCTCTCTTTCCCACTTAAAACAAAAACTCGTTTGTTAGTCCTGTAATATTATCTATTTCTCTTTTAACAGGACTACTTTGTCAGATAATGGGGTGGTGGAATACATAAATAATAATTTGATATTATGGGGATGTTCCGTCACCACTGCCGAGGGTTATCGTGTTTCTCAAGCTTTAAGAGAAAATGCGTATCCTTTTTTGGCCCTTATTGTTTTAAGAGATGGTCGAATGACTGTCGTTGGCCGTTTAGAAGGACCAATTCCTCCAGAGCAGCTTACTTCTCAGCTCCAAATCCTTGTTAGGGATAATGAAGCTTTTCTTGTAGTAGCCAGAGCAGAAAGGTAAGAGTTTGTAAAGCTTAACTATAAGAAATTTTTGATATGAAACACTATCAAGTGTAATTTATAAATGTTTTAATTTTTCTATTTTTGTACAGTACGGTATTAATTATCATTTAGTATTAATTTCTGCTCATGATTATAATTATTGACTATAATTACTGTTAGATATTTTTCTTCACCTTTATTTTAAGTAAGTAAGATTATACAAAATCAAACATTTTTGTAATCCTTTTGACTCAAGGTATGAACAAGTAAGTTCCAAATACAAGATTAATAGGTGTTAATGTAGAACTTGAGTTTGACAGCCAACTCATTACTTGAAATTATTCCATTCTGTCGTCTTGAAAATTGTTGAATTATATGTACAACAGGTAGCTTAGCATGAGACAGTTCAATGTAACCCTCTCTCGTAAACATCTAAACATTTCAGACAAGAGAGAGAGCTTACAGCTGCTCTAAGATTGCAGCAAGATGAAGACTATCAAGAAAGTTTACGAGCTGACCAAGAAAAGGAGCGCAAAAAACAACAAGAAAGAGAGGAGGTTGAGCGCAAAGAGTTGGAGGAAAAACAGAAGGTTGAGGAACAGCAGAAACTGAAAGACAACATAAGACGATTGAAAATAGAAATGGTGGACAGAATTCCTGCTGTAAGTTACCATGGGGCTGTGTGCATTATAGTATTTTACTAACAGTCAAAAAGATATTTGTTTCTACCAGAATACAAACCTTTGTCCTTTAACGTAAGAATCGATTCAAGTGCTGCTGGAACTCGGCAGTTAAAAACATATAACGAAGTGTCGGCAATAGCTGGTAGATAGCGGCCGGCCCAGGGGGGAAGCCTAGCCCTTTTGCCAGTACAGTGAAGTCATTCTATTTTTGCTGCTGAATAACAGACGTGCTATTGGCTTCTCTTCTAATTGGGCTTTTAAAATTTTCTTTCTTTAACTCTTGGACACTTGTTTCCATTGATGATGCTGTACTATTTGTTTGGATTTAATCTCCCAAAGAGGAATAAACTTTTTCTTAAAACATTGTCATTAGGGGTGAACTCGAGTGGCCGGCTATTATTCCGCCCTTAAGTCAGAGTTCCTTGATTGTCCAGCCCCATACGAGTTCGGAAAGGAAATGTAATTGAGGGGAAAAAGTCCTCCTTCCCAAAAGGGGATTGTGATCTTTCTGTGTTTAATGTGTTCACTTACAAGCAATATGTCTCTGGAATAGTAGAGGTTTGGACTTTGATTTATCGTTATCTGATAAACGCGCTTATTCGCGCGCACAACCTTCTCTGACTAGATCGGAAAACCCTCCCTCACCAGATCTTGTCTGTGGTCAGCCCGATTCTGTTACACACACACACATACCAGCCTGCTCTCGCACTTGCATGCTTAATTTAGAGTCTGTTATGCACGTAACGGCATGCTTCCACAATAGCGCACACATTGTTATAATCTCACCCGATCCATGGATCCCTGTGCACCTCCTTTAGCCTGCTCTCTCCTAAGGGAGATATTTTCTTATGTCCCGAATGCATGAACGCAATTACACACATGTATTCAATGATTGCAAAGCTAGTGATGATGACAGGCACGCTTATTTGAAGCCCACGGCATCTGAGACGGACAAAGGATAGTTGATAAATAAGTGCTAGGCACAACTTCTACACTCATTCAGCCCAGATCATGACACTTACTGAACAGAAGGAAACTACTCCTGTATGAGTGTCTGTTCATACCTCTAAGTGCCCTCAGTCTAGTCATGTAGTCATTTGACTTTGTACACACTGCTGGTCAGAAAAAAACAGGGCCTCCTCCCTTCATTCTCCCCTATTGGACTATTAGTCCTTTAAGACCGACTTATAGGAGTTTCATGTAAGTCACACATGGAAGAGACAGTGTTGGCTAATCCTCACCGAGGATGAAGAAAGAGTCAGCGAGATTTTACGCTACTTTTTTCCTCCTTGGCTTTTTGTGATTGCGCACATATAGGGTAATAATATCACACATGATTGTGATTGCACTCTCCCACACCTGTTTGTTTGCCTATTAAAGCAATGCTAGGTGTTTGTGCACTTTTAAGAAAGCGCTATTTCACAGGTTCATGATCGCAAGCTACAACCTTAACTGCTCACCATTGGCTATGCACTGTCTGACCTGCTCGCAGTCACGTTGTAGTAGTTTGCAAACTGTGGCCAGGTGTAGCACACTCCACCATTCACTTCACAAAAAGATAAAATGGTGGAATATCTAGAAATCTGGGCAAAAGGTAAATAGTTAAGAGAACTGGGCACTGGAAACCACCCCTCATTTTTTTCTTTTTTTTTTAACACTGGGCAGGGGGACCCAGCTAGAACCTCAAATCTCCCCATTTTCATTTCTTGAGTTCCCCGTCTCTCTTCGCAATGCTATGCACGGAGTCGTAAATGAGAGGAGCAGTATACTTTCTAGGTAAGATATTTTTTAAGGTTAAGTAAACTTTACACACATTAGGAAAGAAAAGTTATATTAAAAGCATATAAAAATCTCTAAAATGGTGACTGAGAAGGGGACAGATCATGCACGGTAAAGAAACGCTTACTGTTTACAAAAATAAAAAAAGTATATTTAAACAATTGAGAAAAAATAGATTCCATGCTTGAGAAAATACAGGTCTTCAAATCCAGAAGAGACAAAAATCCCCATGCACAACCTCTTGAGGAATCCTTTATCTAAATATTTAATCTACATGTATAAATATAAGTAAAGACCAACATAAGTGTAAATATGTGGGCTAAATTCTAATGTAATTTGACAGGTTATTTCAGTTAGGATCAAAGGGATTGTCAAACTATGTCATGCTTCTGACCTATCTCTACTTACTCACCTTAACACCAGAAAGAGGCCCCTCCTCTTGATTGTAGAGTCTCACAGACAAAAAAAATATAAGATACAAAAATCCTTCATAGTACCATCCCTCCGGGTTCCATATGTAAAAACATATAATAGATTATATAATGTGGATGGAACTGTCTACAGCTTTGAACAATACTGCAGACAAAAGAAATGTGAACAGAATTTTAATCTTTTTGAGTGGAAGTTTAAAACAAAGTTGCCAATAGGGGAACACTCACTAAAAGCCACACAAGAGCAGATTTGTTCCAAGTAGTTTCTGATAACAAATATGTAGCCTCTTCCAGGCAGGTCTTAGTCACTCATAGTAAAGCAAAACTACGATTACTCCTTTAAATCCTTAATTCTAATTTTATTAGCAAGGCAATAAGTTTTGAAATATGTATCCTATATTCACTTAAAAGATCCACTTACTGTTTGTGCAGCATCCATGGTCTATAATATAACTGTCTGTGATAAGACTAGCTATATTGATGTTTCAAACACCTGGTTTACTTGGGGAAGGCAAAATTACATTTGTACACCTAATGTTACACATGCCCCCATAGGTTGCACATGTTAAACAACAGGAACTGTTAAGCTGCTTGATAACAAGTCTTGCTACCATGTCTGAGCCCTAAAGGGAGTAGGGCGCACTGCAAAAAAAAAAAAAAAAAAAAAAAAAAATGTTAAGGCACCAAAGTATAAGAATTTAACAAATACAAATTAAGACATAAAACTATTTAAAAAAAAAAAAAAATAAAAAATGCATGAATTTGAAATAATTTGTATTTTTTGTATCTATGTACAGTAATGCCTCACAACACGAAATTAGTTAATTCTAGAGTGGCTTTTGTAAAGTGATTTTTTCGTGTTGTGAGTCACATTTTACACGTAAATCGCCTAATTCGTTCCAAACGCTACAAAACACCACATTAAATCTTATAAAAAAGCTACAGTATAACCACAATGAAATACTCTACAGCCAAATACATTTGAACCATTCAATATACCTAAAGTAACTGATAATACCTGTAAGTTAAGTAGTTATTAGAACATAATGTAATAATGATTGGAAAATAATACAATACATACAGTATAGTACTGTACATATACAAAATATACAGTACCATATGTACTGTACTATTATAGTTCCCCTTTTGTAGACTACAGCTACATTTTCTAATGTGTAAACCCATTTTCTTCAACTTTTTTTTAATGGGTGACTATTTTTTTCCCAGCCTGGATGGCAAATCTCTCTTTTTTTACATGAAACTTTTTTCGCAGTCATAGAAATATTTATATCTCGTTTCGCAGCATGAAAATTTCGTAGGCAGATTCTTTCGTGAAGAGAGGTATGACTGTATTTTGTTTTTCAAAATACAGTCATACAGTCATTCGCAGTTGGTATGTGTATTTCTGCTCTTGTTGCGCTTTTTACCCCCTTTAATCTCATATATATGGGATAGATAATGAAATTGTGTGCAAGCGTACCAATTCTGAACCCTCAGCACAGTCCAATTACCTGCTGAATGCAGGGTGAGTACTCCAGTGCGACTAACTGGGCTTTAGCGTTAAATCCCCATCCATAGAAGCATTGGAGATAGAGATTGCCAAGATACATCTCCTACAGTATGTAGAAAATTACAGATTATCACCAATCGATATTGTCTAAAAGCACCAAACCGTCATTGAAGCATTTTTCTTCTAGGCAACCACCTTTGGATCCAGAGTCTCCTGAAGATGTTGCGTACTCAAATGTGACAGAGGACCCTTGTTCATCCTTTTTGTAGGGATTCAAAAGAAGGGAAAGCTTAGACTCTATAAAGGAAGCCAAGAGATCGGCTGACGACTATAGGTCCTTTTGTAGGAGAGATCCTGGTGATCCTTCTTTTCCTCGTTCACCACATAGTAGGCAGAGGAGATCCTCAGCAAAGGGGAAAGTTTTGCCCATGAGACCTTTTATTTCCCCAAATATGGAAATTGTAGATAAGTATTTAACCCCCAACCCTCTTTGGATATAATACAGTATTCAAACAAGAAGACGGGAGGCAGTACAATTCCTCTTCAGAGAGGAGGGGCCTCTTCTGGGATGAGTACTCTCCCGACTCCGTAGGGCGGTTAGCACAAGCAACCGGTCCGTATTTCACAGAGTCTGAGGAAGTGGAGTCAGAATTTTCCTTTCTACAGGTCCTGTCCCTGATCAGGAGGGTTAACAACCTTGGCAAAGACCCTAGATATCCTATTGAAGGCAGGAAAGTGACAACAGACAGACTGTGCTGTGCTCCCAGGGTTCAAGACAGTGACTAGAACTCCCCCTGTCAGAGCTAGCTAAGGAAGTATTTGACAAGGTTGATACATGTCACGTTCAGCGATTATACACAGCGTATATTATGTAATAGCAAAACCATAGCAGCAAATGGAAAAAATAGCCAGCATACATTAACGATTACTATATTTAGGATTTATCGTAAGTATTTACAATATTTACAAGGTCCACAGAATACAGTACTGTATATCAAATACAGCTGTTAGTTCGATCAGGATTGCACCACCTTTTTGAGGAACAAAAACAAACCAATGAACAACTGTATGTGATATAAACAAGATTTGGATAAAACTGATGTTCCATTTAACTGTATCCAATGATAATGCATCTAATATTCACATATTATTATTGAACTATGAGATAAAAACAGTGAATATTAATCTTTTCCATTGTTTTCGTTTGTAAGTTGATGGCACTTCTGTAACGTCTATGTTTTCTAAATCAGCTGATTATGACAAACTTCTGAACTGAAGGATCTTATTTTTACTTCCTAAAAGAAACAATAAATGCTTCAACTATCATTTTATCATATTATGATACTGCTATTTAAGATACTTTTCTCCCATATTTTATAAACTGTTGAGTATTGGTATATCAAAGTTAAATTTTCAATTTGTTAGTGGGTTTAACACCCGAACTGACTACTCTAGCTTTTCATTTTTTTTTTTTATTTTTATTACATTAATTTGATCGGTAATTTGCAACAAAGATTATTATTAGTTATTGAATTATAAAGTATTTTAATTTGTGAATTATAATTATAAATTGTTTGTTCATGTTTCATACAGCAACTAACTCTGTTTTCTTAATATTGTAGTATTGTTTTCTTTTATTTATTAGGGGACACTACTGTATTGAAAATATCGTATTGGGATTTTAATTTTTCGGTTTTGCTATTCACAGAAATAAGATATACTTTATAACGGTCGCGCTTTAGTTACTATTACCTTAATATTAATAAAAAATGTTTTTGTTCTGCCACCAAATACAAACCTTTCGGCTCTTTACTAAACTTATTGAGAGATATTTCAGAGAATGCTGAAACTAACTGTAAAACTTTTAGCGAGGTGATACTCTCTGGTAGTTAGTCGGGAGTTAGCAAGGGTTAGACCAACCACCCCATTCACAAATGCAGTAGCCAGCACAAACCACTTTTTATTTCAGCTCATAAGAGAACACACGTTGTCAGTTCTCCTCCGCTTGACTTGATTTATAAAACATATTGGCCTTAAGTTTTAAAACTTTCCCTTTTTTCTTAGAGTGTAAGAGTGTGTGCATTCCTTTTTGAGACTGCGGGTTTCTCCAGGCAGGGAAAGGTGCTGATGCCGCACCTTTGTGTCTGTGCTGGAAACTGATCCTCATGTCCATTGTCCTGCGTAGAGGGTACTCACATGTATGGATGAATCTCCTTGTGTCCATTGTCCAGTGTACGGAGGAGTCTACATGTAACGTGTGTAGGAAGTAGCTTTCCTCTAAGTGGTAGCGAGTTAATAGATGCTGGAAGAAGGCAAAGATGGACTCTTTACCTTCGGGTTCATCATTGAAGTCAAAGAAAATCTGCCATCGTACTCCGGCAGCTCGATCCCGTTACTCTGACTCTGCCCGGTCTATCTCCTCCTGGGATCAATCGGGTAAGGGTGGAGACACCGTGACTCTTGGACAATCATGTGGGGCTTAAGTCCTGCTTGTGTCCCCTTGAGAAGCAGCTCAGACCTCCTCCGCAAGGGAGTTTCTTTCCACTGATGCGCTATGTTAGCTGTTGTCCTCATTGGGGCTACCAGGATTTGTTTTGTCGTTATACTGTATTCATTTTTATCTGGATTTTGACACACAAATGTCCCTTGTTCTGGATACCTTTCACCAGCTGTTGTGGGACCATCTTTCCCTTCACGGAATGATCCTCCCTCATTGGCAACAGGTGTCAATCGTCCTAACCTCCCGTTGGAAAGGAAACTTTTACCTGAGTGGTCACCTCCCAGAGGTTTCCTTAAACAGGAACAAGACTCTTCTGTACCACGTTCCAGCAATTCGGAGTGTAGATTTTCAGAGCTTGACAACGGGGGACTTAGGCAGTTGTTTACAGCTCCCGTCCCCTGTCGTGGTGTCCATAGGAAACATCAAAATACTTGTCGCTTTGAGAGGCCAAGTTCCACCCTGGAGCATGGGTCTTCTACCTCTTAAGGGGTAGAACCCTATGTGTTGTCTTCTTGTCATCATCCTTCTCCCCCTCAGCAAACTAATACATCTTCATGTGCAAGAGAGCTGGACGTTAGGCAACACTCCCTTAAAGGGAAGGAGGAGTACAGTAATACCTTGAAATACGAGCTTAGTACGTTCCACGACCCGAGCTTGTATGTCAATTGGCTCGTATATCAGATCAACTTTTCCGATATAAAATAATTAAAAAAATTAATCCGTCCCTACCCTCTGAAAAAAACACCTAAAAACAGTATATTACAGTGGAAAAACATGTTTTTAATTGTTTTAATTTACAACATATGCTCACAAAATAACAGATACCTATGTACTGGTTATGATCTGCAATAAAATGTGACATTATTATGGAGTTATTACCTTGGAGACAGACAGTAAAGGCTAACGGCGGTATGTGCAGAGGAAGAGGGAGAGAGAAAGGGGAGGAGAGACTTAACGGCAACACGTTCGGTACGCTAAACTTTTGTAACACTACGTAACATAATTTAAACTGAAATTAGCTTACTGTACACACACTTAAGAATATATGTTAATCTTACGTTACACTAAACTTAATTCTAATTTTGTTTTCATTTTCATTGTTTTACTTTTCTTCTTCCGGCTTGGCTCTTTTTGCCTCGCTTTTTGACTTGCTTTCACCTTCACTTTTTGCCGGCCTTTTTAAAAGGAAACCTATCTAGGGAGGTTTGCTTTGGTCTCCCCTTTAAAATGTTATGAAAATTACCTAAACAAGTGTCGTCACAAAAGGCTAACGCACGACCACACACCAACTTGTCTAGGTGCCTCTTTCCCATAATATTGGAAAACTCCTGCCACTTCGCTAACATGTCTTTGATTTCCTTCATAGAAAGGCGGTCCTTCTCTTCCACCTCCTCCTCGCTACTGAGCTCCTGCAACACTTACGAATATTGCATCTCTTGGAGCTCGATCAACTCCGGTGTCGTGAGCTCTTCCTGATGCTCCTCGACATGGTCGCTCACGTCTGCCTCATCTACCTCCATCCCCAGGGACTTTCCAAGAGACACGATTTCATCCACCACAATAGGTTTGGGTTCATCAGGGTCTGTCGTATTGAACCCTTCAAAGTCCCTTTCGGCGACGGAAGCAGGCCGCAATTTCTTCCATGCTGAAATGAGAGTTCTTCGTGTGACACCCTGCTATGCATCGTCAATAATTTTTAAATAATAGACGATATTGAAATTTCCTTCCAAAATTCACGAAGGGTGAGATTGGTGTTGTCTGTGACATCGAAGCATTTCTTGAACAAATGCTTCGTGTACAGTTTTTTAAAGTTGGAAATTACTTGTTGATCCATGGGCTGGAGGAGTGGCGTGGTGTTGGGCAGGAGATAAAGGACCTTGATGAACTTTTACTCATCAAGAATGTTCTCTTCGAGACCAGGAGGGTGACCAGGGGCATTGTCGAAGACCAGGAGACATTTCATTGGCAAGCTTTATCTCGGCCAAATATTTTTTGACTGCAGGACCGAAGCACAGATTAACCCATTCTGTGAAGAAATTCCGCGTAACCCAAGCCTTAGCATTAGCGCGCCACATCACTTGCAGTTTTTCTTTCAAGATTCTTTGGCTCTTGAAAGCACGTGGGTTTTCTGAGTGGTACTGTACACCAGCAGTGGCTTAACCTTACAGTCACCGCTGGCATTGGCACTCAAGGCTAGAGTTAACCAGTTCTTCATGGGTTTATGGCCCGGTAGTCTCTTCTCCTCTGCCGTGATGAATGTCCTCCTGGGCCTCCTCTTCCAGAAAAGGCCAGTTTCATCGTAGATGAACACTTGTTGTGGGATGTATTCTTGTTCTGCAATAACTGAGGCAAAGGTTTTGATGTAGTCCACCGTAGCTTTCGAGTCGGAACATGCTGCTTCCCCATCCCTCACAACTGAGAGTATCCTAGTCCGTTTTTATAAATTATCCAACCAACCACAAGTGGCTCTGAAGGTTTCCGCTGGTGTCGAAGTCTCCCATCTCTGAGCTGTTTGCTTTCCTTTCAGGTCATCGTAGATTCCGCTAGCCTTTTCACAGATGATCGTCTTGGTCACGCTATCTCCCACCAACTGTTTCTCCTTTATCCATATTAAAAGAAGCCTCTCCATCTCGTCATGAATATCACTGTGCACCTTGGAAAGTCTTTGGAAGGCTTTGTGCTTTTTATAGCATCCTTCTGATTGAGGATGGTACATATTGTTGATGTACTCCTCTCATATTGGCGAGCCAGCTCAGTCACTTGTACACCACTCTCATGTTTTTTGATTATTTCATGGTTTATCTCGATTGTCATCATACGCTTTTTCTTTTCACTACCCTTGTTTGGACTGGCTTGCTTTGGACCCATCGCTTGTTCACTTAATTCTGTACTGTTTGACACAAAAAACATGTAAAAAATGCAAACACTAAGGCCGATGCTCGGAGATAATTTTACACGACGGAGATCCGACATGAAAGAGCGAGCGATGCTGTCCTCTGAGCAGCCTCCCGTACACTAGGCCACCTAGCTGCCGCATAGGGAATAGTCTCGTATCCTCGTATCTCATGGCAAAAATTTGCTCGAAACTTTCCTCATATCTCAAATTTCTCATATGTTGGGACACTCGTATGTCGAGGTATTACTGTACAGTTTGTCAGACTTCCATCAGAGTGTTTGGGCTGAAAAACTCACCAATTTAGAATGGAGAGTCGAGTCTATTGCGTACCCTCTCACCCAGAGAAGTGAGTGAGTGAATGAGTTCAGATCGCACTACCATCTACGCGCCAACCTCATCACTCAACTTCACTGGGAGTTTAGTGTGCGCCCACAGCTACACCCCAAAAAACATTTCACACCAACTCTTAACAGAGCTTACCGCACTCATCCAACTACATGCCATTTTCACCCACCAACTTTGGATGGGGTTCACCACGTGCTCCCACTTATGCGGCAAACCTAACACGCCAACCCCAGACGGAGTTCAGCTCGCACGCACCATTCTACATGTCAAACACCTTTGCAAACCGGGACTTGTCATCTAGCATGCAAGTATAGGTAGGCCAGCACCAGCCTCTTTATAGAGAACTCCGTAGTCTGGCTTCGTCTTCTCACTTTTACTAGATGTAAACCATGTGTGCTTTGGCGTGCTATGCGGGAGAAAGAAAACATACATAGACACTCAAGTTATCTGCGGACGCGCAAAGTTCCTCTCGTATACTGTTGTCTCGCAGCGCTCCCCGATCCGGCTTGCACCTGAACAGCGATCTCAGTATTCGCACTCCCCTCCTCATCGGAGAGGCTTGTGCAGTGCTTGCCATATGGATGCACTCCTCATCCTGGTTCCAAGACTTTGTCCTGGCAGTAAAGCAGGTGGTCTTAGAACCAGCTCAAACTCCCTTGGTGGCACCTAGAAGCACTCCTAGAATTCCTTTGGAAGTCTCGAGTTCCTCAATGAAGAGTTCTCCTCCATCTTACCCAAGACAGGGTCAGCAAGTGGATACTCCTCCTCCCGGGAACTCAAAACACCCAAGGGCCAGTAGAGGGTCAAGATCTCTGAGGGAGGTCTCTTAAACAGAGAACTTTAAACTGGTTCCGATTAACCTGGATCCTATAGTTCCGAGTTCTTTGTCCACTAAGGTGCCTGCCCTTCCTTCCACTCCTGTGGAGGAGACTAGACCAAAGGAAGGAGTGAGAAAGGACACTACCTCGCTTCTCGCAGAGTTTACCATCCACCCTCTAGAATGAAAGGATGCTAAGATGATCCCCAAGAACTGGACTTTAACTATAGACCAACAAAATTACGGGGAAACATTCCACAGGTTACAGGCCTCCTCCCATACAACCAGAGCATGGAGCGGCCTTTCTTTGAGGTTTAATTCCACTTTTTGTAAACCTGTTGTCGATTTAGGCAGCCCTAGGCTCCTGTAGATGTGAGCTCGGGAGAGGAAGAGCCTTTTGATGACGGATCGGACCACTGAGGGCATGCTGCCTATCACCAGCCCTAAGATCACATAAGGAAAATCATTACTAGTGGGAGCTGGACCCAATTCTAACAAAGAGAAAGGACACAGTCCTTGATCTCTTTTATGATATTCCTAGACCAAACAAGGCTAAGGTAGCTTTACCTTGGTCAAGGGGGCTAGGGATGCCAGAAAGAGAACTTATGCACAGGTGGCAGGAGAATCACGATCTTTGAGGTCGGTAAATTGGTCTCGTCCACTTCTTCCACCTTACGTCAGGCAGAGGAAGTACAGTAATGCCTCATAACACAAAATTAATTCGTTCTGAAGTGGCTTTTGTAACGTTATTTTTTCGTGTTGTGAGTCACATTTTGCATGTAAATCGCCTAATTTGTTTCAAACCCTACAAAACACCACATTAAATCTTTTAATAAAGCTACAGTATAACCACACTGAAATACTGTACAGCCAAATACATTTGAACCATTCAATATACCTAAACTAACTGTTAATACCTGTAAATTAAGTAGTTATTTGAACATATGTAATGATAAATGGAAAGTAATACAATACATACTATACAATACTGTACAGTGGTACCTCTACATACGAATTTAATCCGTTCCAGAACCAACTTCGGATGTAGAAAATGTTCGGATGTAGAAACGAGTTTTCCCATAAGAATACATTGAAATAGGATTAATCCGTGGTTGAGCCCAAAAACCTATGATAACTTCTTAATAAACTACTACACATAATTTTCCCATGAGAATAATGAACACTAAATTAGATAATAGACATGTAAATAAGAAGAATAGATATGTAAATAAGAAGAATTAGCAAAAAATGATAAATAAGAAACGGGTTTTTAGCGTCACTTTACCTTAGAAACTCTAGCACAGGTGTTGTTGGTCTTGCTACGCAGAGAGGAGACGGACGGGCGGCGAGGAGGTAGAGAGGTTAACTACGATAAACGTACACTACCGTAACTTATTCTAACTTACACTAAGTGAACTTTAACATAACTTAGCTTATTTTTTTTTTTTTTTATTTTGTATTTTTTTTTTTTACATTTTCTTTTTGATGATTACGTAATTTTAATCACTTTCACTCTCTACACTTAAAATTGACTGAATTTCTTCAGCTTCACTCTTTGCCGTTTTCTTCGAATCACTTACATCCTCTTCATCACGAGTTCGCTTCGTAGTTTTTTTAAAGAAATTATCGATAGATAATTGCTTGGTACGGCTTTTCAGAATGTTTCGAAAGTGAGTTAGGCAAACATCATCGAACTGCGAAACTACACGACAATCCTGCAATTTTTTTGGGTGGTATTTGTCGATGAAGTCGACCACGTCTTGATATTTTCCTAACACTTCTTTTATATGCGCCGAACCTAACACATGTTCTACCTCCTCGCTCCCTTCCTCGTCATCACTCATGTGCTCAGACATAGCATGAAGTTCCTTGAGCTCATCCGTGGTAAGTTTGTTGTGATGTTCGGCGACGAGTTCCGTAACGTCATGTGCGTCGACCTCCAGACCCATGGACTTGCCAAGGGAGACGATTTCCTCTACGGCTTCCGCTGCACCCACCACGGGATCAGGTTTGGGGTCAAAACCTTCGAAATCTCGGGAAGAAACTACATCAGGCCACAGCTTCTTCCAGGCAGAATTGAGGGTCCGTCGAGTTAATCCCACCCAAGCCTGATCTATGATCTTCAAGCAGTGCACGATGTTGAAGTGGCTCCTCCAAAATTCACGCAAAGTTAAGTTGGTGCTTTGCGTGACATTAAAGCACTGCTTAAATAAGTGCTTGGTGTACAGCTTCTTAAAATTAGAGATGACTTGCTGGTCCATGGGCTGGAGGATAGAGGTGGTATTCGGTGGAAGATACAGCACCTTTATGAACTTAAATTCATCGAAGATATCTTCTTCAAGTCCGGGGGGGGGGGGTGCATTGTCAAGGCAAAGCAGGCACTTTAAAGGCAATTTCTGTTCATGAAGATACTTCTTCACAGAAGGGCCGAAAACTTTGTTAACCCATTGCACAAAGAATTGCCTAGTGACCCAGGCCTTCGAGTTGGATCGCCAGAAAACATGAAGCTGGTCCTTATCAACGTTGTGTGCCGTAAAGGCCCTAGGGTTCTCGGAATGGTAAACCAGTAAGGGCTTGACTTTAAACTCCCTGCTACCGTTGGCACATAGGGCAAGAATCAACCGATCCTTCATTGGCTTATGCCCAGGCAATTTCTTCTCTTCGGCGGTGATGTAGGTTCGACTGGGCATCTTCTTCCAAAACAGCCCGGTTTCATCACAATTAAACACTTGCTGCTCTACGTAGCCTTCTTCCTGCACGATCCTTTCGAAGTTCTTGACAAAGTCAGCTGCAGCCTTTGTGTCCGCACTAGCAGCCTCTCCGTGGCGAACATCTGAATGAATCCCGGACCGTTTCTTAAATTTCTCGAACCAGCCACGAGATGCCTTGAAATCATCAGAGGAAGGCTCGGTTGAACTCTCCCCAGCATCACCCCCAGAGCTCTCCTCCTTCAAGTTCGTAAAGATGGCGTGCGCTTTCTCGCAGATGACGGTCTCGGTGATGGTGTTGCCAACGATCTCTCTGTCCTTGATCCACACTAGCAGAAATCGTTCCATCTCTTCTACGATAGGGCTACGGCGTTTTGAAATTATGGCGATCCCCTTAGAAGGTTTCACTGCTTTAATAGCTTCCTTCTGTTTAAGGATTGTCGAGATCGTCGACATATTACGGCCATACTGTTTAGCAAGTTCACTTACGCGGACGCCACGCTCATGTTTTTCAATAATTTCCTGCTTAACGTCGAAAGAAAGCATTTCCTTCTTCCTTTTCTCACCACTACCACTACCACTTGCAAAACTAAGCCTTTTAGGACCCATACTTTACGTAAATTACAGTTAATGGATGCACGTAAAAAATCACGATTAAAACAGAGTTAATAGCAGAACGCACAGGGCAGAACCGCAAGAAGCCGACGAGAACAGAGGACTGACCCAAGCCGCGCTAATTGAGGGTCCCTCCGAGGTTGAAGTGCTGCCTTCTATCGGCGGAAATAAAAAACACTTCAGGCGCTATGAGTACCGACTACGCGTACGAGTATTGTTTACTTCGGGTGTCGAAAAAAACATTCGGGTGTAGAGTAGGAACGTGTTCGAATTGTACTTCGCGTGTAGAAAAATTCGGATACAACCGGTACGACGAAAATTGCTTACTTCGTGTGTCGAAATAAAATTCGGGTGTAGAGTAAAAAATTTGCTCGAATTTTACTTCGGATGTTGGAAAATTCGGATGTAGATACGTTCGTGTGTAGAGGTTCCACTGTATTAAACTTTGTATTGGGAAACAAGTGAACTTTGTGAGCTCGTAGGAATGTATCTCACTGTTTACAACGTAAGTAAATGGAAAAATCTGATTTGAAGAATAAATTCTTGCTTAATGAACGTTTATTCAGGAATGGAACTCATCCGTATAACCGGGCAACGGTGTATATGAATAATTATTTACTTTTATGTGTGTGCATTAAATGTTTAAAATAGGCTTATGTTTAAAACAAGGTACAACTGTATCCTTTATGGAAACTTGAATACAGTAGCCTTTGGTCTGATTTTTTTCTAAAAAATATTTTGTCTGTTTTTAAAAAAATAGGGCGTGATAGATAACAATTACTGTATTAAAAAAATAGGATTTTAGAAATGGCATTTCACCATAGAACCTAAGCTAAGCTGATTACTCATTAAAAGTTTTAGCAAGTAATGTATAGCAAAAAGTTGATCCAAGTCTGTTAGGTGTTTTTTTAATACTAGTATTAAAATATCCATCATGAAGGGAAATCAAAATGCCCAAAAATGATGGCTTGATTATGCTCCAAATCCAGTGAACTTGATATATAAATGAAATTTTTATACATTCCAAAAGTAAAGTGGCATGATGTTTATCTTTAAAAAGAACAAAGGTGTTGTCAACATATGGTCTTTAATATGGGTATGAGAGATATGGTAAATCTGGTTACCTTGGTCAAAGGGGATAATCTAAAGTGTTAGTAATATGTTTAAATAATGGCTTTTCTTTGTGAATTTTTCAGTAAACAAAAGTGAAGACTTCTATATTCCAAAATCAAGCCAAACATGGAATGTTATTAGAGTTTATAAACAGACTGAATTTCTCTAGAATATTTGATTTTAAAAATGGTTGGTGTTTTCATCACTTTTTATCACTTACCCACCTTCTAAGGAATGTGATAGCCAGCAATTTGACTCACATGTATGAAACTTCAAAATAAATCTTGATAATATGATTTGTTTTGATACCTGCCAGTCACGTATTTCCTGTCCTACTCCCCCTTCTCAGTGTTTGAAAGAGATTTGATGGAGCTTTAGAGGTCTCCCATAACTCCAGTGATATGATGCACTAAGATTGCTTGCTCTGGGGTGGCTGGCAGGTGCAAAATGTCCCTTTCCAGATAGAGAGATGCCCTAAGGGGTGGGATGTAGGTGAGAGAAAGTAAAATTTTGATTTTGTTTCAAGATTTAGAAGCTTGTACTTCAAGAATATTAGCAATTTAATTCACATGCAAGTATTGAAATAAATCTTATTAGAATTCTGTTTTTAAGGAATTAGCAGGTCTTTCCACAAATAATCAAACTCATAAATGTTATGAACCAACTGTTTTGACCATTGTGTTTGTGTATGTAGTATACTGTAGCTGTGAAAGATACATTTGTAAGAAATGGGATCGTCATACAATTAAGTTATTATCTTTTTACAGGAACCAGATGAGAGTAGCGAAGGAGTAGTGCATATTGTTGTGAAATTACCGCAAGGGACTCGTTTAGAGCGGCGGTTCTGTGAAACAGATAGTCTTTCATCATTGTATTATTATATCTTCTGCCATCCAGACTCTCCAGATAGGTAAGTTTTAAGGGTTTCATAAGCATGTCACAAATTATTTTTAATAATATTTCAAGTCCATTTAAACTCAAGAGATTAGGATTATTTTTTTTCTGTAATAGCTGTAAATACTTATTAGACAGTAACTTTCAAAACCATGTCAAGTATCGTGTGCATTTGCTTCAAATTTGGTTCTATCGATCATGACACTTTCCCCTTTTGTGGGGTAGTCAACATAAAAAAGAACAAAAGAGGAATTTTCTTTTCATCGTTCCTCCCTACTTGAAGAGGGACTCAGCTGAGTTTGGTTGGTACATAAGGTCTTCAACTTATATTCAGAGATACAAACACAAATCCAAGTGAAATCATAACTCAAGATATTGTAGTAAATTTTTTTATACTGTAGTAAGATAAAGAAATAATTTAAAACAATATTATATAATTTATTACAGAAAGCAAAATGACATTTGCACTAACCTGATATTCATTTCATTTGAAATGGGTATTTGTTGACTTTTGTTGCTGGAAATTGTATACCTAAGCCAAAATGTAATACAATTCGACTTACAAACAGCCTCTTGGAAATTATTGTTTGTAAGTTGAGGACCTTCTGTACTGCTAGTATGCCACAGCCCACCCTCCCCTGTTATTCACCACAAGTGAAACTTCATATGCAGACTCCCCTACTGCTGCTACCTCAGCGGCCCGAGGTAGCAGCAGGCCTATTGGAACGGCATCACAATTACTTGCCATTAATTCCTATTTCTAGCATACTCTTTTGCCTCTCTCACATCTATCCTCCTGTCACCTAGGGCTTTTTCACTCCATCCACCCAAACCTTGGCCTTCCTCTTGTACTTCTCCCATCAACTCTTGCATTCATCACCTTCAACAGAATGCCATTTTCCATCCTCTCTGTATGACCAAACCACCTCAACACATTCGTATCGACTCTAGCGGCTATTTTATTTCTCACAGCCATTCTTACACTCAATACTTCATTTCTAACCCTATCCAATTAAGATACACGCGCCATACTCCTTAGGCACTTCATATCAAACATTTAATTTTTGTCTCCATCACTTTCATTTCCCACAACTCCAATGCATACATCACAGTTGATACAATCATTCTCTCTTACAGAGCTTTTTACATTCATCCCTGACCTTCTATTCTTCATCAATCCTTTCACCGCTCCCAACACTTTACATCTTTCATTCACTTTCTGACGTTCATCTGCTTCCACTCCATCATTTACAATAACAACAGAACCCAAGTACTTAAACAAATCTACATCCTTTAGTAATTCTTCATTCAAAATGACTTTCAATCCAACACAACCCTCTATTCTCGTGCATCTCATTATTATTATTATTATTATTATTATTATTATTATTATTATTATTATTATTATTACTTGCTAAGCTACAACCTAGTTGGAAAAGCAGGATGCTATTAGCCTTGGGGCCCCAACAGGGAAAATAGCCCAGTGAGGAAAGGAAATAAGGAAAAATAAAATTTTAAGAAATGTAACATTAAAATAAATATTTTCTATATAAACTGTAAAAACTTTAACAAAACTAGTGGAAGGGAAATAAGACAGAATAGTGTTCCCAAATGTACCCTCAAGCAAGAGAACTCTAACCCAAGACAGTGGAAGACCATGGTACAGAAGCTATGGCACTACCCAAGACTAGAGAACAATGGTTGATTTTGGAGTGTCCTTCTAGAAGAGCTGCTTGCCATAGCTAAAGAGTTTCGTCTACCCTTACCAAGAAGAAAGTGGCCACTGAACAATTACACTGCAGTTGTTAACCTCTTGATAGAGGAATTGTTTGGTAATCTCAATGTTGTGAGGTGTGTGAGGTCAGAGGAGAATATGTAAAGCATAGACCAGATTATTCGGTGTATGTGTAGATAAAGTGAAAGTGAACAGTAACCAGAGAGAAGGATCCAATGTAGCACTGTCTGGCCAGTCAAAGGACCCAATAACTCTCTAGCAGTAGTATATCAACATTTGGCTAGTGCCCTGGCCAACCTACTACCTACCTACCTAACTTTTACCCTCTTCCTTCTCTACCACACCCTACGAAACTGTCACTAATTGTCACAGCTTCTTCTCCGAGTCTGTAATCAATACAGCATCATCCACAAACAACAACAGATTCCCCCGTGATGATCACTTATCTGTCAGTTTTAATTCTCAATCAAGTACTCGAGCAATCACTTCGCTTACAGCTCCATCAACTAATAAGTTGAACAACCATGGAGACATCACACATCCCTGTCTCAGCCCCACTCTCACTGGAAACCACTCGCATTTCATTTCCTATCCTAACATATGCTTTACTGCACATGTATAAACTCTTTATTGCTTGCAAAAGTCTTCCATCAGTTCCAAATAACCTCATCACATTTCACATAACTTCCCTATTAACTCTATCATAAGATTTCTCTAGAACCATAAATGCAATGTATACCTTCTTACATTTTGCTAAAAAAAATTTTTTTTCATTTTTGCATATCCGCTCAACAATGAAAATGTGATCCATACATTTTGAGTTACAAGTAAAATTTAATTGTAATTTGACATTATTTAATGTGTAAGATCAAATTCTGAAGGGGTTGTATATAAATGCAAATTACTATTTTATACAGATAAACTTTTTGTGCTGGGGTTGGTTGTTGAACCATGTTTCAAGCTAAACTAAAAATTTTGATAAAATCCATTTCTATACTCACCTGATGTTCATATTGCATCTTTTCCAGAAGATCTGTTTAATTGACCTTTGCCCATAAAATTTCAAAATGCTCTCATTTATATCCCTTCAATAAATACATTCGCTTAGCAAAGGAAGGAGCATTATAGTGGTAAGTGGTAACTAACGCTCCAGTCTCTTTGTTTCTTTTGTTTTGGAGTTAAAAATTATCCCATCCCCAAAGGGGAAGGAAGGTGGGCATGCACTCTATATGAAAATCTGGTGAGTATAGGAATAAGAAATATTATTAAAATTCTGTTAATTTCTTTGAACCTTCCCTTATACTCAGAATGATAATTTTCACACTACTGGAGGTGGAATGCCAGTGAAAGAAAGAGATAGGACATTTAATTAAAAGCAATATATTGTACCATGGTTGAGATTGTTCAATAAAGCTATTGAAATACTTGACTGTAGCTTGTCTGAATTATATTTGGTGATCTAAATGATACTACCAAATCAATTTTTAAATTAAAAACCCATACAGTATATTTCTTGATAAAGGAGTTAAAAATCAACTGAACTCAAAATTTATTAGACCACGGCTCTGCAGCCACCATGGTACCTAGAGCCTTAAAATCTTCATAAGCAAACCATGATTATTTAAGGTTATATATAGCAAAAGCTTTCTTGAAAGTGCCAAGGAGCTTTTGCTAAATCTCTTCCTAAAGAAAAGTTACTACAAAATTTAAGGGAAGTCATTGCCCTACTCCAATCATGCAACTTCACTTTTAAGTCTATTATTAGATTTATATCTAATTCTTTGTGAGCTACTGTGACCAAATTTCAAGTTATGAATGATATTGCATTTTTGGTCATAGAGTGATTAGTCACCTTAATCCCACAAAACAAAATAGGGATACGAACTCCTAATACCTGAAATCTTGTTCGAATAGTAATGAATGGCTCCTACTGGACAGAGAAACCTACTTTTGGTTCTAATGCTTTCATCCATTTTCAGAGAAGTTATGTAAAAGAACTGAGACAAACTCTTAGCTTTAAAATCTTTGGATTTGAAATATGACCTAAGTGACATACAGTGATCATTTTGTGTTTCCTGAAGGTTACCTTGACAGTTAGTGTTTGAACCCCTCATATGCGATTAGCTGAAGTTAATGCCAACAGAAAAAGTTGTAGCCTAGAGGCTTTTTAATACTCAACAATATAATACAACCACAAAAATACGTGAAATGGACATTTCTACTCCCTGATGCTTGCTCACAGAATTAAACTTGTATATATAGTAGGGTCCTGAATTATGCAAGAATTTGGTCGATCAATGGTCCCACATAAATGGAAAATTCCATATTTTGAAACACATAACAGGATTAATTCCATTAAGGACATGGCAAACAGCAATTTGCCTATTCAAAAGTGTTTACTACCCATTTTCAATACTTTTTATGTACTATATTGTATTTTTTTTTAATAATAAATTGTTCTCATAAATAAATCAAACATTCAAAATATTTTAAAGTTTTAATAACTTGAAAATGGTTAAAATTACAAACAGGATGGGTGTAAATACCGTATATTTCCTCTTATAACACAACCTGAAATTAGGACAAATTTTAATAAGTTCAAATCATATCTATTATATAAGACAACTGGTGATTAGTTAAACCATCACTGCATAGACTTAACTTTTGTTGTATCATTGAAAATCCATAATTAACAAAAGAAAGGTGAGTGTATATCATGCATTTCCTAAACACGTCAAAAAAACACAATAAGATACGGAAACTATTGTCTAGGTCATGTTCATCTCTGATCATAACGAAGAAACGGATGCATTTACACATCTTTGTTTAGGTTATTTATGAAGTACAGTAGGGTCCCGAATTATGCGAGAATTTGGTCGATGAAAGGCCTCGTGTAATTGGAAATTCGTATATTTCGAAACACATCATGGCGGCAAACAGCAACCTACCTGTCAATTTTTTTTTCACTCCATTTCTAGCTTTCTAGCTATATATATACTGTATATACACTGTGTTTGTGTATGTATGTGTGTATGTATGTGTGTATGTATGTATGTATATATTATATATACATATAAAACATATATATATATATATATATATATATATATATATATATATATATATATATATATATATATATATATATATATATATATATATATATATATATATATATATATATATATATATATATATATATATATTATATATACTGTAGCTTTTATCTTAACAATACTGTAAGAAATCCTTCTTATAGATTTTTTTATAAAATACTGTACAAAATTTCTTTTATGGATAAATAAAACAATAAAAAGTTGTTAAAGTTTTGATAATTTTCTATGACTGTAGTATTTACTACTGTACTATGCATAGCTTACTGTTTTCAGTATTTTCCGAATGATGTAGAATTATTTCCTATAGATACAAAAAAACAAAAAAGGGTTTTCAAGGTTTGATACAGTACGTATCTAGCAATAGTTAAAAATTACAGTATAGTACTGTATATCCATGATGACACTCCCACACGTAAACACGGCCAGTAGGCGCAAGTGTACACTAGGCTGCTGTACGATAATCACGCTTTTTTTGCCCTGAGCGGTCATTTCACTAATGATAATTTTTCAAAGTTAATATAATTTCTTTATGCTTATAATTCGTAATTATAGTTAAAAGTAGGGATATTAATTAAATGGTTGAGTAAAAAAAAACAATTGATACTACTATTATTTAATTTCAAATGGTTACATAATACTGAATATTCTAATGGGTTCTTTTTATCTTCAATCGTAAATCTTACGCGTGGATAAGCAACAAAAGGAAAGGGATAGGTCTCTCTCTCTCTCTCTCTCTCTCTCTCTCTCTCTCTCTCTCTCTCTCTCTCTCTCTCTCTCTCTCTCTCTCTCTCTCTCTCTCTCTCTCTTTTCATATCGTTTCCTGTATAGTTTTCAAATATGTTCGTCATACATTTGTACATTATTTATCCACTTTATCTCTCTCTCTCTCTCTCTCTCTCTCTCTCTCTCTCTCTCTCTCTCTCTCTCTCTCTCTCTCTCTCTCTCTCTCTCTCTCTCTCTCTCTCTCTCTCTCGGCGTTTCCTTTCCCTTTATAGTTTTGTGAAATTTCGTTGTCCAGTCATTCGGTAATGAGAAGTCATTTTCGCTTTCGGCATCGAAAGAAAACTTTGTTTCTTCAATATACTCATCACTGGAGGATTCAGAACTAGTGCTCTCATTATCAAACAGGTTATCATTATCAAATTCCACAACAAGAATATCATTTATTTCATCTAAAGAAATAACCTTCCTCTTTAGACCTTTCATTACAAAAGGAACAACAAATAACCACTTATGCATGAACGCCCGAGCGCACTGGCGGCACTGATAGGAAACCACAGTTTTGTAACATCAAGCTACCTTCAGAAAAATAGTTGCCAGACATCATATAGGTTTCTATTCACAGTCCCCATATGCTGAGAGTGTTGCCAAGTGGTGATCCTATACTTACTATACGAGTAAAGTAACATCACGAGACTGACGGCTTGTAAAATGCAATTAAAGTCATGAACGGAATATACAGTTTAAGGCGGTACCGAGTAGATCGTGGTGAACGGTTTATCACGTGGGTGACGCTTAACAGGTTAAAAAAACATTTTATATAGTTCGGTATTTTCTCTATCCATCCTCTCCCAGAAAACCTTCAAATGTGAATTATCGGAATGTGTGCAGATCTTGGCAGTGCGATAACTAGTTAGCGACTGAGAATAAAAAAAATAAAAAGCCCGATTGACGATGCTGATGAAGAGGATATCGAATACCGATTTTTCCCTAATTGATTTTTTCTACGTTCTGTCTAATCCAATGTACAGTACATTCTTATGTAAAGGGCGAACCCCAACATTTCTTGATGCTGCTACACTTTAATTATAGATATTTTACCACCTATTTATAATCTTTATTTATAATAACATCTTTAGTAAAAGCTCTTCAATATCACTTTCAGGAGTAAATGCGTTTATGGTCGACGATGAAACGTAAAAAAAAGTTTTCCTTTTAAGAAGGCGTTTTTTAGGAAAAAAAAAACAACACGAAACAAAATTGCTCATATTTCATATATTTTGATTTTCTAAGGATAAATAAAACAACATTATTATTACATAGTACCTGGTAAGATATCTTTTGCCGCAAAAGTTAACCTATAGACAGATGTTAAAATTGGTTAGCGAGTTCGTTATGATCGGCGATGGAACGTACTAAACAAAGTAATGGGTTTGGTTGTGGTGACATGTTTGGCAGTAGCATGATATAAAATAGTCTTTATTTTGATGGTTTTTAATTTAAAGTTTAATGAATAAGGATTTTTCACCATAATCACAACGTAAGTATAAAAATTAATTAGTACAAATATGGAATATTATACATATAGGTGTTGGACAGTTAGGCTAGGCCTAGTGACAAGTTCACACAACAGATGGGCAAACCTTAACATTTTTCATCCAAAACTAGTCTTAAAATGTTTGAACAGAAATATTTCTCTCACATTCTCCCCCCCCCTTCTCAGACATCGGGGAACCATCACCCCCCCAATACAATTAAGAAAACAATAGATATCCTACGCTTCGCGGTGCTTGACTCGCGGATTTAGAATGCTCCTCGCAGATACAGGAAAATTAATTTTTAAAAACTATCGATCGCGTAATTGAGGAATCGCGTAATTAGAACACGTGTAATTCGGGACCCTACTGTATTGATTATATGATGATTGTGATATTACTAATGTTGTATTACTTAATTTTCTTTAGAACTTCGAAGTAAATGAAATGAATGCGATTTTTATAAGGTTTTCCCAAACACGCCACCTAATTCGGAAACCTTCTGTTTATTTACTGTATGCTCCATGGTCGATCATAATGAACAAATGAATGTATTAACCACAAATGATCAAGGTGATAACTAATGATATTGAGAGCTTTTAGTAAATATGTTATTACAATTATCCCCCCAGATGCTGTAGCCTTTACGAGGATGGGGGCCTTGGGGATTAGCAGCTGGGCTCTAATGAACAGTGGGAACTTCTTTCCCACTGGATCTTGGTCCCCAATTGTTGATCTAACTAAATCAGTCAGCACTTCCTCTTTTCCTTTTGGTTATTTCTTATATACTCCCATCTCTTCCTTTTGGGCTTGAACTTGATGACGACTTTTGCTTGTTTGATTATACTTTGGCTTCTTCTTTGGATTTGGCACAGTGTGGGATGGACGGCATTCCATCTCAACCTGTACCAATTTAGACGCCATCACCCTCTGGCAGATCCCATAGGGTGCAGACCAAGTCTGTTAAGAGTCGGGCTCCAGTGATCCGGTTTTAAGTCTCCCATATTTGCTGGTAATGGGTGACGCCAGGCATTGGAGTCGCTGGTGGGAGGGGCTTATTACCCCCATGGACCAGTGTATGCCCACCTAAAGAGAGGCAGCCCCTCTCTAGTAGAGGACTGGTCCCCACTGAAGCCTCTTCTCGTGTTGGGCCATATAGGATAGGAGGACTAACATCCTCCGATAAGAGGTGGCTAACCCGGCTTGCTTCTTCTTGGTTGGCCAAGGCACCAGCCGCCCGTTGAAATACTACCGCCAGAGAGTTATGGGGTCCTTTGACTGGCCAGACAGTACTACGTTGGATCCTTCTCTTTGGTTACGGTTCTTTCTCTTTGCCTACACATACGCCGAATAGTCTGGCCTATTCTTAACAGATTCTCCTCTGTCCTCACACACCTGACAACACTGAGGTTACTAAACAATTCTTCTTCGCTCAAGGGGTTAACTACTGCACTGTATTTGTTCTGTGGCTACTTTCCTCTTAGTAAGGGTAGAAGAGACTCTTTAGCTATGGTAAGCAGCTCTTCTAGGAGAAGGACACTCCAAAATCAAACCATTGTTCTCTAGTCTTGGGTAGTGCCATAGCCTCTGTACCATGGTCTTCCACTGTCTTGGGTTAGAGTTCTCTTGCTTGAGGGTACAATCAGGCACACTATTCTATTTAATTTCTCTTCCTCTTGTTTTGTTAAAGTTTTCATAGTTTATATAGGAAATATTTATTTTAATGTTACTCTTCTTAAAATATTTTATTTTTCCTTCTTTCTTTTCCTTACTGGGCTATTTTCCCTGTTGGGGCCCCTGGGCTTATAGCATTTTGCTTTTCCAGCTAGGGTTGTAGCTTAGCAAATAATAATAATAATAATAATAATAAATCTGATGTCAGGAGGCCTGAAAACTTTAAATCAATCAATCTTCCATAAAAACCAACCCCTCTGTAGACAACCTGGAAAATACAAACATGGACCTCAGTACAGACAGCTCCAACTCGGGTTTTAATATTGTAACATTAGAACCTTATTAATGTTATGTAAAGAATGATTATAAGAAAACAGTAGAGAAGAAGAGAGTGAGAAATGCTAACAGTACAGAAAAATATAGAGAAAGTAGAATTACCTGGTCACTATGAAGTAGTGAATTATGAATTTTTTTTTTTTTTATTTTGAAATTTGAAAATGGAAGACATGAGCTTGTAAATGTTTTTAAAGCTAACAGGGAAATAATTACTATATGTGGAGGGCACCCAAAAAATCTTCCCCAGGGAAATGGAAGTCTCTTGATAGAGACACTATCCCCAATACAAGGTGAAAGATTAAAAACACTTACAACATTGGATGGTCATGGTGTTAAATGCATTTCTCACCCCCACTTTCAACCAGAGTAGGGGTGTGATATATGCTTCAGAATTGCTGGACATAGAGGAAAAAGAAATTGAGGATGAATTGAAAAGTCAAGGATTAGTAAAAGTCAGAATGAGGAAGAGAGTTGGAGAACAACATATTCCTCTTGCTACTTTGATTGTAACATTTGATCAATGCAGATTACCAAATGTTATTAAAGCTGGTTAGCTATCTTTGAAGATGAAACCATATATCCCTTCACCATTGCGATGTTATCATTGCCAAATGTATGGCCATTTAAGCCAGAAATTCAAGGAAAAACTAAATAAGCCAGCTGTCTGTGCCAACTGTGGAAAAAATAGTCTTGGACCATGCACAGAAAATCCAAATTGCATACATTGTGGAAAGCACACCGAGCTACACCTAAAAGCTGTATTAAGGTTATTTTTGAAAAAGAAATTTAGGCCATTAGGACCATGGAAAGTCTTGTAAAAGAGCTCTTGAAGAGCAGATAAGACCAGGGCAACCTTTTTCAATGGTTCTGAAGGTAAACTTGCCAAAGCACACGGACGTAAATTATATCCTCACTTCTAACATAAAGAAACATATGTAAGTAATTAAAGAGGTTGAAAGTCCCATTGAAAATTTATATCCAGAAATTGTAGAAAAATAAAACATATTTAAAGATCTGAAAGATATTCAAAAGTCATCTACTCCCATTCTAAACTATACAGTAGTACAAACCTCTCTCAGGCCATGTCCTTGCCTAATCTGATGGAGGTTCCACTTGAAACCAATTCACCTGGTGAACCTGTAGTGGGGAAGGTGCAAAAACCTGATGGGTCTCATCCTTTTAATCAAAAAAGAGAGAGACCTCCATCTCTCTCGCCTCCTACCATAAGAAACATTAAAGTCACGACTTCAAATAAATATGATGTCTTGTCTGCTGATGTTTCTGATCAACTGGAAGACAACTTGAATAAATCAGAAATTCAAATTAAGGTCCACCTTTCTCCTCAACAATTAGATCAGAAGGACACAAAACCCAATATATCAAGATCCTCTCTAGAAATACCACCGGGAAAGTGTTAGATCAAATATTGCCTTTGGGAAGACTTCATCCAAGGTGTTTTCCAAAAAATAAACCATAGTTTTTTTCTTCCATTCTGCAATGGAATTGCAAGGGTTTAAGGGTGAAATATGAAGAACTTAAGCTCTTCATACATGAGCACTCCCCTATAATTGTATGTCACAAGAGAGCAAGCTTGATGCTAATACTCCTTGTCCTCGAGAGTATGTTAGCTGTAGGACACCGTGTAATCAACGAGCAGGGAGCCATGGGGAAGTCTTTTATACGTTCATTGAAATGTTCCCCATATATCTTTGTCTATCTGTACCCCTCTGCAGGCAGTGGTTGCACAATTGATATAGGGAGAAAATATACAAAATCTGTTCTCTTTACATGTCTCCAAATGATAACATCTTATATGATAATTTAATAGAGGTGATTAAACAACTCCTACAACCTTTTCTCTTACTAGATCTTAATAGTAGACATCCTTTATGGGGTGATGTTTTGGCAAACGCAAGCGGTAATATTATATCATCAATTTTGAAGAATGAAGATGTAGGACTCCTCAATACAGGAGAGCCCACACACTTTCATGTTCAGACAGGTACCTTGTCCTGTATTGACCTATCAGTTGCAAGCTTTGACTGTCTTTTTGATTTTAATTGGAGAACATTAGATGATTGGCATACTAGTGATCATGCACCAATCATTATAAACACCAACAATGGTCCACCTTTACAGAGATCGTAACGATGGAAACTTGATAAAGTGGACTGGGATAGATTTCAGGAGCTAAGTGAAATTAAAAGAAATGCAGAACAGTTTGAAAGTGTTGATGATGCCATAGACTTACTGAATGGAACTCTTCACACAGCAGGAGTCAATCCCATTCCCAAAACAACAGGGATATTCAAATGACAACCAGTCCCCTGGTGGTCATCAGAACTACCTGCCCTGCACAGAGCCACAAGAAATTCTTTAACTTGATTACGCCGGCGCCATACTGAGGAGAATTTAGTCATATACGAGAAATGTAGAGCACAGTTCCGTTGTGCCATGAAAGAAGCTAGGCGCCAGTCTTGAGTGTTGTTTGTTTCCCCCATTAACAGTAGAACACCAACATCATCTGTGTGGAGGAAAGTGAAAAAGATAGCAGGTAAATTCACCCCATACCGACCACCAGTGTTAAGGGTAAATGGTCAGTATGTGACTGGAGCAACCGATGTTAGCACTGCCCTGGCTGATCATTTCTCAAATGTATCATGCCACTGTGAAGCAGCTTCTGGTCACTAGGATAGGAGCATTGAAGAAAATAAAGTTTTAAATTTTGCAATAAGAAGAGAAGTCATACAATTCTCCTTTTACTAAAAGAGAATTTGATTCTACGCTTGCTATGTGTAACGATACAGCCCCTGGACCTGATGGAATTCCATATGCAATGATTAAACATGTATTTATTAATACCAAGTTATTTATTTTAAGCATTATTAATAGAATATGGCCTGATCATAGTTATCCAAGTGTTTGGGAACTAGCCATTATTTTAACCTTTTTAAAACAAGGTAAGGATAAGTTTTTAGCAGCAAGCTATTGACCAATTGCATTGACATCTTGCTTATGTAAGGTCATGGAGAAGATGGTCAATGCAAGACGAATGTGGTACCTTGAAAAGAAAGGTATTTTATCACCTATCCAGTGTGGATTCAGAAAAATGCACTCCTTAACTGATGTGTTGATATAACTTCAGTCCTCTATTTGTGAAGCCTTTGCTTCCAAACAGCACCATGTAATAGTCTCTCTTTTTTTTTTTTTTTTTTTTTTTTTTTTTTTTACCTTGAAAAGGCATGGCTATGGTATACTTAAAACCATTCATGAATTGGGATTAAGAGAAGAACTACCACGATTTATTCAGTCAATTCTTTCACATAGAGTTTTTCAAGTGAGAGTGGGGGAAACTCTATCGGAGAGTAAATGTCAGGAAGGAGGAGTTCCCCAGGGTACTGTGCTGAGTGTAACCCTATTCGCTCTAGCAATTAATGGGATATCCTCAGTCATTCCCCAAGATATCCTCTGAATACTATTTGTGGATGATCTCTCCATATCATTTGCTGGAGCTAGAATGGTAATGGTTGATAGAAAACTACAACTCGCAATTGATAAAATTATTCAGTGGACTGATATGAATGGGTTCAAGTTTTCGACAAGCAAAACTACCATTGTCCATTTCTGTTGTATCCGGGGAATACATCCAGACCCGGATATATACGGGAAAGGTCAACGGGTCCCATGTGTAGGGGAAGCTAAATTTTTTGGATTGATTTTCAATTGTTAGTTGACCTGGGTACCACACTTAAAGGTGTTAAAAGCCAAATGTCTTGAGGCTCTGAATCTTTTAAAAGTATTGTCCCATACATCATGGGGGCCAGACCGTAAAACTATTTTAAAATTATACAAGGCCTTAATTTTTTCCAAAATTAGTTATGGGTGTGAAATATACTCCTCAGCCACCCCAAGCTGATTAAAGATATTAGATTATATACATCATGCTGGTATTAGATTGTCCACAGGAGCATTTAGAACCTCACCTATCCCAAGTCTCCTTGTTATCTCTAGACCATTACTAAATGTCTTCAATTATTCAGTATTGATTTAGGTTACAAAGACTCCCTAACTCTTTAGCCTTTCTGACTGCAAGCCTTTTAAGGCACTCAACATACTTTTGAGTTGCACCCCAAAAATCTCCTCAACCTGATGGCTTTCGATCAAAACCATTATTAAACAGTCTTGATATGATTAGAGGTAAGGTGCTTCCATTTAAGATATCAGTAACCCCTCCATGGAAATTACCAGATATATGTTTTAGTAAATATTTTATTGGTGTTAAAAAAAAAACATGACTGAATTAGAAGCTATGTCTCTCTTTATGGACCCTCTTAATGAGAGAATGCCTTGATGAAGTCATTGAGCTTCAGCACGGCATTTCATTCCCGTGCTGAAACTTGGTGACAGGCAAGAGGGCTCTCGAACTTGGGGAAATTGCTCCCCCCAGTTCGAATCTAAATTTCTCTCTTTCATCTTTTTCTAACTCTTTATATGGCTTCAACCTTCTCCTAATATTATAAACTTTCCTTCATGTTGCTGTCCCAACCCTATGAGTAAAATTTCCCATATGTATGTGTATATATTTACATATATATGTGTGTTTATTATTTTTTTTCTCTTTTTATGGCATGGATGTTTCTACATCTATTATTGCCACTTGGGCGGATGTTTCTACATCCGGTATTGCTGCCTGCTTTGATGAATGGGAAAGGTGTCACGGTTGGGAGGTGTTTGTGCTCAAAGCTATATGTGAGAGTATTGGATGATCTCAGCCATCCCGAAGATGGTTTGGACCTTTTTGGCGGAACTATTCTCAAGTGTTGGGTCTTCGGAATCCAGGGGGATCCAACGCTTGGGGTAGGACTCTCGGCTTTTGGCCGGAAGCCCGTCATTACAGATATGGGGAGGATGATTCCATAGTTTCTTGGTCTCAGTCCTAACAGGCGGGTTCATCTTACACCTGTGCCTCTATATCTGTTTTGATGCTATCCTTCGGGTAGGGTATGGAGTGGACCATCTGGGAAGTATACTCTCACTGTGCCGGTAGTGGAGAGTGTAAATCTCCTTCCCAACATGTGATGCCTTAATGTTCTCAAGCAGGTAAATCAAACTTCAAAAAATCACTCTTCTCTCTTCTTTTTTTATGATGGAATCTTGTGAAAATGACCCCACCTCCCCTGGATATGCTGACTCGCCCCCGGCACTGTTGACGACCTCTGGCAATTCATTTAAAGAAAACTCCGTTGACGACATAGGAACTAAAAAGGACTATTCTTTAAACACTCGGAAAAAGGGTAATTTGGGCAACACAGGAAAACTGAAAGTCCTGCACGTTACCCAAATCCCTTTAGAAGCTAATTATGATGTGCTACATAAAATATTTGAGTGTTACGGATCAATAAATGAAATTAGAATGAAACTTCAAGATGATAATTGGGAATCTTGGTTATCATTTAATTGTCACGAGGAAGCATTTAATGCAAGCTGTAACATTGTTGATATTAAAGTAGGTAATATGAATGTTAAGGGTGCTCTGTGTGATGGGGCACCTAAAGATCTGGATGTCTACAGACCAGCAGACTGGGCTGATAAAGATATAGAGGCAGATATACCATCCCAAAGAAAGCCAAAACCACCAATGTGGCTTCTTGCTCAATCTGTAGGAGGTACGGAAAATTATTTCAAGATATGCAAATTTCTTCAGAGGAAGGTAGGTACGATCGCACCTGGAGATATATCTCGATTTGGGAAGAAAAGTTTCTTGATAAAGGCCAAGTCATACACACAGTCTGTTATACTGTCTAATTTGAAGACAGTAAATGATGATATAAAATTGGACATCAAACCCCATCTAAACTTTAGCTATGGAAGGGGAGTGGTTTTTAATAGGGATCTGTATGAATTTACTGAAGAGGAGATATTGGCCATGTGTCCCCTATCAGTGTGGAAAGTACATAAAGTACCTGGAACATCAATGATTGTTCTTACTTTCCAGGATGCTGATGTACCTTTCCACATAGACATAGAAAACGAAAGGATCAGAGTTCAACCTTTTAAGCAGAAGCCACTGCAATGTTATAATTGCTTTAAATTTGGACATCCTTCCAAAGTTTGCAATAATGAAAAAATTTGTAATACTTGCTCCAAAATTTATCATGGGGATTGTACACTTGAGGCAAGGTGCTTAAACTGCAACTCTAATCATAAATCTAATGATAGGAGCTGCCAGTTTTATAAGTTAGAAGAGGCTGCCCTCAATAAATCAATTATTGAACATGTAAGCGTGGGGCATGCCAAGAGATTATTAAATAAATCTAATACTTATGCAAAAACATTAAAAACAGGAGAAAAAGTTCCTCGGGAATCATCTCACCCACCTACTACTGTAGGTAGTTCTCGAAAAAGGAATTCACAATCTATTGATAAAGTGCTGCATAAGACAAGAACATCTCCTCCTAAAGATTTATCATTGAGTATCAACAAAAAGACATTGCCCACCACTATCAAACCTTTGTCCCCCATTACAAAGGATAGTACTAACCTCTCCAGGCCATATCCTTGCCTGATTTAATGGAGATTCCACCTGACACCAAGTTATCAGGTGTACCTGTAGTGGGGAAGGTACAAAAACCTGGTAACTTGCAACCTATTAATCGTAAAAGAGAGAGACCTCCATC
>NC_090732.1:94016070-94021070 GCF_036898095.1 Palaemon carinicauda | reverse complement strand
GAAGAAAACTATGGTAAGGGTTTTGGTACAGCACTGTGTGTTCTAACACTTTTGTGTTTTCTTGCACATCCCTTTGCTGTTGCCCTACAGATAGGAAAGTGAGTTCTGTCCTGTCTATTATCCAGGATTTTTATATCATTGCTTAGGTGTGAGCTTCACCTGTTTCCTCTGGAAACCTTGCATTGGTTACTCTAGAAGAGATTAACCATTTGATTTTATTATCTGGAAGGCTGCAACAATGGGTTGTGAGGGAAACACAAGTGTGTGTCTTTCCTTTATGAATTGTTATGCTATACTATGCATATCCAGTGATACATAGTTCACTTGATACTCATGGAAATTTCTTCTCTTTACAGGAGGACCCTCCGAAGTGCGGAAATGTTTTCTGCAACGTCCGTAGCAAGTACCTCTGCAGACATGAGTTTTGTAGGAGACACGCAGCATGCGCTGTCTCCAAGGATGATCTCCAGTATTGGGACCCTCAGGTATGTACTGTATGCACTAACCTGATTACTGAGGCTTTTGATTCCCCTAGGGCGGCGGAATCAAGGGATATAGCAAGGGAGAAGCTTCGTACCTGGGTAAGGGGCTTCAAAAAGGACACCTCTGGCCCTTATCTTCCAAGTGAGAAGATGAGAGCGTATCTTTTTCCCAAGGCATCAGCTGATGCAGTGATCCCCCAACCTCAAGAGGAGATCCCCCAAGATCAGGTCCAGGTGGACGCTGAAGTCGCGGTCGCGATGCAAGACATCCAGTTAGATGACAGGATGTCTGACGTGGACGAGCGTTTGGAACAAGACCTCCTGGCAGAAGGTCAGGATGAAGTTCAAGCTCCGGACGTCGTAGAGGATGAGGTCGACGAGGTGTCGGCTACTCCGGTTCAGATTCCGGAACCTATTCCCTCAACATCGGCCAGTCTCCCAGTAGAACTAGGACAGGCCCTCTCTTCGATTGTTGGAATGATTCAACAAATGCAGAAGGAGAATCAGGAGAAGGCGGCTGCAATGGAACTGCGAATGCAGTGCCTTGCAGAATCACATGGGCCCCAGAAAAAGCTCAATGTGAAAGACCTTCCCTTATGCTCAGATGCTAACCCCTGGAGGTATGCTGAGCACATGCCGATGACGACTGGAAAGATCGTCATCTCGGATAAGCTGGGTTCAGTTCCCCTAGAGGAGGTGGAATTCTGGCCCAGCAAGGCATCATATCCGGACTGCTATGTCCGGCTGAGAAGAGAACCAGCTTCAAGGGAGGAGACAGAGCCGAAGGAGGTCATAATCATGGACCACGCTAAGGCTCAAGCCCTACTTTCATCCTCGATGAAGGAGAAGGGCTTCTCTAACTCGAAGGTAGCTGCATTGAGCAAGAAGCTCCCTTCCTTTGTGTCCTCTCCTGCTAGAGCCTTCCCCTTTTTACAGAAAGGGTTTGCGGCTGTCCTAAAGGCAGTCGAGGCAGGCAAGCCTTGCCCCTCCCTGGAGGAGTGTAAACCCTTGTCGCTGGCCCTGCCCATGGACCACAGAGACTGGAAGGATGTCCATCTGACGTTCTCAGTGGGAAAGTTGGAGGCTGATATTGCCGGACGGCAATTCGGCGAGGACCTCCCCAAGCTGTCCGACTTTCTTTTACGAAGAGAGTTTGAGACAAAAGAAAGACTGGCTGCCTCAATGTCTCATCAGACTACTCTTGAGACGATGGCAAGTGACCCCAAGGTCCATGAAATGTTCATGGTGGTGACTAAGACTCACCTAGCCACAGTGACGAAGGACCTTTATGGCTTCGTCAAGGTAAGGAGAGCTTGTAGGGAGTTCGTGTTCTCCGGGGCTACTGTGAGGCACGAGCCAAGGAAGTTAATCTCCTCCAACATTTGGGGAAAAGACCTTTTCCCTACCGATGTGGTCAAAGAAGTTGTTGATAAGGCCGCCGTGGAGAATAGAAACCTTCTCCAGAAGTGGGGCCTGACTATCAAAAGAAAGTCTTCCCCGGATGAGGGTCCTCAACCAAAGAGGAAGAATATGAGGACTAGGCTACCGTCACGGCCAGCCAAGCCCTCTAGACAGCAACAGCAACTGCAATTGCCATTGCCTCTAGTGCCCCAGATGGTGGCACAAACCCCGACCACTTTTCAGTGGGTACCCCAGGCTGTGCCAGGTCAGTCCACCGCATTCACCCCAACGTTCGAAGGACAGTCTTCTTCCTTTCGAGCAAAGCCTAGAGGAGCAGCCAGAGGCTCGTCTAGGCGCCCCTCAAGGGGAAGGGGATTCAGAGGTGGTCGTGGTCAGGGAGGCAAGACCTCAGGACGGCAGTCCAAGTGAAACGATACCGGTAGGAGGGAGACTGATGAAATTTGGGATCGTTGGACCTTCGATCCCTGGGCCCAAAGCCTACTCAAGAATGGACTGGGCTGGAGCTAGTACAGCACTCCACACCCGTGCCTTCGGTTTTTCCAACACTCCACCCCCGTTCTGGAGGAGTACGTTCAAGAACTGTTGGAGAAAAAGGTGATCCGAAAAGTGAAGTCCATCAAATTCCAAGGGAGGCTGTTTTGTGTTCCCAAGAAAGACTCGGAAAAGCTCAGAGTCATTCTGGACTTGTCGCCACTCAACAAGTTCATAGTGAATTGCAAATTCAAAATGCTAACACTGCAACACATAAGGACCTTACTGCCCAAGAGGGCATACTCAATCTCTATAGACTTGTCAGACGCCTATTGGCACATTCCAATCAGCCGTCGACTCTCCCCCTACCTAGGGTTCAGGCTACAACGGAGACTATACGCCTTCAGAGCCATGCCATTCGGGCTAAACATAGCCCCAAGGATTTTCACGAAGCTTGCGAGCGCAGCTCTCAAACAATTACGCCTAAAAGGACTTCAGGTAGTAGCCTACCTGGACGACTGGCTGGTGTGGGCAGCATCCGAGACCGAATGCTTGCAAGCTTTCAGTCAGGTGATCCAGTTCCTAGAGTACCTAGGCTTCAAGATCAACAGATAAAAGTCTCGACTTTCTCCATCCCAAAAGTTCCAGTGGCTGGGAATCCACTGGGACCTTTTGTCACACAGTTTCTCCATCCCGACGAAGAAAAGGAAGGAGATAGCGGGCTCTGTCAAGAGACTTCTGGATTCCGAAAGGATATCAAGACGCGAACAGGAGAGGGTACTAGGCTCTCTCCAGTTTGCTTCAGTGACAGACCCAGTGCTAAGAGCACAGCTAAAGGATGCAACCGGAGTTTGGAGAAGGTATGCATCAAACGCGAGAAGAGATCTGAGAAGACCAGTGCCGCCTCGGCTACGTACTCTTCTCAGGCCTTGGTCCCAAGCCAGACATCTAAAGAAGTCGGTTCTTCTTCAGCCACCTCCCCCGTCGATGACGATTCACTCAGATGCCTCAAAGGAGGGATGGGGAGGTCACTCTCATCGGAAAAAAGTCCAGGGGACTTGGTCCAAGCTATTCAGGACCTTTCATATAAACTTTCTAGAAGCTAGGGCAGTGCTCCTTACCTTAAAGAAAGTCTCCCCGCGTCACTCGATCCACATAAGATTGGTGATGGACAGCGAGGTGGTTGTGAGATGCTTGAATCGACAAGGGTCGAAGTCACCACCTCTCAATCAGGTGATGTTAGCCATTTTCCGATTGGCGGAAAAGAAGAAGTGGTACCTGTCGGCAGATCACCTTCAAGGAGTCCGCAATGTGACAGCGGACGCTCTATCCAGGTTCACACCGATAGAGTCGGAATGGTCCTTAGACGCAGGATCATTCTCCTTCATTCTGAATCAAGTCCCAGAACTGCAGATAGACCTCTTTGCGACGAAAGACAACAAGAAGTTGCCCCTGTATGTGTCCCCGTACGAGGACCCCTTAGCGGAAGCAGTGGACGCGATGTCCCTCAACTGGAACAGATGGTCCAGGATTTATCTGTTCCCCCCTCACAACCTTCTGTTGAGGGTCCTCAACTAACTGAGATCCTTCAAGGGGGTAGCGGCAATAGTGGCCCACAAGTGGCCGAACAGCATGTGGTTCCCCTTGGCGTTGGAACTACAGCTGAAGTTTGTGCCGCTACCACATCCAGTTCTGACCCAGCGAGTCCAGAAGTCGACTGTCTGCGCTTCATTACAGAAAACCCGGACCCTGCAGCTCATGATTTTCTCGCCCTTGCAGTGAGAAAGCGTTTCGGGATTTCGAAAGCCAGCATAGACTTCCTAGAGGAATATAAGTGCAAATCGACTAGAAGGCAATATGAGTCATCTTGGAGAAAATGGGTGGCCTTTGTAAAGGCAAAGAATCCGCAGGAGATCTCAACAGACTTCTGCTTATCTTTCTTCATCCACCTCCATGGCCAAGGGTTGGCAGCTAACACGATTTCAGTGTGTAAATCTGCTTTGATGAGACCCATTTTATTTGCCTTCCAGATTGACCTAGGTAACGAGATCTTTAATAAAGTTCCGAAAGCCTGTGCTAGGCTCAGACCTTCAGCACCTCCAAAGCCCATCTCATGGTCTTTAGACAAAGTTCTTCATTTCGCCTCACTGTTGAGCAATGAAGAATGTGCGTTAAAGGATTTGACGCAAAAAGTTATTTTCCTATTTGCACTCGCGTCCGGGGCCAGGGTTAGTGAGATCATAGCCCTCTCGAGAGAGGCAGGTCGTGTTCAGTTCCTGGATGGGGGGGGGGATCTGAACCTGTTTCCGGATCCTACGTTTCTCGCCAAGAATGAGTTACCCACCAACAGGTGGGGTCCCTGGAGAATCTGCCCTCTGAAAGAAGATGCATCTCTATGTCCAGTAGAATGCCTAAAGGTCTATCTTCGTAGAACTTCAGACTTCAAGGGTGGTCAACTATTCAGGGGAGAAACATCAGGCTCAAATTTATCTCTGAATCAACTCAGAGCGAAAATCACATATTTTATTCGCAGAACGGATCCTGACAGTACACCCGCAGGTCACGATCCGAGGAAAGTTGCCTCATCCCTAAATTTCTTTAATTGTATGGATTTTGAACATCTCC
>NC_090732.1:93996070-94011070 GCF_036898095.1 Palaemon carinicauda | reverse complement strand
TTATAAAAAACAAAGGAGAAATACCATTTGAGTCTACACCTCCATAAGCATCAAGGTCCATCAACGGAGCTTTAATCTCACGAGATCGAAAAGCTAAACTAGTTAGTTTAGCCTCAGGAAAACAGGAATGAGGAAGTTCAAGTTTTTCATTGCTCCATTTACTGTCAAAAACATTAGCCAAAAGGGTTGCCTTTTCCTTTGGACAGTGAGTGACTGAGCCATCTGGTTTAAGTAAAGGAGGAACTGTTGCATTTACACCAAAGAGCGCAGATTTAAGGGTAGACCACCATTTATGTTCCCGAGTTGTACCAGAAAGGGTTTCTTTTATGGTTAAATTGTACTCCTTTTCAGTTGAGGCATAAACTCTCTGAGCAAAAGCTCGAAGCTGATTATAGTTGTTCCAGGTCAAATCTGATCTGTTATCCTTCCAAAGGTGATAGGCCTCCTGCTTCTCCAAATAAGAACGTCTACAATCATCATTGAACCACGGTTTGTCCTTCACTCGGTACCTTAGCACACGAGAAGGGATACGCCTATCAATTATATGGACTAGATTCTAATTTAAAGGGACAACAGGATCTACACTATTATATAATTGTGACCAATTCAAGCACAAAAGATCATGCAAAATCCCATTCCAGTCTGCTTGGGATTTCATATAAATTTTACAAGAATATGATATATCAGAGACAGGCTGCTCAGTCTTCACTAATAATGAAATCAAGGCATGATTAGATGTCCCAACTGGAGAACCAACCTTACTAGTTATAACGCCAGGGGAGTCAGTGTATACAAGGTCCAAGCAATTACCAGACCTGTGAGTAGCTTCATTTATGATTTGCTCACAGCCTGATTCAGAGGCAAAGTCTAAAGCTCTTAAGCCATGGCGATCGGTAGGAGAGACAGAACTTAACCACTCCCTATGGTGAGCATTAAAATCAACAACAAAGACAAAAGAAGACTTTCTATCATCTTCTTGTATCTTGGCCATAATGGTAAAAAGACAATCGAAGATAGAATCATCCATGTCTGGATTCCGGTAGATCGAACACAAATAAAAGTTGTTATGCCTGCCACAAACTTTTATTACCTGAATCTCATGACATCCACATTGATAGCAGGACTTATGAGAAGCAGGGTACTCGGTCCTAATATACACCGCCATTCCCCTGACCCTAGGGATGGCATCACTTTTCAACATTATTGGCTTCTTAAAACCAGTTATAAGGAGCTCAGATGAGTGCCTCATATTAGAAACCAAAGTTTCTGAGCACAAAAGAATATCATACTGTCTGGACGCAACTGTAAGGTCTTGGATATTTGCATGAAGACCACGAATATTGCAATACAGAAGACGACATTGACGAAATCTAGGACGTACTAGTCCCGGATTTCACTCAATGTCTCCAGACAGCATAAGAATTAATAGAAATAAAAAAGAGACATCATACTTAAAAACTAGATTAACAAGAATTATAACAAAAACAATATGTACAGAATTATGAATAAAGTGATTGATGATACCCATAGACTATAGTAAAAAGGCGGAAAAACTGGTCAACATGGAGAAACCGATACTCCATGCAAGGCTAAATACCCTCCAGGATAGCCGCCACTTCAACTGAAGGGAGGACAGTAAGGATGGTTTTGAGAAGAAAAAGAGTCAGAAAAAGGAAAACACAACCTCTTGATAAACCACCAGGCATCCATGGCCCTTCAATTAAGCCTGCCCAACACACCATCTCAAAAAAAACAAGAATTATCACGGGCGTTGGCGTTGTATGTTTACCAGTCTCATTCATCAACAAAAGCGTAGTTGTTGATGTTTTCAAAACACAAAAATGTACCACTAAATTCAAGTAATGTTCGAGAGGCTTCCTTCGTTAACTAAGACAATATTGTTAAAAATGTGACTAATATTCCTAATTGCCCAATCTAGCGTGTTAAACTGTAGTTAGGAAACTATGGGCGTGCTCATTTAGCTGTCATTTTGATGTGTTGTGTTCACTATTAACAATAATAACAGGCTACCCTATAAAAAAAAAAAAAAAAAAAAAAAAAAAAAAAAAAAAAAAAAGCAAATTACAAGCCACCAATCATATTAGTTTACTAGATATGCACTGAGATTGCTTTTGGTCGCCATTGTTGTGAATGTAAAGCATACCAAGTTAGTTTGCTTAATAAGATACTTTATTGAAGATTAAAGAAGCTACCTTCACATACTCGAATGTTCCCATTTTGGTCAATTCAACTGATATGTTTTCGTTGTGAAGAACTAATTTTGAACTACAGTAGATATGATTGTTGACTAGAATGCAAGAGAAAAAACTGGATGCTTTACTCTTATTTTTCCGTCAAGTATAAGGTAACTTATGTTGACAAAAGAGGCACGACTGCAACGATAATATTCCCATCTGCATATGGTATTAGCCAATGTTGCTAAAAAATTGACAATTCCTTCTGATCTAGTAATTAATTTCTTGGGATGCTTTTCATACGAGTAGGCATATCCAAACCATACTTAAAACAATGCATGAGAGTTTGAATGTATAAAAATAAACTGACATTGCTTCAAACTTGGTAAAATCTTTATCACGGGCGTTGGCGTTGTATGTTTACCAGTCTCATTCATCAACAAAAGCGTAGTTGTTGATGTTTTCAAAACACAAAAATGTACCACTAAATTCAAGTAATGTTCGAGAGGCTTCCTTCGTTAACTAAGACAATATTGTTAAAAATGTGACTAATATTCCTTAGTAATGACAGATCACTTTCTAATGTACCCTGATTGGCTATCTTGAAAATTATACGGTACATGCTAAGTATTTCAGTACTGCGAGTAAGGTCAAAACAAAGGCCAGGAATGTTTGGCTGAAGTTCGGTGGAGTGAGGACGTGCTGAAGAAGTGCTCTGTTGAAATTTAACAACAATAGTGGCAAGTTAAAAGTGAAAATCGTTAAGTTAATAATTTCCAACATCGTTAAGTTATGTAAATTGGAATCAACGTCATTTGAATACTAAATGGTGCAAAATTACAAATTAATAGTTGATTACAACTTGACACAGGTAAGAGTTACCAATTATGGTTTTCCCGACCCATTTGGACTTAAATATAGTGTAAACTACAAAAATGTTAGGAGCCATTAAGAAAATTAGAAGGAAACCTCATGAAAAGACTGAAACAGGAAAATCAGTTGAAGATGAAACAAATGAATTTCTACAGATAATGAAGAATACACCAGTATATGATAGTGACAACATGGAGGAAGGTGCCTGTGGAGGAAATGATGAATCAGCGAATGGATCGTTGGTCACCGTGGAATCTGATGACACTGAACTATGTGAGCACTGCAAGACTGTCGTTGCCAATGAGGGAATTTGTTGTAATAGATGTCAAAAATGGTATCATATTGAAAACGAATGTTCTGGATTAATAGAAAATTTATCACAAACGGACAGAAGACTATTGTGTAACGAACATATTTATTACATATGTAGAAATTGCACTGATAAGTTCAATGAGGATGCAGCAAACATACAAAGAAAAGTATTGGATGAAGAAGTAATGTCCCATCATTTGGTTCAGGTCTTGATGAATAAAATAGAAGAAATGAAGGATAGCATGACAGAAATGAGAAATAAAGTACAAGAAACAAGAGATGAGATGCAAGAATTAAGAAATGAAATGAAAGAATTAAAAAATGAAAAGAAAAGGAATGAAGATGACATAGATAGAAAGCATCTAACTGGTACATATGCTGAAAAGCTGAAATCAAAGAAAACATTGATTGTAAAATCAACTGATGAGGTTTCAGCAGTTAATAATAAGAAAACAATTATGACCAAATTAAAAGGCCAAGTTGAAAGTACTGCTGAAACAAAAGATGGCCACCTGATCATAAAATTTGCAGATAAACAGAACCTGGAGCAGGCAAAATCAGAATTGGAACAAGGTAATGTAAACAAGATCACTGTTACTGAAAAAGGAAAACTTAAACCGAAGATAAAACTTACTAATGTACCAGAAGATGATGATGATATTATTCAAAGTCTGAAGCTTAAGAACCAGTGGCTAAATACACACATTTTAGAAAACGGTGATCTGACTATCATAATGCAAGAAAATTCAAGAATGGATAAACAAACACTATATTATAAAATGTACACCTAAGATACGTAAAGCAATCTATGAAAATGGAGATAAACTTAGTACCACATATAGAATATGTAATGTTTATGATCATTACATGCCCTACCAGTGTTACAAATGCCAGGAATTTGGGCATAGTGTAGCAAATTGCAAGAATAAACAGTCGAGCCCCAAGTGCGCGAGAGAACATAAAGCGGGTCATTGCAATGTTGTTGAAGTTAAATGCATAAATTGTGTGAGAAAGAACTATGATGACACAGAATATAAATCCTATGACAAAGTAAACTGTGAAGTTTATAAACAAGAAATAATAAGAGCCAGAAACAATACTGACCATGGCTTCGATTAAGAAAATATTATATAATCCAAAAAATATACAATCCATTGGCAATAAAACTCATATCATTAAGGAAGTCGTAAGTGATCAAGATGTGGATATTTGCTTATTAACTGAAACTTGGTTGAGTGGTAATGTGAGTGACAGATCGAAAATAAATGAAATGACACCTGAATCTTATAACTTTTATCATGAACCAAGAGAAAACAAAAGAGGTGGTGGCATTGGAATCTTAATTAAGAAATCATACAAAGTTACAGTAAGAAATTATCTCATAGTTAATTCATTTGAATATATGAATATCAAAATTTTATCTCGAAATGTAAATCTACAAATAGTTATACTCTATAGACCACCGAGCAAAAGCAAAAGAATGTTTCTAGATGAATTTAATAACTTACTAGATACATTGAATGACAATCGAATTTTAGTTATATGTGGTGATTTCAACCTACATCTTGATAACAGAGTAGACTCATATGTCAATGAATTTAGAGAATTGATTGACAACCACGACCTTGAAAACATAGTGTCTGAACCAACAGCTCAGTCTAATCATATACTAGATCTAGTTATAGTAAACAAAAACAACAACATCATACTAAATATGGTGATTGAACCTGACTGCTCTATATCCCCAATGCATAAGTTGATGTCTTTTGAAATAGACGTTAGAAAAAATAATGCAATACAGAAGGAAATCACATACAGAATTAAGACTAACTTTAATCCAAAAGAGTTCATTGAACAAAGCCTAGAGGATATAAAAGAGATAACACCAGTCTGTAACTGAGAGGAGAATCACAACCTCGTAGAGACACAATCCTGTATAAACTGCATTACTGATAGAAGTAAAACTATACTTGCAACTAATTATAATAATAGGTGCCCGGAAATAACAAAAATAATCACAATTAAAGAAAAATCGAACTGGTTCGATAATGAATTACACGAAGAGAAAAAAAGAAAAAGAAAAATGGAAGATAAATGTTAAAGAAATAAAAATAATGAAAACTGGCAACATTACAAAGCAGCTAGAAATCGCTACAATTACCTTATCTTAGTTAAAAAAAGGCCTATTATAAAAAAGTGTGCAATGAAAATGACCCACGGAAAATACATAAGAACCTAAAGAAACTATTAGGTCTAAAGACAGAAATAGTGTTGCCTGACATAACTAATGATCCTAAATGCCTAGCAAATGATTTTATTGATTATTTTGAGGAAAAAATAAATCAAATCTGCTCCAGTTTTCACAACATCAGCACAACAGAGCGAAGGAATACATCAGCAACAGGTGTAAATAAGCTAAGGATATTGAAAGAGTTAAGTCAGAGTGATTATAGGAGAATAATAAAGAAAGTAAAAAAAACCTACTGCGGAAATGATCCATTTCCAATTAATGATGTAAAGGATGCAGAAAATTTCACCAGACTACAAGAGACCTACCGAAACATGGTAAATATGAGTCTAACACAGGCAGTTTTCCCTGATTGTGAAAAAGTTGCGAGTATCAAGCCTGTGTATAAAGGAAAAGGTGATGCAGACAATTTAAGTTCATATAGGCCAATATCAAATCTGTCATTTTTCGAAAATTATTGAAACTGCTGTACACGAACAAACCTGGAAATATCTGAAAAAATCTAATGCCATACCTGATGATCAATCTGCATACAGAGAAAATTACTCCACAGAAACAACAATGTTAGCGATAAAAAATGACAACAGAAATTATAACAAATGGCAAGTGTTGCATTCTTGTAATGCTTGATCTAAGTGCAGCATTTGATACTGTAGAACATACACATCTGATGGAAGACCTTAAAGCTGTGGGCATCGTAGAACGAGCACACAACAGGTTTGTGAGTTATCTTGAAAACCGCAAAGTTATAGTAATATCAAATGTTGAATCTGAGACAAGAAAACTAACCAAAGGGGTGCCTCAAGGCAGTGTACTAGGTCCTCTCCTGTTTGAAATTTACACGATTAAAACTGGCAAATATACTTGAAACTCACAGAATTAAGTTTAAAATATACGCTGATGATACACAATTCTATTTCCCAATAGAATCAGTTGATGAAGCTAAAAGAAAGATACATGAAATAATGAATGACATTAAGGCTTGGATGTTAACAAAAAAGCTCAAGCTCAATGAAGACAAAAGTGAATGTATTATTAAAAAGAATCGAATGCTTCCAAAGAATATAAATAGGTCAATCGATCATTGACCTAAAGAAATCTGTCAGGAATCTTGGAGTAATCATGGATGATAGACTGACAATGAACGAACATATAAATAACACGGTAAGAAATTGTAACTATCATATTAGGAACATAGCATTTATTAGTAAATACTTAGATGAAAAATCTATGGCCATACTCATTAATCACCACATATTTTCAAGAATTGATTACTGCAACTCACTGTTCTATGGCTTACCAAATTATCAGCTGAAGAAAATTCAGAGAGTACAAAACAGAGCCGCTAGATTAATAAAAGGACTACACAATAGGGAAAGAATTACCCCTGCACTAATTAAATTACACTGGCTACCGGTAAAAGCGAGAATTGAATACAAGCTACTCTTACTAACGTTTAAGATACTGAACCAAAATGAACCAAAATATCTAAAAGAATGCCTGAATAAACTAGAACTAGAAACAAATGTTAACGCAAGACACATGAGTGACAAACATAGACTATCTGAACCAAGAACAAATAGTAAATTTGGTGAAAGGGCTTTTAGCTACTATGCACCTAGACACTATAATAAACTGCCAACTGAAATGAAGGACCTAAAGGGAGCAATTAAATTTAAGAAGAAACTAAAGACATTACTTTTCACAAGATCATATGATTTGGAAGATGCTACAATCAAAGAATTGTATAAGTTACAATGAAAATGTTTCGTTAGATGATTAATATGGACCCGCCCGAGAAGTAGTTCACTCGACTTCAGTGGAGGGTTGGATTTAAACCCAAAACAAGTAACAAGTAAGTAACGAGGATAGAATGTTTAGACAGGAAAGCAGATGAGGCTGACAAAGTTATGAATTCAGGGAGTGGCTATGGTGTAATAATTGCTCATAGAATTAAGGAAATCTCTAATGTGGCAAAAAACAAGAATATACCCATCAAAAAGAGAGATGGATCTGTTATAACAACAGAAGATGAAGAAAGGCAACGTTGGATGGAACACTCTATTGAATTTATGAATATGAGATAGGAAGGGAATAATTTGATTGATACACCTGAAGACCTTGATGTACCCGTGAATGAATTCAGTGGGTTTGAAGTCGAAGGTATTCTTTTAAAAAAAACCCAAGAGATGGAAAGCCCCTGGCTACGATGGAATAACTTCAGAGATTATTTTGGTCGAAAATGAAGTGTCTCCCAGGTTACTTATGTGAGGGCACGGTTGAGAAATACCTATACCGTGTGTGAGGGTTTCTTCAAGCCCACATCGTACAGTAAGGTAAAGGAGATGAGGAGAGCACCTGGCTCAAAGAAACGCCATTTATAGCAGTCAGGCAAATTTTATTAAATCAACTTAACTTAGAGTAAACAATACCAACTCGTACACTGTACAAAAATAGTTGCTAAATTCAAACTCACAACTGAGATGACTTGTAAATACCAAATACTAAATTACCTGTGCTGTAATGCCCACTTCAATTAAGAGAAATAGGAGGAAACATTTAACCTTAAAAAAAAACCTTGGAACCTGGGTGTACAAAGAAATCGGTGGGGCTATTTCAGGTACACTATAAGAAAACTTTTCAAGTAAATACACAGATAACCGCCTTTCTAAATTTAACATCCTCCCCGCAATAGGGGGTGAAGCTTCCTATTAAAGAGCACAACTTAGACCTTATCTAAATTATACCAGACAGCAAATTCCCAATGAAAATTAGTAATGTAGTTTTACAAACTAACAATCACATTAAGTTTTGCTTGACATGCACAACTGTATAATTTACACAGTAACTTTATAAATCCAACTTAATAGGGGGCTTAATTACCAGACCTAGACTTAGGAAGTGCATCATCATTACAAGCCCTAGACTTAAGAAGCACATTATCATCACTTTCAGTATACATGGGCATTTGAGGATTATCATATACATCTCTATCGAGATCATCACAGGATGCCTTAGCAGTAATCAAATCTTCAGATCTACCAACTTCTAGATCATATAATCTTTGAATAGATCTAGTCATCTCTTCCTTTTTAGTTTTGAGCCTTACACTTCTTACAAGTCTTTCTTTACCTTTAAACACATCTTCAATAACCCTAAAAGACCACTTCAATCTATAAATGTTATCTTTTTTATCAACACAAGTTCACCCTTAGACAAATTAAATTTCTTATTGAAACCTTTTACAACTTGAGGCAAATTAGTTATATAATTGTTACTCCAAATTTTCCAAAAATGTTCTAGCTTCTGGTGTCCTGCAACATCTCTTTCATTCAAGTCCCTGGAAGTCACTTTACATGGCTCTAAATTTATTAAGGATTTATATTGTGGGCTCATCCTAGGATAAAATGTGAGGAAGTAAGATAATGAATGGAATCATGTTCATCACTGACATAGGTCAATCGTGTAGAATTAATACACTATTCTATTCCTACTAGTATGGTTTCTAATTCACTCTTACTTACATAGTTCAAATTTAATGTCTTTCTCAAGGCAAGCTTAACTGACCTAATGAGCCTCTCCCTCCAGCCACCCCACCAGGGAGTAAGAGGGGCTATAAAGTTCCATTTGGGAGCCAAGTGTGCATACATCCTTTGCAATCCATACCAAGCAGCTACAAAAGTCTTTGCATTATCTGAATATATGACACTAGGTAAACCTCTCCTACTAACAAATCTTTGTATAGCTAATAGGCAGTCAGATAAGGATAAAGATTCTGTAAGCTCTAGATGTACGGCTCGTACAACACCACAAGTGAACAACAATACATAAGATTTCTTACTAGGAAAATCAGCACAAAAGAAAGGACCTGCATAATCTAAGCCTGTTATATCAAAGGGTGGAGAAGACCTTACTTTTTCTTTGAGTAATGGAGCCACAGGTTGACTGCAAGGTTTTGAATCATGCCAACGGCAACTTAAACATACCTTCATTACTGTCTCAGCTAATCTCCTCATTCCTATAATCCAAAAGTTATTCCGTAGGGATGAAATTACAGTATGCACACCTGCATGCTTCAAAAACTTGTGCTAAAATCTGATCAACAACTTAGCAAATTGACCCTTGGGAATTATGACAGGATGTTTAGTGTCATCGTCTAAGTTAGAAAACTCAAGACGACCACCGATTCTCAATAATCCTTTATCATCTAGAAAGGGGTAAAGATTTCTTAATTTAAACCATTGAGGAATAGCCTCGTTACCCAAGTGCCTTTATTTCTGCAGAAAACACTTCTCTTTGGATGCAGCAAATAAACTTCAATTTAACCAAATCAATCTCTTCAGTACTGAAAGGGACTTCCACTTTATTTTGACTATTTTTACAATTTCTGATAAATCTTAAGACATAAGCTGTAACTCTTAATGCCTTGCTCAATTTACTGTATAGATCTAAATTGATAAAAGGGTTTGCTGTCACTCCTTGTACATTGAGACAGGCAGCAGTACTTTCTGTGCTTATTTCTTCTTTATCTTTGACAACTGCGTTACCTTCCCTTTCCTGGGATAGGGATTCCTTTAACATACTAGGACCATAGAACCACATAGTACTTTTCACAAGATTGTCCGCCAACAGATCCGTGTTATCAAGTCAGCTGGATTATCCTTATATAATGTTGCCAGCAACTTGGAGGAGTTAACTCTTGATTTTATTTACCAGATTATCTACAAATATATCCGTCTTACTAGCATCTCCTTGGAGCCATGACAGAGCAATGGTAGAATCTGTCCAACGACTAACTAACACTATTATCTAAGTAAAGGGAATTCTTCACAAAGTTGACTAATCTTGAACAGAAAAGAGATCCCATGAGTTCTAACCTCGGCGATGCAATTATCTTTATGGGTGCAACTCTTGATTTGGAGGATACTAATGTCGCCTTGTACGAGCCGTTCTCCACGGGTACTCGCAGGTACACACGAGCCCCATAGCCCTTTTCAGAGGCATCACCAAACCCATGTAGCTCCATATGACTAAGGTTCTCCCAGGCCTTTTGTGGAAAATAACATCTATCTGAAAATTCTTAAAATGTTAACTACTAAGGAGCCATCTCTGAAACTTAAGCTTCAACTCTGATGGCATTTCCTAATCCCAAGTCAGACTAAGTTTCCACAGTTCCTGAAAATGTATCTTGGTCTACATAACATATGAACTAATTAATCCCAAAGGGTAAAAAATCTTAGCCAACTCACTAGGATGCTTTGCTTAGTAGAGACTACTTATACACTAGAATCTAAGTTTATGCCATCAAAGAAGAAACCGTCCTGTAAGTTATACCACTTGAGGCCTAATACAGTATTAGGCTCATCAGAATTTATAAAGGGTACCTTGTCACATAACTGAGAAGTAATCAGCAAACTATTTGACATAAGCTTCGTAAGGTCCATACTAGCATCAGCAAAAATACTAGGGGGTTCATAAAATTTATCAGCTGCTTCTACAGCAAAATCCACACCACTCAACCAATTATCAGTATACATGTTAGTCTTCAAATCTTGCACTACACTAGTTGGGGGATACTTATCCAAATGTTTGATAGTGTCATTTAACAAATGGGCTGAATGTGTTACCAAAGGGTACATGTGTGAATCTCGCATGCCGTATTGTACCATCATCTCTTGGCCACAAAAGTCTGTGAACATCTCTATCTTTCTCTTGTGCACTAATTTGCAGAAATGCCTTTCTTAAATCAGCTGTAACAGCAATGGGCCAATGACGAAAGCGAATGAGCACCTCAACCAAGTCAGGGTTGAGTGATGGGCCTGAGGACAATCAGTCATTCAATGAAACCATTGTAACAAGAGGCAGAGGCTTCAAACACAGGCCTTATCTTAGCAATTGAACTATTTAACTTCACTACTGGACGATGAGACATATAGTACACAGGATTCACACCTAAAATTTCCTGCCTTGGTACCTCCCCTATCATGTGATCAGACTCAAAACCATCAAAACACTTTTTGATACTATCTCAAGCTCCTTATCTTCTTCTAGCTTAACCATTAGCTTACCTAACCTTTCATGGGCTATGACTTCATTATTCACAAGCTTTTCTTTAGCAGAATCATCCTTTCATGGCAGTGCAACCTCATAGCGACCATTCATAAACTTCACAGTACTCTCAAATTCTTTGAAACTTTGATCTCACTATAATTTTCAAAAAGTTCCTTAGGTTTAACCCCTATAGAGTCCAGATCCCAAAACTTACTCAAATCTGAATCTGAATCAGAGGATATACACAATAATTGTGGTACAGAGTACAGCCCGCCACCTAAGACATAACCAAAGACAGACTTCCTGGCTACAACATGGTTAATTTGGAAACCATCTATAGGAGAAATCAATGTCCAGTGGAAATCTAGACCAATCAGTATATCAACATCAATGGGAGAATCATGGTGGTAATCATCAGCTAATGCAACATTGAGAAAACAGTCAAGCACTGAATCTAGTACAACAGGCCTACCCAAGAGCTGACATATTCTGGAGATCTCCGCAGCAATGATAGGTACCATTTTCTTGTCGGAGTCCCACAACTTTAACTCAAAAATTTCTGTGTTAATTTTTTACACTACTATGACCACCAAAACTAGAGTATAGGATAGGTGTACTAGTGCCTCACTGTGGTTTAAACTTCTTCACAAATTTGCTACTAACATATGATCTGTCAGCACCGTTATCAAACATTACCCAAGCAGTGAAAACTGTACCATCACTACCACTCACTTGAACTTTGGCTGTTTGTAAAATGGTAGTTACCCCCTTGCCCTGTCAGAAGTGCCACATCACCAGGCTTGTCACTGCAAACAGAACCTTCCTTTGCTTTGCTTCACTTCCTTCTTTAGGTTCATTTCCAGCCTAACGCCACACATTAAAGTAGAGTTTGGCACCGTTATACTTTTGTACACCTTGTATGAGCTTTACGCTTTCTTGACATATGTCCACTCTTCAAACACTTGAAACACAGGCCTAAACTTCTCTGATTTGTGTTTCTTACCACAGAAATTGCACAGTGTTTTCTTGCTTGGATGATGCTGAAGGGCTGTGGCTGAGTACACCTTATCCTAAGAACTCTTATTTTCAATTTTCTTTTCTTCACTACTACTTTTGTTTCCCTTAAAGGCTTCAGGTCTCTCTAATCTTGAAATTTTTTTGCCTAAGAATGTCGATAACCAATCTAAATCACTCTCATGTCCACCACCATCCATGGCCCACTCTAGCCACAGATCACTTGGTAAACGAGAGAGGATGATAGGTGTAAAAAAGGCTTCTCACTATTTTCCTGTGATGCCTAGCACTTCCAAATTGCAGATGTGTATTAAAATGTCATCTTGTAATTTTCACAGCTGTGCCATAGCCTTTGGTCTGCCGACATTAACGTTGACCTGACCATTCAACAATGCCTGGACGTGAGCAAAAATAATCCTTTCTGGCTTGTAGTAGCGTTCCTTCAGTAGTTTGCAGGCAACCGGGTAATTAGCAGTGGTATGGGATAGCCGCTTCACTACATTCTTGGCATCTCCCTCCAGTAAAGACAGCAAATAGGTGAACTTACTGACCACTGGAAGGTCTGTTGCATCGATGTGGGAAGTATATTGGTCCCAGAAGGACTGCCATTGGGTCACTTCACCACAAAACTTTGGCAGTTCCAGCTTGGGTAATTTGACATTGGTGACATATGATTCTTGAGATGAAGACTTTCCAATTATACTACCAGCTGTAGAACCAGGACCCGCTGCTGCTAACTCCCTTACCTTTTCTTCAAGTCTTATCCTGGGATTAACACTTTTTGTTCTAAACTCATGGGCTTCGTCCAAAGTTTGTTCTAGTTCTTCTTCATCTACATCAATTTCTATTGCTTCTTAGACTACATCCAACTTAGCTAGTCTTTGGTCGTATCCTTGATGGCGTACTGAAATTGACTAATGGTTGTGGAGGAAGACTCCAGAAGGTCACTCAGCACTTGGAAGTTCTTGTCACCCATCCTCGACATGTCGTACTTTTCTCCTTTAACTTCTCCAATATCTTCACTGCACAATTTATCTTCTTAGAGGGAGATTCCCAGGTCTGGGCACCAAAATGTGGGGGTTTCTTTAAGCTCACATCATAGAGTAAGGTAAGGAGATGAGGAGAGCACCCGGCTCAAGGAAATGCCATTTGTAGCTGTCAGACTAATTTTATTTGATCAACTTAACTCTTAAGTAAACAATACCAACATGTACATTGTACAATAATAGTTGCTAAATTCAAACTCATAACTGAGATAACTTGTAAATACCAAATACTAAATTATTTGTACTTTAATACCCACTTTAATTAAAAGAAACATTTGACGTAATAGAATAGAAAACATTGGAACCTGAGTGTGAAAAGAAAACGGTGATGCTATTTCAGGTACACTATAATAAAACTTCTCTTCAGTAAATACACACAAAACCACCTTTCTAAAATCAACGACTTACAAGATTATTTTGTAGAATGTGGCATGAAGAGGAAAATCCTGATGATTGATTGATTGATTAGTAGTTATATGGCATCCTTACATCTAAGGTCATTGAACCCGAAAATTAACTATGAATGAGAGTTATGAGTGTTGGTGAAAAGGGTAAAAAAAAAAAAGATCTGACGGATTACAATAGTTACAGAGGCATCACACTTACGCCAGTTGTCATGAAAATATATAGTATGCTCATCCTAAAGAGACTAGGGAGAAAGATTGATGAAAAGCTGAGAGATGAACAAGCAGGATTTAAAAATGAATAGTTGTACTGACCAAATGTTAATTTTAGGATATGTGGTACAGCAACATGTAGAATATAGAAATCCACTTTTGATGGTATTTGTGGACCATGCAAAAGCCTTTGAGAGTGCGCACTGGACAATTTTGTCTAGAGTCATGCGTTAGCATGGAGTTTCTCTTAATTATGTAAATTTGATTGAGTCTGTTCATGAGTACAGAACATGCAAAGTTAATGTTAATGGAGTCCTATCTAATGAATTTCCAGTAAACAGCGGAGTACTCCAAGGAAATATATGTCACCTATGCTGTTTATCCTCCTCGTGCATTTTGTAATGCATAAAACAATTGGGGATGGTGGAGAAGGATTGGACTGGATTGGTAACAGGAAATTAGCAGACCTAGAACATGCTGATGATTCTGTCTATATTAGCAAAACGCCTCAGGACTTGTAAAACTTGCTTACCAGAATGCATGAAATATCACATGAGGTTAGGCTTGAGATAAATAGAAGAAAGGCAGATAATGAGAACGGAATATGCAATGAAAGAAAATATCATTGGAAGGAGGAAAGATTA
>NC_090732.1:93958570-93981070 GCF_036898095.1 Palaemon carinicauda | reverse complement strand
GAAAAAAAAAAAAATATTGATTTTATCTAAAGAAATAAAATAATTTCTAAAGAATTTCCCAGTTAAAGGAACTACTTATTTGAAAATATTATAAATTTTACAGTACTTTTGAATAAAGCTTACTAGTAATCTAGGAAAGTTACGAGTCATCCCAATCATCATATTTTTATTGTTATTATCATGATGATCAAACAGAATGCTATAGGTCTAATACAACAATAAGGAAAGCATTTTAAAACAAGGAAAAGTGAGAATTATAGAATTTAAAAAAATAATAAAACCCATCACGATAAATAAAGTAAAAACTAACACATAATAGGTAACCTATGAAAAGGTAATTCTAACAACCTGCTCAACATGAAAACAGCCTATTCAACAAAAAAAATAATGCTTCCGTAATGTTGTGTAATAATGAGCCTCACTAAATTAAATACAAAACATAGAATTAAGTGTATAACTGGTATTTCGTGATGCATGTAATAATCTGGGAAGATGTTAATTCACAGATCAGTCCAGAATTATGAAAAATCTCATCCAGCTAGAGATTAGCATAAACTTCAGAGATAAATAGTTCAATTGACCGCAAGTTTCTGTCAAATAATTCAAGATGAATCAGCTACTGAAGGTCAGGTAGGACACCGACATCACAGAACAAAAGGATCAAAAGATTTCCTGAGGATTGACATATTTCCAAAAAGATTTAAAGATTTTCCCTCTGCAAATTTTTGCCTAATTGAAGTTAGATCCGAAAGATCTTTTCAAAAGTGAATTGCAGACAATAATGACATCTATAATTCTAAGGGAGCTACATTTGTCAGAGAAACATTATCAGTAAAAGTGTGTGTGTATCTGGAAAGGGCGCGTGTCTGATTCAAGTGACAGCGCCATTAAAATCATACTTTGGGTTTCATCAAGCTTTAACCCCACCATTTTTATTGTCACCACGACACCGAGCAACTATCATCCTTTGCAATCTAACACGTTTTGAAATAAGTTCAGTTTCAAACTTGGGAGCAGATTACATTTCTAGTTTTACATTATAGGCAAAATGTAACATGGCATTAATTTTACTGAAAATACAGAATCAAGAGATCTCAACATGTATAGAGGGAAACAAAAGAAATATTCGTCCCAAATGAATAACATTATGCTGAATCTATCCCAATCGTCATTTTACAGTGAAAGAAAAATCCAAGATGTGAACTGATTTTTTTTCATATTGTAAAAGGACTAATAAATGAATATAAAGGGAATCGCGATACTAACACTAGGGAAAATGTAAGAATTATTTGGTACAAAGGAATAAAAAAGGTCTGAGAATTCGTGCAGCAGCTTACCTTAGATTAGAAAATTCATCTTTGTGAATTAGATTTTCTAATTAACAATCATTATATAAACTTTATATAGAAAAGAGAAAAATTATATTATAAGATAAATATTCTCTGATGAGATTACTACAAAACTGTATTGATAATTCTATCTGAAGACTTAAGCAAAATCAAAGGAAATGAGCATTTTAGTCTATCTCATAAATGAACTCTTGATTTATTAGAAAATTTATATCCACTAAAATTTTATCACGTTGATGATAGATTTTCATTTAACAAAAGGAAACAGCTTTCAACGTTTATCCTTCTTCAAAATAAAGCCAAAAATAGAATATGGGGCAATTTATCTTTTATCTAAAAAAATCCCCTTGGCATTAATGAGCTGAGGAATGTAAAAAAGAGCTGAGGAAAGTAAAATTAAAGATATAACCTATAAGGTTTTTGCTCCAAGTAAAAAATAACTGCTATAAAGGGATTAAGAGGAAAATAATTTATGATAATTTACCACCAAATTGCCAAATGCCTTGAGGTTCTTAGTACATATTGCGCTAATGGTTTCTGGTTAACTCAATATTCTAACGAATAATCATACGATAAGTTAAAAAAAGAATTTAAAGAAATAAATATGCGTGACTTGTTAAATGTTATGAGCGAGATGAAGGATACATATGGTGGAAACGACCCTTTCCCAAGTAGTTTAATAAGTGAAGCTCCAAACAAGCAAGTTGTATATAATATTTACCTAAATATAATTAACCTAAGTATATCACAATCCAGTTTTCCTAGCTGTGAAAAAAACTGCGTTGATCAAACCAATATACAAAGGAAAAGGTGATTTAAACGAACTAAATTCGTATAGGCCCATTTCAAATTTATCCTACATGTCGAAGCTTACTGAAAAAATCATAAGTGAGCAATTAAGGGCGCATATTGATGAATTAAGAGGCATTCCCGGAAAATCAGTCAGCCGCCTACAGAGCTAATCACTCTACAGAAACTACCTTATGCTCAACAATGAATGATATGATAGGTCTTCTTGATGAAGGAAAGTGTGGAATTTTGATTATGTTAGATATTAGTGCTGCCTTCGATACTGTTGTGCAAGAGTACTTACTTGATGACTTAAAGTCCATTGGAGTGACCGAGGAAGCACTGGAATTTTTGCGAAGCTACTTAACGAACAGGAAGACTATTGTAAAAGTTTCTGGAAACCGATCTAGTGAGAGAATTCTTATGAAAGGTGTACCACAGGGTAGTGTTCTGGGCCCTATCTTGTTCAACATATATACTATCGAGCTATCACAGATCTTGAAAAAACAAAAAGTGGGCTTTAAACTATATGCAGATAATACTCAGTTCTACCTCTCAATTTCAACAACCCAAGATACAATGAAGAAAATTGATGAGATAATGACTGAAATAAAAACATGGATGCAGAGGAAAAAGCTTAAATTAAATGATGATAAAACAGAATGTATGTTGTTTGGCACAAAGGTGGCTTTGAAGAATTACCAGTTATTTCAAAGTATAAAAGTTGGTGACGCTGATGTTAGGATTGTGCCTGTTGTGAAAAATTTGGGTGTACTGATAGATTGTAATTTGTCAATGAGGGATCAAATAGTGAATACAGTGAAAGTGTGTAACTATCACCTGAGAAACATAGCATTTATTAGAAAATATTTAACAGAGGGCAGTAAAAACATTTTAGTGATGAGTCACGTAATATCAAGGCTTGATTATTGCAATTCTCTGTACTATAAATTGCCCAATACACTACTAAGAAAGCTTCAAAATGTGCAAAACCGGGCGGCTAGACTAAAAAAAGGCATTAAATTTCGGGAGAGAATAACTCCTGCACAGATCGATCTACATTGGTTACCTGTTAAGGCTAGAATTGAATTTAAGATTTGTTTGCTGACTTACAAGTGATAAGCCTAGATATCTTCATGATTGCTTGGTCCCCTACCCTAAAGCTACTAGAGCTGCTGTAAGAGTTAGACATGCTGATGACCCATATAGACTATTCGAAATTAGTGTGAATCATGCAATAGGAGGAAGAACTTTTTGTTATGCTGCATCGAAGAAAAACCTGAAGACTTATCTCTTTGAAAAGGGTTATAATAGAGATCAGAAAACTATTAAGCCTGAATACAAATGCTAGCGAATACTGAAAAGATACAGAGCAAAATATAAACTGAAAAGAAATTATTTTCACACATCAAGACCCGCCTGAACAGACTCTTAGTGTCTGATGGAGGGCGAGAAATAAACCCCTAAAAGTAAAAGTAAAGTAAGATGGCGAGTGCATGTATAGGTACCCACAGAGAAGCAAGTCTGAATCGCTGAAGCAATTTATTTCCAGGGGAATTTAATTTTCCGCTTAACTGCTGCTGCCATCTTCAGAATTATACCCAATTATGATCGATGGTGAAATTCATAAGTGAATGCCCATACAATGGCCTAAATTTTATTTTCTTGCATAACCATAATTGTTTTAGGGGTCGTCTCTGGTCTATTAGACAAGCTCCCATGCACATTGCCCTGAAGAAGGGTGGCTCCCTACGACCTTGTGGAGTTACAGGCGTCTGATCATACAGAGAACCGGATCACTACTCCCTCTCAAACATCGCAGATGTGATATCCTATTTGGACATACGAAGGTTTTCTGCCCGCTCGACCTTGTGACGGTGCCGAGTGAGGGTTGTGAACTCAAAGGCAGGATGCAATCAACTGAGTTGTTTATTAAGGAACACTCTTCTTTATATACAAAACCTCAAAGCAACAGGACATAACCTGTTCGAGAGACAGACAATGTTACAGAGCAAAACTGAGACATGATCATTCAGGTTCTTTTTAGTGTGAGGGAAGAGCGCAGATACAAGCATAATATATACAAAATAATTATGTACATTTGTGTGACACACGGTTAGTACAACCTCTTGAAAGGGTATTTTTAGGGGCCCACGAATTCAGAGGACATCCAAGACTAGTATCCACCACCCCCTTCGGTATATAGGACTTCAATTACTCCTGTTTTGGCCTTCGTAATGCTGGAGCCACTTTTCCACGCCTCATGGATGTTATCTTAAGCTACCTTCCCTTCTGTGTATGTTATGTGGACGACATGCTTGTGTTCTCGTCGTCCGAAGAGGAACACCTCCATCACCTATGCATCGTGCTTGACCACCTACAATAGAGGCCTTGAAGTCCGGTACGACAAGTGTACCTTCAGTGCCAAAGAAGTATCGTTCTTAGGGCACCGCATCACTTCTGAAGGAGTTCACCCCTTCCCTGAGAAGGTAGCAGCCGTTCAGAATTTCTCCACGCCCCCGACCATCAAGACACTGCAAGATTTCTATGGCATGATCAACTATTATTAATATTTCCTGCCAGCCAACTCTTGCCCCCTTCTACGTCTCCCTGTCGAAATGGCTAATTCAAACTCCAACCGCTTTTGCACATACATAATATTACAGATTTTCTACTCATCTGGCCATATTTGGACATAAAATTACACTAATTGGCCCCAATTAGCTAATTTTCATTCAGCTCCAGGTGTTAAATCATATCAGAAATCCTTCTGGCTTTCGTACACAACAACTTGAGAGGTCGGTGACCTTACTAGACCAATTATCTATAGAGATATGTCCATTTTCATGCTATTTCTAATAATAACTTTGTGGAGTTAATAGTCACTTGACCACGAAATGTTTGGACTTCTGACCACTTCTAGGTCACAGATTTAACTTTTATTTAAAGGTCTGTGCAAGGGCAAGTCTCAACTAAATACTTTCGAAGATACATACTTAATCGATTTACCACTAAAGCATCTCTCTATCTTTCTATATCTCTATACCGTCTTTGCTCTGGCCAGTCACAGGGTATCTAAGAAATTTCATATAGGATACGAGTTTTATCTAAACCAAGTTTTCTTATTGTAAAATTTCACAAGGAATCGTTTCAGATAGGTCACGTAACTATTCATAGCATGTTTTATCTCTTTTCGAACGCAAGGAACTGTTCAGTCAAAATTTGGGTTATTTTTAAGGATACAAGAAGTTCTCAATTCAAGGGATATCGACCTTGTTAGTCTGTACCATGTGAGCACCTGCTTCCACTGACAAAGGTATGGACATCTTGAAAAGTTCGAGAATGATGATAAAGTAGTGTGGAAAATGTGCAGGTAATGACAACACTAAGGAATCCAACTCACATGAAGCAATATGTGCAACTTTTACTATGATATAAAGGGGTCATATGGTGAATTCGAGAAATTGCAAAGTTCTGGATATTGAATTGACGAGACTATAGGCGAGAATACGGATCATGGAAACTGAACCATGCAAATCAAGAAGTTGATAAATGAGAAATATGGTTTAATGATTTTGATCCGCCCAAAAACTCTGAAATCAACAGTGGCACCTTTTTTAATATTCCGAGAGAGAGGACAGGTTGGGAGAGTTGGGTTTTTCGTTTTGAAAAGCTATTCTCATCTTACTATTAAGGTATGAAATGAAGTTCAAAATATTTGCGGATGATGCAAAATTTTACTTCTCCATAAAGGACATTGATACTTGGTGAAATTTTAAACCAGGTTTTTACCAGTGGCAAGGAATGGAGGACAGTTAAAAATATACAATTAAGTAAAAATAAAACTGAGTTTATGGTTTAAGAAACTTGGGTAACATCCGAATAAATATAAATTACAAATCTTTACTTTACTTCACTTTAAGGTCTGCTTATCTGGTCCTGTACAACAGGGGAACCCTACTCTCTACATGACCTCCACAGTTGTTTTATCATGTTAAATTCGAGAGCAGTCAACATTTCTCATCGCGTATTGCTCATTTACTGTGAAATCGTCACAGAATAAGAAAGCCTTCAGCCTCTTCTTGAAAGCCTTAATATCTTCAATCATTCGGGTGTCTCGTGGGAGCTTATTGTATAGTCTCGGGGCCGCATACTTAAAGGCTCTAATAGCCTACAGTAGACATATCTAGGTTCCAGTAGCTTGAAACCATCTGTAACTATTCTCGTGTCAACACGATTTGTTGGATGTACAATATGTAGCAATTCTCTGATATTTTGGGCGACCGGTTCTGATAACTTGCTTGTTATTGTTACATATTTTAACTTCAATTCTCGCTTTAATCGGCAGCCAATGTAAATCAATCAATAAATACATACATACATACATACATATCTACATACACACGTATATATATATATATATATATATATATATATATATATATATATATATATATATATATATATATATATATATATATATATATATGTGTGTGTGTGTGTGTGTGTGTGTGTGTGTACTATATACTTTACTTTTTTGGTTGTTTTCCTGGTCCTGCTAGGCAGGGGAATCCTTTGCCTTAAAGGACCTACAAGATGTGTGTTAATTGTCAAATCCACATTATCGAAGCACTTACAAATGTCAAGTCTTAAGTTTCTTCTTGAAATCCTTGATATCTGCAGTCTTTCGGATGTTTAGTGGGAGCTTGTTGTATAGTCTTGGAGCCTCATGTTTGAAATCTCAAGGACCTTCTGTAGATATACATGTTCGCTCCAATAATTAGAAACCATCTGTGACTATTCTCATGTTTAAACGATTCATTGATTGCACGATGTGTAACAATTCTCTTAAACGTCTGGTTTTGATAAATATCAGTCATTGCACGTATCTTACTCTATCCTAGCTTTTTATGAGCAGCCAGTTAATTATATTAGTAAAGGAGTAATAATTTTTCGGGGTGGGATACCTTTTATCAGTCTTCCTCCTTTATTTATGTTCAGCTGGGCTCAACAAGGCACTATAAGAGTTGGGAGGCTCAGGCCTACATGGCCGAGGACAATGAAGAGCGAAGTAGATGATGATGAATGGAAAAGTTTTCAATTAAAGTTCAAGATAGAGACGACTGGCGGAATCTAACAGAGGCCCTTTTCGTCAATAGGCGTAGGTGATGAAGATGATAACTAAATGATATATATATATATATATATATATATATATATATATATATATATATATATATATATATATATATATATATATATCTCATATTTTATATGTATAGAGATTTACACGCATACAAACATACATGCATATATATATATATATATATATATATATATATATATATATATATATATATATATATATATATATATATATATATATATATACATATACATATACATATACATATACATATACATATACATATACATATACATATACATATACATATACATATATATATAATACATATATATTTTATATTTACTTGATATATTTAGTTTGATTAACCTATGGAAACTTTCTTTGCACTACAGCTATTCTCCGTTTCCGAAAATTTCGTAAAATCCCATCACAAGATATCCTGGACTGATACTGAAATGTTCATTCACCTAAAATTGTAAGCAAATGTTCCTAGGTAATTTGCGCACCTTCCACTAAAATCCCTTATGACCACAAGAAATTATCATTGCAATTAGTACTACTGATGCTATTATTATTATTATTATTATTATTATTATTATTATTATTATTATTATTATTATTATTTCTTCGTTTTAGTACTAGACATCATAAAGACTTGGGATATTGAGGCTTTCGAGAAGAAACTGAAGACTTTTTCTAAGCGCTTCGATAATGTGAATTTGACAATTAACATGAAATACGCTGTGTGATACTTTAAATACCTCAGAAAGTATACTAAAGATAAATATTGTAGGCCCTGTTGGGGGCCAGGATTCCCTGTGCTATAGGACCAGGAAAAGAACCATCAAAGTAAGTACTGATATCAGATTTATAACCTATAAATGCTATTATCCTGTTTGTTATAATTAATACAATTACCAACATTATTGCCATTATTAACATTATCACCATCTTCATTATTTTTTCATTGTCATATCAATTCATTAGAATATCTTAATTTGCAGCAAAGCGAAGTGAGGAACGTATAAGACTGGATCAGGATTATATACAACAACACACAACAGCAAAACACCTTAAACAATAATACTGGAAATAAAAGTAAACTATTTTATATCACTTATTCCATAACAAAAACACATTAACTGATATCCATTGAAAACCTTTCGAGATATTTTTCAGAATCAAAGCATATCAACTGTATCCCTTTCAATATCACTGTTTATCCTTAGACCATCAACAACTTCAACTTCAACTCAGGAATGGTTATCAAGTCCTAAAAAGTCTCACTAACTTTCCCTTGACTCTTGACCTCAATTGCGATTAATTTCACTGGTTTCTGGCAAGATATGGTGCAGATTATCATTTTAGTTTATTCTGTAAGAACTAGCATATCTATTTTCACCATCTGAATCCTGATCAATCTCAAAATATAATTAACTCCTATTCATTGACCGTAAATGACTGATTAACTCCTATTCATTGACCCGTAAATGACTGATTAACTCCTATTCATTGACCCGTAAATGACTGCTCTACAAGAGGTCTCATTGAAAAATTAGGTCTCAATCAAATTTTTCAATAACTTAAAGAGGTTTACTCACTACCAGAGAAAAATAGTGAACAAGTGTTTCTTTAGAAGAGGCAATTAATGAGAAAAACCCATAAGAGGCAAAATCTATTAGGCCTAATTCCTAATAACAAAAAGGTTTTTTTTTTTTTTTTTACCAATTATATACTGTACTGCATGTGTTCTTGGTGATATGAAGTGATTCCTTTGAATGAATCAAGTAAGAGCACTTAGGTAACTTGAAGATAACATTAAAGGAAAAACAATTCTGACAATTCGAAACTACCATGTCTTAAAAACAAATTCTTCTAAGGGAAAATTAATCGGTTTCATCAGATTCTTTTTCTTAAGTTTTGTAAAAAATAAATGATAATGCAAACGTTAGGAATTTTTTTTTTTTTTTTTTTTTTTTACAGATGAAAACCTGGTGTCACATGTGAAGAACTATTCGAAGAAAATTTTATAACAAATTTGAAAGCTACTTAATAACTAGTTTCCCTTTTATGTTTGGTGTCTTGCTCTCTTGGGGGAGGCTGTGACAGAACTTTGGAAGCTCATAATTCCCAATCATAGTCTTATCAGTTCATACTTGGATGCTATCTTCAGCATTGTCCATGTTCCTCAAGGTCAACATAAATGAAATAAGCAACGTTGATAATAAAGGTATCAACAACTTACCTTTAAGAATTAGTAGATACAGATTCGTAAAAATCAATTATGTGTTAGAGAATGGATGACAACTACAATTAAATGAGAACAAAACTGAATTTATGGTGATGGGAAAGAGCAAGAAGCTTAGGTGATATTCAAATAAACATAAATAATGACTCTGCCGATATCTAGTGAAGTTCGTTACTAAGGCGTATTTCTTGACTGCAACTTGTTTCTCAATGACCAAATAGATAATGTAGTAAAAACTGCTGGTTATCATCTAAGAAATATTACTTTTATACAAAAGTACGTGGATAAATATTTTGTAAAGAAACCTGTGATAAACTGTAATTACCAGAATTTGCTACTGTAACTTCATCTACTGCAATCTACAAAATGTACAACTTAGGAAATCACAAAACCTAATAAACAGAGGAACAAGACTGATAAAAAGTGCCCCACCTTGAGAAAGGATCGCCCTTATAATAATTGATCTACATTGACTGCCGATTAAAGTGAGAATAGAGTTTAAAATATATATAATAACCCACCAAGCTATCAGAACCGGTCGTCCAAAATATCTACGAGAATTGCTACATATTGTGCAGCCAACAAATTGAGTTGACACGAGAAGAGTTACAGATGGTTTCAAACTATTGGAACCTACTATGAGATTCAGCGCCTCAGTAACACGGTTTTTTGGACTTTGCTCCTTATCAAGACATCGGATGTAGCTGAAAGTTGACATATGTATATTTTACAACCACTCACAAATTTTGTCAGCATTTTCAATAACCTAAACCCGATAGTTTTAATTTTTATAGAGTAAAAATGATCTAGCCGACGCCATGGCCAGTGATAACGAGCCAAGAGTCGAAAACATTCATTACGTAAGCAATGTAAACACCTTTTGACAAAATTTTGCCCCGCCCATCCACCGGACACCCATTCACCTTCTTCCATCGGCTCTGAAACCCATAACAGTCAAGAATGGCTAGCAGGATTTGGAATTGCCCCTGTGGTTGCAAAACTGCATTTATCTTACGACTTGCAACTTTATACAGTCAAGAGAAATCCCATGGCCATATTTACTATAGCCTGAATAGGTAATTATTCAGTTTCTAGTTTAAATCCAATGTTTATGGTCAGATTTGTATTTAGCGTAATATGATTATAATACTTGTAATGTCACTCAGGCTTTTGAACATTTCCATTAACTATTCACTATGCCACCAGAGAGAGAGAGAGAGAGAGAGAGAGAGAGAGAGAGAGAGAGAGAGAGAGAGAGAGATTGTATGTAAACAGTCTTGATATAACTATTTTTGTTAAAATGAGAATTTTGTGCTAAACTCGCCATCAGACCAACGGATCATCCGATGTAATTTTTTTTTCTTCTTCTTAGGCCGTAGGACCGTGTTGGTTATGTTTTGGGCATGACTATATGATTATAATACTTGTAATGTCACTCAGGCTTTTGAACATTTCCATTAACTATTCACTATGCCACCAAGAGAGAGAGAGAGAGAGAGAGAGAGAGAGAGAGAGAGAGAGAGAGAGATTGTATGTAAACAGTCTTGATATAACTATTTTTGTTAAAATGAGAATTTTGTGCTAAACTCGCCATCAGACCAACGGATCATCCGATGTAATTTTTTTTTCTTCTTCTTAGGCCGTAGGACCGTGTTGGTTATGTTTTGGGCATGACTATATGATTATAATACTTGTAATGTCACTCAGGCTTTTGAACATTTCCATTAACTATTCACTATGCCACCAAGAGAGAGAGAGAGAGAGAGAGAGAGAGAGAGAGAGAGAGAGAGAGAGAGAGAGAGAGAGAGAGAGAGATTGTATGTAAACAGTCTTGATATAACTATTTTTGTTAAAATGAGAATTTTGTGCTAAACTCGCCATCAGACCAACGGATCATCCGATGTAATTTTTTTTTCTTCTTCTTAGGCCGTAGGACCGTGTTGGTTATGTTTTGGGCATGACTGCATTTTGTAAATAAATCATGAATAGTTTTAGGAGTTTTATTTGTACATCTTATGGGAATTTATAGGAGTAAAGTGAACATAATTCATTTATCCTTTAAAATAATTACTACATGTAGCAAAACAAATAGTAGTAAAGATGATAATGCAATGAAGGAATGATACCAAACTTTATCTTTAGCTTCAACATCGGCAATAACATACCCAGTTGCCATAAATTTGTCAGCTTAATGAAATAGCCTATCATCTAATATAAAACTTAAATTCTGAGGAGGCCATGGCTTATTGCACAGTGAAAAAAAAATGACACAGACTTTATGAATGGCGGAACGATACATAAATGTGGGTGGGGTATCTGTGCTAGCGTAGTAATACTACTGTAGCAGTAATGCCGCAACCGTAGTATACACGAATTAAACGTTTAGGCCAACTGCTGGGATCCTTGAGGATCGTTTAGCACTTCTTACAACTACTCGAGAAATAAGTTTTTATAGCCAGAATTTTAATTTTCTGATCCAACAATGCCCATGATAGCCTTCGGTGTTATCCAGAATTATAACGAGGCTAAAGTGGGTGGAGCCTCATGAAGTCATCATTCTGACGATAATTATTGGTGAAAGTTTAAAGCAAAATACAGTACAGGCTATCTTTTTTTTTACAGTAAATAGATCGGTAGATAGACAATAAATAAAAATTGCTTGACATTGGATATAGCAGTTATCAAATCAAGCTTGTCTACTACGTTTTTGAAAATTACCAACTATTCCCTACACCTTGTCAGTCTGATTGTGAGCTATAAAGTAGACTGTAATTTCTTAGGAAACTTATTTTGGGAGTTAGACAAATAATCGAAGTGTTTTTGTATTTATTAACATATTTTGTTCGTTTGTTCATTATGACAATTCTCAGTGGAGAGGTTTCAGAGTTCATAAAGGTGTACTGCTTTGCTTTTATTTACACTTTTGTGTCATTGTTGGCAGAGGTATAGCCTTCGTTACGTATAACCAATCATCGATCGAGAAAGAAGAAATGCCGTCATAAGTTACGTAACGAGTGCGTTCGAAACCTTTTCTCTGAGTAAGTTGGCCCGTCTTCAAAAATCGTCACTTTTACTTAATAAAGTACCAAATTTATTCAACCTACGTAATGCAGAATATAGTCAAAATTTATGTGTAGATATAATGTGCATTCTGAATAAGCGTTATATTTATGAAATTCATAGAAAAAAAGTTATTGCGAAAAAACCGTGTTACAGAGGCCCTGAATCTCATAGTAGATACATGTCTAATGTAGGTTCTAGGTCCATTAAATATGCGGCCCCGAGAGACTATACAATAAGCTCCTATGAGACATCCGAATACTAGAAGACATTAACGCTTTCAAGAGGAAACTGAATACTTATTCAGCGAGCAATATTAATTGTGAAATGTTAAATGCTTTCTACTGAACATTATAAAATGACCGTGGAGGTCCACTAGAGTGTAGAGAGTAGGGTTCTGCTGTACGGGACCAGATAAGCAGCCCTAAAGTAAAATTTATTTTCACTGCACTTGGGGAAATAGCTCTCTCTCTCTCTCTCTCTCTCTCTCTCTCTCTCTCTCTCTCTCTCTCTCTCTCTCTCTCTCTCAAAGAACAATGCTCCCGTTCCTGACAGGAATTGGAGCTGGGGTCCACTGTCATTCTCACAAAAAGGGAGAAAAATAATATTTCTTTTCAACGCTTTTTTCCAAAAAGTGAGGAAGCCTGTCCTTTCTTTTTCAACCCCTAAATTCAATAATGGGAGGGAACCCGTCAGTCGACTTTGTGTGCTCAGTTTAGATATTCAGACAAGAATGATAAATGCTTTCTAAATCAACTTTGAACGTTACACGTTATAGTTTGATATATTGGAAGAGGAAAAAATCTTTAAAACTTTTTATATCTTATAATATATTGTTTCAGAAGGTATATACTGTAAAAGCAACTTTCCAAATCAGTTAGCACTATTGAGCGTATTCATGCAAAAAATTAAACATTAGTAAAAAAAAAAAAAAATATTGCTACAAAATCTTAAAAATTTAATTCCAAGTTTTTTTTTTTTTTTATTCAGACAATTAGTTATGCTCTCTCGATATCTAAATTTACCAGAAACTAAATAAAGCATGAAAAAAGCATCCTCGGAACGGTCAGCATCCCCCCTTTCTTCTCACGTCATAATCTTTTGTTAAATGTGTGAAAATCAAACAGTATCTACATGAAAATGCAGCATGTCTCTTTACAAGCGACAGAACCCCACACGCAAACAGTCGTCTAGAGACCCGAGGGTTAACTTCGAATAAAAGAGTGAACGTAAGAAAACTTTGTCCTACAGAGGGAAACGCAGACTGTAGCGCCAACTCATATCCTATTGGCCAACAGTTCCTACATCGACCAATAGATGGGCAAAATTAGATCGTTCATCGGTCGCTTCTAAAATGCTGCAGCTCTCTCTATACTACATACAGCGCATATAAAAGAGCGGTTAAATATTTATTGCGATCCGTAATAACTTCATCGAGAAATCTACATATAAATTTCCTCAGGTAGTTTCATCTTCTGACCCTGGCCCTATAAATTCTGATTGCTGCTTCCATTTAATATTTATGGTTCGGTGTGATGTGGCTAAATTTGCTATGACAATTACGGAATGTTCCATTATCGAGTTAGATAAATGGACTCTGGGAAATTTATGGCTATGATTATATGGCTGTGTTTACTAAAACACTATATTAACTCCTGTGATTAAATGTCTACGTTTATCATAAATCAATACCGTTGGTTATATATCAAGGGGTAGGGATTATGAGAGAGAGAGAGAGAGAGAGAGAGAGAGAGAGAGAGAGAGAGAGAGAGAGAGAGAGAGAGAGAGAGAGAGAACACCTGCGGAAACAGTTTTAAAGCAGCTACGTTGTTATTTTTTATTCGACCGTCGTTTACAAAGACCCTATAAACCTACCTTTGGGTGTACCCTTTCTTGGAGAAAATCCTCAGGACCACAATTTCCTTTTACACTAAGGTGTTCCTCTTCCTAAACTGAAAGTGTGACAAACCGAGACCCACGTTACCCACCTGGGTACTACTACTTGTTTGGTGAAAGGTACCACGCAAAAAATCTCCTTTGGTTGTTTAGTCGTAATTGTTTTGGCCTCTATTTTCCTTTCATTGTCAGCCCTGTGACTTGTTTGTTATTAAAGACTAGGCATCTCTTGTAGCCAGTACTTGGACTAGTTTATCACGGTAGTCTATAATTGGCTAATTAAAAGTCATAAAAGCCTTTGTTTTTTATTATGAAGAGGTGGTTGATATTTTAGTAAACACTAACAATTTTCTGTAAAATATATATCCTATGACTCTTAAATAAATGAATGTATCATTACAAGTTATTCGGTGTTATAACTGCAATTACCATGTTAATCGGAGACGAATCTTCCTTTAGAAGGAGAGTTCACATAACAAAACATTGTACACAGATGGATTAAAGATCCAGAGAAAGATGAAATATAATTGCAATTTATAAGTACTTATGATCAAGAGCAAGTTTGACTTTATTCCTGCTCGTTTATGATGAACCTTGATAACCACAAAAATTTCACTGGCAGAAAAATGATAACTGTGCCAACATCTTTCTGATGATATTTTTTTACACTACTCTATGCTAATTGGTCTCTTAATATGTTGATCAACAAAGGTGAGCTCGATTTTGTAACAATGATATATGCTTAATAATCTCATCTCTAATTATTTTACATTCTAAGGAATATTCCTATGGGCTACTCACTCGCAGAACAAGTTTCGATGAACTAGAATGCCCTGAAAGGAAGAGTGAAAAAAGGAGATTGACGAAGAAAGAATCGAAAGTGATTATGTCAACAATATATTAAAAAAGATAAACGTGGCTATATGCTAAATAAGAATTATGAGATTTGATTATGAATGAATGGACAAATAAGCGAAGGAAATGTTCGTCGAGTGTGCATCAACTATGGGATCTCAAATAAAAGACCACAGAAGGATATGGGCTAAAGGTCCTCACATAGGCCGAGTTGGTTGCATAATGTGTCGTCTCACTCTGAGACGGTAACTTGGTAGCCATTAATATTTGTTCAGATCGGACAAAACACATTATTGAAAAGTTAGAATGCTGAACATTCCTACGGCATTTAGTTACCTTACCTCAGTTCAATATACATTAAAAAGGTTGTATTTATTTATCGAAAGGCAATTTTGGTACAGAGAAGCTTCATATAGACATTTAAGAAGAGGAGGAGACGTGTATGTATATGAAATATTTTTACTCACTGGATTGTCGTTGACAGAGAAATATACATACATGTATAGTACATTATTATTATTATCATTACTAGCCAAGCTACAACCCTAGTTGGAAAAGCAAGATTCTATAAGCCCAAGGGGTCCAATAGGGAAAAATAGCCCAGTGAGGAAAGGATATAAGGAAATAAATTAATGATGAGAATAAATTAACAATAAATCATTCTAAAAACAGTAACAAAGTTAAAACAACTATGTCTTATATAAACTATTAACAACGTCAAAAACAGGTATGTCATATATAAACTATTAAAAGACTCATGTCAGCCTGGTCAACATAAAAACATTTGCTCCAACTTTGAACTTCATGACCTTAGCATGGTTGGATTACTGTATATGTATACATTAAAGTATCAACATTTGTCGATTTTGTTTTCATTATTAATATTTTCAACGCTCTTTATGAATAAATCTAATTGACAAAGCACGATAATAAAACCATCTGCTCAATCAACCAGAAAATTCGTGTTTATTAGCTAGTATTCCTTATAGTCGTTGGTATGTATTGAAACACCTACAGTAAACAAAAACGTTCAGAAGTTACAGGAAAAAAAGCTGAAGAAATAACACTAACTCTTTTCTAGTTACTAAGCGCTCTATGCGTAGATGCTTTGTGAGATCATATCTAAACCCAAGGCATCTATAAGTGGTACACCCTTCGCTCATTCTGCGAGGTTTGTGGATTGCTCTCAGCCAACTGCAGACCATTCCCAGCTGAATGGATATCAGCGTCTGCTTTAGGATTAAGGAAAAGGCACAACGTTAGCAATCTCCTCCCTAATGTTATGCAAAGTAGAAAAGGACGTATCTGATATATATATATATATATATATATATATATATATATATATATATATATATATATATATATATATATATATATATATATATATATATATATATATATATATATATATATATATATATATATGCATAATAAATATATATATATATATATATATATATATATATATATATATATATATATATATATATATATATATATATATATTCATTTATCCCCAAAACTTCTAAACTGGGATAGGGAATCCAGGAGTTACTCTTTGTTTTCATATTTTTTTTTTAAAAAATGTATGGGCAACTGTCCGTCAACTGGGGGCCAAGTTTTACTATATTAATGTGAGTGTAGGTCGCATGATAATGCACTTATGCTAGAGATATTACTTGTCCAATATAGTCTCTACTGATTTCTTTTAGCAATTCTTCGTGGTTTTATTTATCTTACTATAGAATTTTACATAAAACTGACAAATATTTCATTATTTCCCAATGATAATAATGAGGATTACTGGTATCAGTAAATATAATTAGAAATATTTCAGGAACCTAAAAAGTCTCGAGCCACAGTTTAGAAGTGTTAAACCCATAACCTGTCCCACAGATGGTCAACGGTTGATATCTGACAGCGTTCGGAGTTTCATGTTAGTCATTCATTCAAATTTTTATCAAACACAGTTGATAAGCATATATATATATATATATATATATATATATATATATATATATATATATATATATATATATATATATATATATATATATATATATATATCCCGGTGAACGATCAGACGAAAATCTCCCATCATCACCAATCCACACTGGCCAGTTTGGTGAGGAAAACTGACCAAACACCTGACATGAATTGACATGTCTGAGGCCTTTATCCTGCAGTGGACTTGAAACGCTGCATTCTTTGTTGTTTTTGATAGGTAAATGCATATATACAGTGTATATAAACTATATATGTATATACATATGAATGTATAATGTATGTATGTACATGTATATATATATATATATATATATATATATATATATATATATATATATATATATATATATATATATATATATATATATATATACATGTAAATGCATATATGTATGTATACACATACTGTATATATATCTATATATACAACACATACACCCACACGCACGCGCGCGCGCACACACACACACTTATATAATATAAACATATCATCATCTCCTCCTACGCCTATTGACGCAAAGGGCCTCGGTTAGATTTCACCAGTCGACTCTATCTTGAGCTTTTAATTCAATACTTCTCCATTCATCATCTCTTACTTTGCGCTTCATAGTCCTCAACCATCTAGGCCTGGGTCTGCCAACTCTTCTAGTGCCTTGTGGGGCCCAGCTGAACGTTTGGTGAACTAATCTCTCTTGGGGAGTGCAAAGAGCTTGCTCAAACTATCGTCATCTACCTCTCATCATGATATCCTCCACGTATGGCACTCGAGTAATCTCTCTTATAGTTTCATTTCTAATCATATCTGTCATTTAACTCCCAATATCTTTCTAAGATTTTTGTTCTCAAATCTACTAAATCTATTGGAGATTATTTCATTGTCATACCATGACTCATGTCTATAGAGTAACACCGATCTCACTAAACTGATGTATAGTCTGATTTTTATATGTAATTTCAGGCGATTTGATTTTCAAATTTTACCTAACCTAGCCATTGTTTGATTATATTTTTTTAATCTTTCATTAAACTGTAACTCTAAGGACCCTGTATTGCAGATCATAGTTCCTAATACTTGAATAATTCTACCTCATTGATCCTTTCTTCTTCCAATGATATTTCATCTTCCATTGCATACTCCGTTCTCATCATCTCTGTCCTTCTTCTATTTATCTTCAGTCTAGCCTCGTCTGATATTTCATTTATTCTGGTAAGGAAGCCTTGCAAATCCTGTATTGTTCAGCATACTCTAGGTCTGCTAAATCCCTATCACCAATCCTGTCCAATCCTTGTCCACCATCTCCGACTGTTCTATGCATTGTAAAATGCATGAAGAGGATAAACAACATAGGTGATAACACATTTCCTTGGAGCACTCCGCTGTTCACTGGATATTCGTTTGATAAGACTCCACTAACATTAAATTTGCACATGCTATGCTCATGAACAGACTTAATCAAATTCACATATTTAAGAGGAATTCCATAATAACGCAGAACTCTCCAAAAATTGGCTGGTGCACACTATCAAAGGCTTTTTCATAGTCCCCAAATGCCATCAAAAGAAGACTTCTACGCATTGCTGTACAACATTTCTTAAAATGAGAATTTGGTCTGCGCTTCTTCTATCTTTTCTAAATCCTGTATGTTCATCTCTCAGCTTTTCATCAATCTTTCTCTCCAGTCTCTTTAGAATAAGCATACAATATATTTTCATAACAATTGACGTAAGTGCCTCTGTAATTATTGCAACCAGTCAGGTGACCTTTTTTTTGCCATTTTCACCAACACCCCTAACTCCCATTCATCATATATATATATATATATATATATATATATATATATATATATATATATATATATATATATATATATATATATATATATATGAATAATATCATTAATGCTCGTGATTTTCAATTACAGAATGGTTAAGCAAAAATAAATGCACTTCAGTTTTTAACCAAATCACAGGGCCAGTCACAAAAAAATAAATTTTATAACATAAAATGTATTTAAATGAATACATTTCACTTCTTTTGAAATAAACACAAAAATAACTTCAATGTTTGAAAGCACTATACACATGTGAGAGAAAATACTTAGTGGCTGGATAGATGCTGGTGAGAGGATTGTCGTATGTATGGCTCTGTCGGAATGTCAGGCTGCATCTCCCTCTCCAAAGCAGTGGTAGGCCCTTATATGCATCATAAGTCATTCTCAAAACTTTCAGGAAAATAATTCTCGAAGCGTGTGGACAAGGTCCGGGCGAGCTCTCGCGACGTGAATGTTGCCAACTAGGCAGTTTGAAGTATGGTTCTATTGTTGCCTGACGAGAATAACACTCTCAGCTAACTCCACCCACCTCCTATCATAACATTAATAAAAAGAACAAGTTTTGTCTAGAACCTTCATGCCTCTTCCAACTACGTGTATGTCATACTATACCTTTTAACAAGATCACACAAGAATTCGTAACAAAAGTAAGTGAAATAAAATATAATTCTTTAAAATAATGAAAATACAACTAAATGAATGACGACAGTCTTATGTAATTTAGTTATATTTACTTAATCCTACATGGGTGGAACCAACCTTACAAGCTGGCTATACATCTCTTAAATAAATAAATAAAATACGTGAATAAAATAATCTGCTTATGTTAGACCAGTTTCGTAATATATATATATATATATATATATATATATATATATATATATATATATATATATATATATATATATATATATACATATATATATATATATATATATATATATATATATATATATATATATATATATATATATATATATATATATATATACATATATATATATGTATATATAGACACACACACACACACACACATATATATATATATATATATATATATGTATATATACAGTATATACACACACACACACACACATATATATATATATATATATATATATATATATATATATATATATATATATATATATATATATATATAAAACACCGTTGACTACCAGTCGTGATAAAATTCTCTCCACCAATGACAGGGTAAGGGTTCAATTCCCGTTCGAGCAAAGGGCTTCCGGGATAGGAAAACTTCTACTTTGCCTTTTAACATATGCAGTGAATTATAATATGCATCAGGAAGTAGTTGATTGTGGTAGGTTACAATCGTAAAGGAATAGAGCATATAAATATTTAAATTATCCAAAAATAGTTGCTGAAACTGGTAGGGTAGTGCCCTCTGTAGCCACGAATTCCAATAAGGAAAAGGAATAAATGATCGAGAGGAAACTTGGAGTGTCTATGGAAGGAAAGGCAGGGTTGCCTCGATGGATCCCAAGTCTCCTTAAAGTGAAGCGTGGTATATTTAATTAGAACGAAGGATGATGGATGGTGTGGAAATGAATTGTTTATATAGTATCCATTGAATATAAAAATAGTAGTTAAAATGACGAGGAATGTGGAGAGATCTAAGGGGGTTAGTGTGGGTGAAAGAATGAATCAAAGGTATTTTGGGATGATTTGGTCAAGTGGAAAAAATGAAGGATGATAGGTTGGGGAAAATCGTATATAATTCGGATGTATTGGAGGTAAGGATAGGCAGGTCTAGAAAATGATAGAAAGATGGTGTGAAAGATATATTGGAAAATAGGGTCCTTGACATACAAGGAAAGTGAGTACTCAATAGAGGAGATTCATGCAAGTTAACCTCATGTGCAAATATATAAATCAGCTAGCGTTGGGAAGTTTAATGTACAGGTGGTTCATACACCACTCAGCAGATTAAGAGTGAATGTAACAGAGATATTTGTTTCTTCTTGGAGTTGGACCTTGTTAAGAGGAACCGACTCTCATTCATTTCAGTAAAGTTAAGCAACTGGGTCTAAACAACACTTGGATGAGTGACCGATAAGAAATACAAGATACCTTTGACATATAACGTTGAACATCTGTAGGGATGGGGCTAACAACCCCATCCCATAATTATCAACTAAAATTCGGCAGGATACCATTTTGGTGTTATCCCCTCTTAGAGAAAATGGAACATAGGTGGAAATTACGTATATATTTACACACACACATACATACACACACACAAACACACACACACACACACACACACACACATATATATATATATATATATATATATATATATATATATATATATATATATATATATATATATATATATATATATATATATATATATATATATATATATATATATACATACTGTAATATGGTTATCTGATATCAGTTTAAATCACACTGTTAGGAGTTTTGAAAGCGAGGTGCGGAAAGGGGAAGCGTGAACGTACAGAATTGAATACCGAAAGCGATGGTGTTGACGTGCGTGAATAATGGGGGAGGCGGAGCAGACATATTAACCGATGATACAGATCGCTTCGAACATATCAGGCTATGAGTGATCGATGCTTCTCTCTCTGAATTGGGATAAACGGGGTGGAGAGAGAGAGAGAGAGAGAGAGAGAGAGAGAGAGAGAGAGAGAGAGAGAGAGAGAGAGAGAGAGGATATTATATAATTCCTCAATTTACGAATACCTATATCGCACAATGGCAATGCATATGCATGCAGATACTCACACATTCAAATTAAATGTGTATTATGAGCGAGAATTGAACGAAACAACGACAGAGATAACAACGTAATTTAGAACTGATATCGAAGCAGGTGGAGGAACGTTAAAAAAAAAGTCTTATGAAAAACGACAATCAACAATGAAGACCATTGAAGTACATGTATCGGTTGGTAGAATGGTGGCACGGCGCTGTGTATTGAGGTGAATCGAGAGGGGATCAAAGTGTGATGTGGAGCAGAGAGGACAACGTATCACAAAACATTGAATAATCACTTTGAGTGGAATGGTAAAGGGCGTAGCACACCTGCTGATGGTGCTGACGCAGACTTCATAATGGGACTTTGTCTGCTTATTGTATCTGATAAAAGAAAAAAAAATACTGATTCCAGGTGATTCGTTATCAGAGAATGAGATAGCAAAGAGCCAGATTACTTGCTTACAAATATGAATGATTTTTATATTTTTATAATGGGTATATAGGATCGGTGGTTGAAATGAGGAAGCTGTTTTGATTAATCTTAATAAATTTGCCAATAGGCAT
>NC_090732.1:93936070-93951070 GCF_036898095.1 Palaemon carinicauda | reverse complement strand
GGGTATTGAGAATGTTGAGAAAGATTAGCTGAAAGTATTGACCCCTAAAGGATATTACTGAAAATGGGAAAGGCGGCTGAAGTTGCACCATCAAAATAATACGCATACAGTTATTAGGTAAAACAATAGAAGTATACTTAGAAATGAAAAAGTAAGCCATAACCAAACCGTTTGGCTAGCCAAGTCTTATACAGGATTCTCTTGAATACTTTGGAAATATAAAGTTTATTAAAAGATTCTTTTAAGATATTGACTCTAAACTATATGGGAAAGATCACCAAAATATCGGGCAGTACATAAGCCATACTGGTGCTATAAGTGGACCCAGTTAGATTCATTGCGTTCTAAAGAAGCGAAAACTGATTAAAGGTTTTTATACTTCGGCTATTTTATAAATTAAAATAATATGCAGGTTACCACTTTTCAAGGTATGTTGAAGCAATGCATGCTTCCATGAGAAGGATTGGTGCAGGATTAAACAATTGGTTGTTAAAGGTGACAAATTACAGAATCTTATTTGTAATTAGAATACTTAAATATATGATCTTTTATGATATGATCAGTGCCAGGTGCCATGTAAATTCTATAAGATTTGAAGGCCACATGTACATTTTATGCCAAAGATTTTGGTGAGGACATATGGGGCAGAGGACAACAATGTTTTTTTTTTTTTTTTAGAGGAATACCGCTAATAATGATACAAGCATAAAATTTGACACACTCATTCTCCAAGTAATACTAATCAAATCTGATTGATTAGCTGATTGAAAGTCCAAGATGGCAGCAAAATTAGTTGTCCGAAGTTAATGTTTTGTTTAGAAGTATTTGTAGATGTCTAATTTGCATGATCTAGAATTATATTTCTATGTTTTCAAGCCTACTGAAATAGGTTTTAAGGTTCATAAGGCAAAGTGACACAAATATTGAAAAAAATATATTGTTTATAAAACAGAGTAAAATAAATTTGTCCAGATTTTACTCTTATTTTTTTTTTTTTTTCAAATTGGCCAACAGATTGTGTTTCATTGCATAAGCTTTGTACCGCAATGTTCAAACCATGCCACTGGTCCTCCAGCTGGTACTGCTGACATACAGCAGCAGAGTGATATGCAAGGGAGTGCTGATAGTAACCACTTGCATCTTCCTTTTCAGCCTTTTTTACAGGACCTGCTTGTCAGTTCCTGGCAGCTCACTGCAATCCAAGGTAGTGTTGCCCAACATATCCCTCCTTTTTGTATCTACATCATTTGGCAAGACTACTCATGTCTGGATTGCAGATGGTTGCCTGGCCCCAGATGATCCCTGCTTGATATGCCACACACTTTGCGTGTTATTTTAGGGCTGCCAGTTGGTGAAAGTGAGTTGTAAGGTCTCTGCTTGTAGGCGAAGAGATCTAGTCTTGCTTCATCCACACTAACAGTTGCGCTTGATCTGTCATACATGAGAACAACGAATCTCTTCAGAATCTTCAGGTCACTATCACGAATCGATGTTGGATGCTAGCTCCGATTAGTGTATATTTCAGAAACATCGTCAAATATGTTCCAAGTATTTTATGCAATTTTTTTTCCCTTTTCACACGGAAGGCAGGCACCACATCACATCCAGTGATAGGTTATAAGATCCCTCTAACTTTCTCAAGCCTTTTTGCATAATCTACCTCATGGACTGGAATCCACTGAATCTTGGCTGTTTGGCCAAAGGAAATCCACATTTTCTCAAGACCTATTTCTTGTATGGATTGCAGCCCAGATACTTCTATGACTAGCACACCCATGTCGTTGGCCTTAATGATAATACAGGGTAGACTTTCTCCCATCAGTTATTAAATCCCAGACGGGTACAAATATTCGAGTGTCAGTTTCCTCATAACATCTTGGGGATACTACAGCTAGAGACTTATTTGTGTTGCTAATGGCATCTCCCTCTTTTGTCATGATGACTGTGCTTATCGTCTGTAATTCACATATTTTCTCTGCTAGGAAGTGAAACAGCTCGGTCTTGTTGCTTGCATCACGAAGGAAACTTTGCCAATTACTTGGTGTATTACTTGTTCCAATCACTCTTCTCCTGCTTTCTTGTCCCTTTTTTGACCTTGTATCAGATTTCATACTTAACTTCTTTTATACGTCAAAGATTATGTTCATTCACTTATACCTGTCGCCATAGTATTACACTTTTGGGATGATTATCTTCTTTAGCATAGTCATAAAATGTCTTTGAAGTACGTGTAGGTAAGGCATTGATAAGTGCTGATCCATCAATGATGATTGCATCTGCCTTTGGTCCTATGTCTGGGATATTCACTTGTGCTGCAATAATTTCAACCAGCTGTGATCTCTGACATGTATGAAGCTTGCCAGATTCACTGAGAGATGTAGGGTGTGACTGATTCTCCTGCTTGAATTGCAAGTCACACTGCCTCTATTGGCAGAAGACAGACATCCGTTAGAATAACGGACTGTCATCTTTGAGGACTTTCTCCTTTGAAAATATCTCAGTCTGTTCTTGTGTGAAGAAAGAAAAGGGATTCCCTGATTGGATGATAGAAAGGACTTTTAACTTCCTTCTCTAGCCCTTCCATAAATGGTTTGAAATGCTCTTTGCCCTGTCGGTGATGTGTAGCTACCATTTCAGCTAAAGTTAGGTCTGCAATGTTTTTCGTGTAGGAATGGGTTCCCCTCTCCTGCATCACTGCATAGACTGATTTCACCGCTTCCATGAAAGATTTATGGGCACTCAGTGTCTGTTTATAGTATCTGTTGGTGTAAGTGGCATCTTTCCTACAAAACATGGGTTCATTTAGATATTAGACCACTAACATGGGTGCAGCCACCATCCACCTATGAAGTGCTGACACATTTTCTGTCAACCCAATTGCTCCTCCATCACCTTAGATCAGTGCGTTGTTTTGCTTTTGTACTTGATCGATCAGTATGGCAAAGATTTCTTTTCTAAACTTGTGGATGACAAAGTTCCCTTTATGAAACTTCTTGGCCACTTCTGTATATTATTTATCAAGTGACATCATATCTCTGAAGTTGATTGGAATCTATTGCTCATAATTGACATTGTTGTTTACTAAGAAATAAGTCACCAGTTCTTAAAGTCCTTCTATGAAGAAGTAGATCAGGTTGAATATGAGCTCCATGTTCAGCACCAGACTCCAAACATGGAACTGCGGATTCTCTTTCTCCTGCTGTGAAAACAAATCCGCAAAAAGTTTATCTGATATTCCTGCCTCTCAGTGGCGTAGCCAGGGGTGTCTCAGAGGGGGGGGGGGGGGGACAAGCATGGGGCAAGGTCATATTTGAAGGGGGCAGCCCTATGTGAGGCCCAAAGGGCCGAAGCCCTGCAGCAGGGGGTCTGTAAGCCAGTCTCAGACTGTCTGAGATGCAATCTGAGCATCCAGAATAGTCATTTTGACCTTCGACATGGAAATCAGATGTACCGCTTGGAAGACTAAAGTTCAGCCTCATTACAGTTTCATGATTTTCTAGCGGGAAGGGGGATAATCATATGGTCAACCCCCCTCATCTTGTGTAGGGGGCACCCTCCCTCGACATAAAACTATGCAGTTTGAACTTTAATTCTTCTCTGCGGTACCTTAAGTTTCAGTTTCGAGAACAAGTTTGAATGCACTCAGCATGATGTTAGTCCAGTAATAACACTATACTGAATTTAGTTGCAAAAACACAGCTCATTTATTACTATGTTCCACTAGGCCTACACATCTTACAAAGCAGTAGAAATACAATGCAACTGTACAGTTTTTGTCACTTTTTTACACAGGGTTTGCAATAGGATTTAAGTTTCCATTGTACAGTTTTCAGAAGCACTGTTTTACATGTATTTTTTCCCTATGACCATATCCAAATTTACTGTTTTTATTTAATTAGTAACAAGTAAGTGCAAATTATTGTACGATTTCTGACTCCATCTAGTGTATATTAAATAGCACATGTAGATATCAGTGTTGAGAGCTCTGTATAACTTACAGACTTTGATCGCATAATATAGATGTACAATCATTTCAGTAGAGATATTAAAACAAACTACATGAAAAATTTAAATTCTGAGAGGGGGGGGGCAAGAAGACCCCTCTCAGGGGAGGCAAGAAGACCCCTCTCAGGGGGGGGTGGCAATTTCCCCCCCCCCCCCTTGCCCCCCCCCCCCCCCCCCCCTTGGCTATGCCATTGCTGCCTCTTCAGAGCAGTAATCATGGTAAGCCTTTACCGTAAGTTTGTAAAAGCTGCATGCAGTGATCTGATGTGCTTGTCTTATCCTGGTGACACTGGATACACGCATGTAAGATTCTTCTGTACCAAATGAGACCACCTCTGCTTTCACAATAGTATTTTCCTGGCCTCTGTCCTGTAATAATGTTCGTATTAATCTCTGTGCAGCCATTTCATCAACTTTATTCACTTGAAAGCTTTAGAGCTAGACATACTCCATCACATGAAGAGACATTCTATGTGTTACCCCATCTAATATAGCATATAACCCAATGCGGTTTACCATGGATCTGAAATAAAAAAAAATTACAAACAGTAGAATCTTGAAACATATGTATCAATTTACTTTCCAAACAGTAATTTTTTTTTTTTCTTTTTTGAAACAGAATCGGTGTGCTTTATAAACATTAAAATCTACTTCAGTACCCTTGAAAACAAAGGAATCCATACCTAGATTATGCAACTCGGACAATTACAAATGCTTCTAAGCAAAATAAGAATTTCTGGTAGCTATTTTTACGGCCATATAGAAAAATGTTCACCATCTTGGATTTTCCATTGGCCAGCAGGTCAGATTTGATTAGTAAGACTTGAAGAATAAGTCTGCCAAATCTTACTCTCATATCATCATGTGGATGAGTTTTTTATTATCTTGTACACATTTTTTTTGGCTTAGGGCCAAATAATGGTCAATTCATTACATGCTGGCCTAAGCATCAAATTTGGTACATCCCTAAATTAGGTCAATAAAAAAAATCTGGAGTGGGGTACCCCGTTTTATATGAAAAAGTCAAGGTCAGGTTAAGGTTAAAGGACAATACTGGATAACACTGTTAGTTTGGGTGGCAGTTTATTTTTACCATGTTCCTGTAATGTAGTTAATATAGTTCATTGTCCAAATGGATATCACATAATTTCCAAAATCATCATGAAATATTTATTGATGTGTTATTCTATGTTGCAATATCAACTGGTACAATAGTATCAGTTTGAAATGGACTATAAAAGCATTGCTGATAGTGTGTCTTTTTTATCTTTCAGGGTGCTTCCTAGTTGAGGTCTGAAATTTGATTGGTTGAGGTGCATTATATGTGGTACAGAAAATGGTGTTCAATGTGTACTGCAACACAAAGACTTTATGAAAAATCTAAAGAGGCTTAAAGAACTTAAATCATAGTCTGTCAGTATTTGTTTCGATGATGATGTGACTACAAGTGATCTCAATGTAAATTGTGCCAAGTAGCATAAAATTTTTTAACAATAAGTGTAATGTCATTAAATCAATGGGCAACCCATTCTTGAACATATCAAAGGAACCTGTTATTCTTGACACCTATGACTGTATGGATGTATAGGTTGTGGAAGCACTCCTCCGAGAGCAACTGGGTAACGAGTAGTAGTACTTGAAGTAGGCTATGTCAGTGATGTCCTGATGAGATGATAGGAATCAATTCAAAACGTGATTAAGAGAAAAATCTTCCACTTCTCAAGTGACCACACACCAGTATTCCTACTAGGAAGAAGACCCAGATCCAGGAAATGAAGTGTCTGTAATCTATTTAAGCAATTTTTCATTGCTACTTAGATCCATGCCACAAAACAGGAGGATTTCTTTTACATGAAAATAACCCTTGTCACTACATGGGAGACTTTTTCTACCAGGAAACAAATCAAAATTGTTGGCTTGCATCGACCCAAGAAACCAGCCTGACCTACCATCACACTTTGATATAAAGTTTTGTAATGGGGCTGCCATGGTGCATATCCTGTCACATGGAAACTAGTATACATTTGATGAATATAGTGACACAATCTTAATTCCCAGGAAAGAGAGACACAACTGCAACGCAACACTTGAATTTACATTGTATGGAAAATATGCTATCCAGACAATTTGAAATCAATAATGCGTGAGAAACAAGGGAAGAGGGTATACAGGAAGAGATTTCTCAATGCCAAACTTCCTGCATCCATTGGTGGATTCTTGCATTACGACACAAAGAAAGAGGAAGATTATGGAAGAAGTAGCCGAGTATATTTATCCACTTGAAAAATGGGTATGCATTACCTCTGGAAAGAAAGCTATGTCCAATTAACTTAGATGTATTGTGGACATGACTGACTACGAGGAGCCAGACAGTAGGATTTTGCTAAATGTGCACGATACCCTGAAGAAAAGTGCAACATTCATTCCCATCAGAACTGTTGATGAGGACCTGGTTGGGATCCTTGAAGGAGTTTTCTATGGTCTTTTCAATCAGTTCCCTAACTAATTTTGTGGGCTAAGTTTGGTACAAGGAAGTATTTTTGGGACTCTGCCTTCCTGGAACATTATGAAGACAAATGTCAAGTTCTGTCCTCCAATACTTTCCCTGGATTTGACGTGGCATCCCATTTTAAAGGCAAAGGAAAGAAATCAGCATGGAAGACCTGGAAATCACCCTCAACAGTGATAAAAAGGTTTACTGCATTATCAACCTTAGAATTCGGTGCTCAAGATACATCATCTCCGGTATTCAATTTTTTGAGCAGTTCACCTGTGCCATGTATAATAGCATGACTTAGCAGAATAAGGTTAACGACCTTTGGTAAGAGCTCTCTCCTATCAAAATGTACGACTCCAAAATGTCAACTGATGCGTGTACAAGTCCAGTATCTGTACAGAGTTTCTGAAACAAGTACTTGATGCCCCTTGCCCAGATGGTTTCGGCTGGTCCAAATCAGACACCCTTTGGCATCCCATCTGGACAATAGTTCCAGGGTGTCTGTAAAGTGGTTCCTATATAAGGTAAGAATTGTAAATTTGATTTGAAATGGATGGTCTGGAATGTACAACACTATACCAATGTCATGGTGACTGTGAAGCATGATATGTTTTCCTCATCTAGGGGTGTGCCGTTGTGCAAGTCATCATTATCATCTACTCCTACGCCTATTGACCCAAAGGGCCTAGGTTAGATTTCGCAAGTCGTCACTATCTTGAGCTTTTAATTCAATACTTCTCCATTTATCATCTCCTATTTCGCGCTTCATAGTCCTCAGCCATATAGGCCTGGGGCTTCCAACTCTCCTATTACCTTATGGAACCCAGTTGAAAGTTTGGTGAACTAATCTCTAATGGGAAGTGCGAAGAACATGCCCAAACCATCTCCATCTATTCCTTATCTTGATCTCATCCATATATCGTACTCGAGTAATCTCTTTTACAAGTTCATTTCGAATCGTGTCCTGCCATTCAACTCTCAATATCCTTCTGAGGGTTTTGTTCTCACATCTACAAAAATCTAATTGTCATACCATGACATGTTTCCATAGAGTAACACTGATCTCACTAAACTGATATATAGTCTGATTTTTATATGTAATTTCAGGCGATTTGATTTCCAAAATTTACATAACCTGGCCATTGTCTGATTTGCTTTTTTCAATCTTTCACTAAACTAATTCTAAAGACCCTGTATTGCAGATCATAGTTCCTAAATACTTAAATGAATTTACCTCATTAATCCTTTCTCCTTCCAATGATATTTCATCTTCCTTTGCATACTCCGATTTCATCATCTCTTTCTTTCTTCTATTTATCTTGAACCCAACCTCGTGTGATATTTCATACATTCTGGTAAGCAAGCATTGCAAATCCTGTGGTGTTTTGCTAACAAGGACAGCATCATCAGCATACTCTAGGTCTGCCAATTTTCTATCATCAATTGAGTCCAATCCTTCTCCACAATCTCCGACTCTTCTATGCATTACAAAATCCATGAGGAAGATAAACAACATAATTGATAAGACATTGTCTTGGGGTACTCCGCTGTTCACTAGAAATTAATTTGAAAAGTCTCCATTAACATTAACTTTGCACTTGCTATGCTCACGAACAGACTTAATCAAATTTACATATTTAAAAGGAAATCCATAAAAATGCAGGACTCTATAAAATTGGCCGGTACACATTATCAAAGGCTTTTTCATAGTCCACACATGCCTTCTAAGGGGGAATTTTATATTCTACGCATTGCTGTACAACATGTCTCAGAATGAAAATTTGGTCAGTGCAACTTCTGCCTTTTCTAAATCCTGCTTGTTCATCTCTCAGTTTTTCATCAATTTTTCCCTCTGGTCTCTTTAGAATAAGCATACTATAAAATTTTTATAACAACTGACGTGAGTGTTATGCATCTGTAATTATTGTAATCAGGCAGGTCTCTTTTATTTATTTATTTATTTATTTTTTTTCTTTTTTGCTATTTTTCGCCAACACTCCTAACTCCCATTCATCAGGTTTTGCCTCTTCATGCCACATTCTGAGAAATAAATTTGTAAGTAGTCTGGGAGTCACTTCATTTTCGGCCAGCATCATCTCAGCAGTTATTCCATCGCATCCTGGGGCTTTCCAACTCTTTAGATTTTTTTAGGATAGCTTCGACTTCAAACACACTGAATTCATTCATGGGCACATCGAGGTCTTCATCAGCTTCAGGTATATCAATCAAATTATTCCCTTCACTAAAGTGTTCCATATAAGGTTGTCTTTCTTCATCTTCTGTTGCTATAGCAGAACCATCTCTCTTTTTGATGGGTATATGTTCTTCTTTGCCTCTGTGACGGGCCGAGAGAGGAGTTGTTAACTCAAAGGCAGGATGCAATCAACTGAGTTTTATTAAGGAACACTCTTCTTTATATACAAAACCTCAAGGCAACAGGACATGACCTGTACGAGAGACAATGTTACTGAGCAAAACGGAGACATGATCATTCAGGTTCTTTTTAGTGCGAGGGAAGAGCGCAGATACAAGCATAATATATGCAACATAATTATGTACAATTGTGTGCCACACGGTTGGTACATGGCTCCCCCCCTAAAAATGTTATTTATTAAGGAACACTCTTCTTTATATACAAAACCTCAAGGCAACAGGACATGACCTGTTCGAGAGACAGACAATGTTACTGAGCAAAACGGAGACATGATCATTCAGGTTCTTTTTAGTGCGAGGGAAGAGCGCAGATACAAGCATAATATATACAACATAATTATGTACAATTGTGTGCCACACGGTTGGTACACCTCAGTTGAGATTTCATTAATAATTCTATGAGCAATTCTTACACCATAGCCACTTTCTGAATTTATAGCTTTGTCAGCTTCATCTGCTTTACTGTCTAAATATTCTCTCCAGTCATTCCTGGCTTTTCTTTTGACCTCGCTCTCAATTTCAGTCTTTCTCTCCTTTTTATAATATCCCAATTATCATTTGATATCCATGGCTTTCTCTTTGTAACTTCGTTGTGCAAGTAGTGTTTTTAAAATATAGTCCAATTAGACATCTTTTGTAATAATAGTGTATGGATGTCCTATTAATTAAAGAGAAAGTAGTCTGTTTCATAACCCCCATAGTAACATAAGTTAAGAACTATATGAAGAATAGTTGAAACAAACATGCTTATGTAACTCTTGGTTTACTGCAGTATTGTCTTTTTAAATACAATAAAATAATGAAAAAAAAATATAATTGGTTACTAGTCCTATGGAGTAAATATAAATATGATATCCCGTCATTCTTTATGTTTAAATTGTTATATAAAATGAGGACTTGATGGGATGTAAAACACAATGCATTAAATAAATACTACGTAACACCAGTTAACATCAAATGAATACCTATCTCAGATCGAAGGATCTCATAGTTTTAAATAAAGTTTGTTAATCCCAATCAACTACAGTATGTATAAATTGCACCCGGTGACCTGTGACCATGACAGGTAATTTCAAATTTAAATTTAATACTAGATATGTTACCCTCAAATACATTAATGAATATTTAGACACTGATAACACGAAATTTATGTTAAAATTTATTTTGCAGATTGCTGAAGACGGCAGTTAGCGAAGTTTGATATTTAACTTTGACCTTTAAAATCGGGTATTTTTGGCTTTGGTTAAAAGTATAAGTGTGTCCCTCATAAAAAAAAAATAATAAATAAAAAAAGCCCAATGGTGCTTTCGGCAAGTGAGTAACTAATTTATCATAATCCTAAGCCACTCCAGTGTACGGCGGCTGAAAAGAGTTAGTTGGAAATGACAACTGAAATGTAGTTTTTAAACTCGAAAAAAAAGCTATGGATTCCTCATGACAGAATAGCTGATTCAAACGGCTATTGGAAACTTTTTAAGCAAAGGCCAAAATTTTTTAATAGATAAGGAGATTAAGATAACAGACTTCCTTTTAGTGCTATAAGAAATTATACCTTCAAAGTTAAGCAGTGTAATATCCCTTCTTGATAAAGTTTTAATAAAAGCTACCAAAAACAAAAGCTCCTTTAAAAATACCTAAGGCTAAAGCTTACATGAAATGTGAAATGAATTGGTTGGGGAGACGCAAAAAAAAAAAAAAAAAAAAAAAAAAAAAAAAAAAATAAATAAATAAATAAATAAATTAATAAAAAAGAGAAATGTGTAGAAGTAGTTAGAAGGATTAGAAGTAAAAAGATAAATCGAAAATATGATTAACTCATCACTATGATCGATTTTTTTTGTTTAATGATATTAGTTGGAGAAAATGAGTAGGGTCTTCTTTATTTCCCTATCGGTGGAATACATTGGTTGAACTTTAGTGTGTTGGTGAGAAAACAAAAAAGACTTCATTAGTAAGAGTAAGTAGATAAAAAAAGAATGTGCGTTAGTGGAATATGTTAAACAACAGCTAAAGCAGGAAATCGTACTAGGAGCTGGAAGAAGGATTTTCAACCAAATAGTGTTTTACCGGAGAGACTCAAATTCTATATGTCTAGGCATCAGCTCAAAAGTATAGATCCTACCTTTGAAATAGAGCCGAGCAGAGGATGTGATGAAAGATAAAAAAGGAAAAATTATACGAGGCTTAAGCATCACTCCATGGCTGGGTTTTGGAAAAGAAGAAAATCGGGGGAATTTGAGGCTAATTGGTGTTCATCCATTTCCTTGGATGAAAGGAAAAATGTCGGACCTCAAAAGGTGAATAGAAAAGACAGAAAAGGAGGCAGGCCAACGGAGTGGTAGGAAATCATTGGTGGAGAGAACTTTGGTGAGATGAGTTTACCCACAATAAGGGAAGGCATTGCAACATAAATGATATATGGTATGTTCGGTGTTTTACGTACTGTACAAGGAAAAGAGTGAAAGTTTATTGAATAAGGGTGGCTATTAGACATATGTGCAAGTAAAGGAAAGGGAATGCACATAAGGAAAAGACTTTCTGGCTACCCCATAAAGGATCCTATTTAATTTCAGTGACAACATTTACTCTATGGACATGAGTCATGGAATGACAATGAAAAAAAATCTCAATTAGATTTAGTAGATTTGAGAACAAAGCCCTCAGAAGGATATTGGGAGTTAAATAGCAGGACAGGATTAGAAATGAGGCTATAAGAGGGATTGCTCGAGTGCCATATATGGAAGAGATCATGATGAGGGGTAGATGGAGATGGTTTGGGCATGCTCTTCGCACTCCCCATGAGAGATTAGTTCACCAAACGTTCAGCTGGGCTCCACAAGGCAATAGAAGAGTTGGAAGACTCAGGCCTACATGGCTGAGGACTATAAAGCGCGAAGTAAGAGATGGTGAATGGAGAAGTATTGATTTAAAAGCTCAAGATAGAGACGACTGGTGAAATCTAACGGACGCCCTTTGTGTCATTAGGCGTAGAAGGTGTAGTTTATATATGATAGATCAAATTTAATGTTGTTAATGATTTTAAAATATTTTATTTTGATTACTATTACTTCTCTTGTAGTTTATTTATTTCCTTGTTTCCATCCTCACCGTTATAATTTTTCTTGTTGTAGCCCTTGGGCTTATAGCATCATACTTTTCCAACTAGGGTTGTAACTTAGCTAATAATAATAATAATAATAATAATGATAATAATAATAATAATAATAATAATAATAATAAGTCTGGATACCAGCCATGTGAAACAGTTAGAAAAATTAAAAAAACTTCTAGTAAATGCAAATATCTTTCGAACACAAATAGGGATTTTTTAAAAGCTTCCGATGAAACACAAATATAATTGAGATATGAATGCCGATTATCAATAATCCTTTCGAGTTTACGTTTTTTTCTGAGGTATATGTAGCACAAGAAGAATTACAAGGGAAACATAAAGTATGTGGAGATGTGTAGAAGTATTATAGCGTTTAGCGTAGGTGGCAGGATGGATTAGGAACTGAAAAGGAAGGCTTAAGAAAGCACAAGGACAACAATTGAACAGAGAATGGGCTGATGACACTATTCTAAAATACTTGTTGAAAACCGGAAGAAACTCCCACCTGAAGGTGAAAAGGCATCTATATATATATATATATATATATATATATATATATATATATATATATATATATATATATATATATATATATATATATATATATATATATATATATACTGTATATATATGTGTATATATATAATTCATATGCTTATATATATTATATATATATATATCATATATATATATATATATATATATATATATATATATATATATATATATATATATATATATATATATATATATATATATATATATATATATATACGCAAACACACACATATACAGTATATAGATATACGTATATATATATATATATATATATATATATATATATATATATATATATATATATATATATATATATATACACATATATTTATAAATATACACTGTATATATATATATATATATATATATATATATATATATATATATATATATATATATATATATATATATGCTTATAAATATATACTATATATATACATATATATTTATATATACTGTAATATATATATATATATATATATATATATATATATATATATATATATATATATATATATATATATATATATATATATATACATACATGCGTGCGTGTGGTTGTGTGCGTGTGAGCGCGTATATTGTAGAAAGGACTTGGATATTGTGTAATTTATTTGGTTGTTATAGTGGTACTAAATAAGACATGAGATGAACATATATGTATAAGAATGGTATTTGAAAGATTAACTGATGCAAGGTGGATGGTTGATTCAAGTTAAAGCGAATTGCTAAGAGTGATATATATCATCTAGGTACAGTTGCAATGATGGAATCTAATGTGATGTCTCTTAAGATTCCCAATACCAGTAAATAAAAAAAAATGTGCGACAGTTTCGTGGCCCCTCAATTTCAATGAAGGTTTCTTCTTCATTTTTTATAAATATCTCTTTTTACTCTCTGATCTGTAAAAAGTAAAAAGAAGAACAATTTAGATCTTTTAGTGCCTCTATGCATTTGATAAAACAAAAGGTATCTTCAAAGTTACTCAAAGTAGATAATCTGATTTCAATTAATCATTTAGGGTAATGATTGATTCTAGAGATTTTTTTTGGTAATGTCAGCACTGTTAGAGGGAAATGGAGAAGGTTAGGAACACCTCATAAGGAATTTATAAAAGAAATTGATTCTCAAACGAAATAAAGTAAAATAGGAAAATATTAGCTAAAAGCCCTCTCCATACCAGCTGGTGATCACTGGTGTTCCAGTGACCACGAGCTGCTACATTGTAATGTTTCGTACGAGATTACTGTGTGTTTTTACTTCATAAAGAATCCTGAGATTTATGATAAAAAGCTACCTTATGGCCGCAAGACATCCATATTTTCCTATGGACTACATGTTTTGCCTAGTTAATGATCTCACCTTTCTGAATATTGAGACCTATCACCAAATAAATCATTTACTGCAACCTCCACGATGATCTCCCTGAATGAATTACATATGTGTGTTACGTTTGTATTTGTATTAAAGCTACCGTTGAATAGTTTATTAACTTTCAGGCTTCACTATATCTTAAAAGTGATGTATCTCGTCTTAAAAATTCGCATCTCTAAACACTAATCTTGCTGATTTAATCAAAGTCGGTATACTTACTCATTCATTTCACGTATTGTATCTCACCCAACCATTTGCTTCAAGGTTTGTGAATATTTGGTGTAAATCCATGTGTGGTTTGTATATATATATATATATATATATATATATATATATATATATATATATATATATATATATATATATTCATATATATATATATATATATATATATATATATACATACACACACACATATATATATATATATATATATATATATATATATATACATATACAGTACATAAAGGCATATATATATATCTAAATATATATATATATATATATATATATATATATATATATATATATATAAATACTTATATAAGTCATTAATACCTCTTAATATCGAATTCGCTCTGCCTCGGGATCAGAGACCCTAGGAGGAATTAATGTTATAATAGCTTCTGGTTGGCAAGGATTCGAACACAGCTCAAGTCAAAACTGAGGTTCCCGTAACTTACCACTGAATATATGTAAAGCACGATTACATGTGAATTATTATCATATATGTATATATATTGTATATACAAAATACATTTAATTTAGTATTAGAGCTTACACACTCTTCAAAAGAAAGCTTTGTAAAAAGTTGATACGTAAGTACTAAATCTGGAGCATATGATAAAAAGACAGTTACCCTCAACGTCGACCTTTAACAGAATGTTCAAAATGTATACTACTGGTAGTTAATAGCTATAGTATCCCTTTGTCATATTCATAGAAAGTAGAGAAGAAGATCAACATTAATAGTAATAACACCCAATAAAATCTATTTTAATGTGGTCTTATGGTAATATGA
>NC_090732.1:93918570-93928570 GCF_036898095.1 Palaemon carinicauda | reverse complement strand
TATATATATATATATATATATATATATGTATATATATATTCATATATGTATATATATATATACATATAAATATATACACATATATATATATGCGTGTGTATATATATTCATATATGTATTTATATACATATGAGTATATATATATATATATATATATATATATATATATATATATATATATATATATATATATATATATATATATATATATCCCTCCCCCCCCCTCTCTCTCTCTCTCTCTCTCTCTCTCTCTCTCTCTCTCTCTCTCTCTCTCTCTCCAACAACGAATGCAAGCCATATAAAAAGAAACCCAATACTTAGACTAGCATTTAATTAAAGATGAGTTACCACAATTATGTACATGCTTTAGAAGTACTCAGAAAATCACAACTAGATAAGACCACAAATCTTAATTTTTATCATTGCTTTCCACATTTATAAGTTTATGAGTTTGGTAACACATCGAGTTCCAGGAATCGTTAAGTAAGATTTTACAAGTAATGAGTTTGGCACTATGATCCAAAATTATTTTCCTTCCCTTAAAGAATATTAAAGGCACAAACAAATTAATATTTCAGGTCCACCTCGTACCCACCACTGTATAAGGGATTAATGTCTTCACCCACAAGTGATGGGGCAGATTGTGTGGTATCAAAATCGTAATTCTTTGTATGGTGGTTATTGTTCTAATTCCAGGCATTTGAATATAAAGAACTAGTTCTTCTTATTCTGTGGAGGAATGCAGACAACGTTTACCCGCTGTCTCACTGGTCCGCGATTCAGATTTTCATGGAGAAGGTTATCAGGTTGAAATTAAAAGCAGATTTCCAGTGAATGTTAACTACTGTAATAATAATCTAAATATATTCAGACACTTCTATAATAGTAGCCTAACTCTGATACATAAAAATTATATAAACACATTACATTCATATATATAATTTGAAGCATAAACTAATGACATAGGGATATTTTTACTTGCCCAACAGTATTTTTAGAAGCTCATTTGGGCTACCTTATCATACTTTTGCAATTGCCTTTTTGTTCGAATTGTAATTTGATAACTATGGTATGCAGCTAACTGCATAAAATAATCAGTTAAATTGCGATTTTCATGGTTTACACAACTAACAAATATTTTTCATAGTGAGCATTTATTTTTCAGAAAAATTATTGCCTTTATACTTGAATTTTTATTTTCACCATCACTAATTGCCTCCCTATCAGTTTTTATTTTGAATATAGAGTTACCATTTGAAAATTGATAAAAACTGGACGAAACCTTGCCATTACATAGAACAGCATATTCATATTTTCTTTTTCATCACATGGTTCAACGACAGCGCTTAGGGTATTAAAAACTTCAAGAAGTTAATCATCTTTATTGTAAACCCTTAAGCAGCAATCTCAATATGACCCTTCGTCTCCATCCTGTTCCAACCGTACTTTTCCCCCTACTCCTCTTCCTTCTTCTCAGTACAGTAATCTTATACTGTGTCCAGAGAAGTACCAGAAAATGTCTGGAACACGAGTGTGGCTAGGCCTACCTGCAGGTATCACCTGGCCAGGGGGAAGCCTCTATATCATGATCACCTGGTAATAATAATACTTCACATCCACGAACCCAAGGATCAGATATCAGCCTGAATACGCAATTTTCTCGTTAGATAAATTCGAGATATAAAAAAGGATTACCTAGAGCGAGGCAGGTTTTCATGAAATTGGCCATTCTTAAAAAATCTTTAAATTGTATTTATTCCCTTTTCATCACTTTGGAGCAAAACTGAATGTGAAGTTTATAAAAGTATCCTGAACATAATATAATGAAGCGGCTCCTGTGGGGAGCATCTGTTATGTGTACATCCCTATGAATATTCTTCACGGTATTTTCACTTAAGGACATACATACTCATATGTGATTTTAATTTTACCTTTATGATTAGAATTAATTATAATGTATTACGAGTCAGAAAATTACCAGGAAAAAATTGCAGTAAATGTAATGAATATTTATTGTGCTATAAAAAGAACCCCGACCAGCTAACATATCTATTTGCATATATATCCATATATATATGTATATATATATTATATATGTATATATATATATATATATATATATATATATATATATATATATATATATATATATATATATATATATATATATATATATATATATATATATATATTATATATATATATATATATATATATATATATATATATATACACACACACGCACATATATATATATATATATATATATATATATATATATATATATATATATATATATATATATATATATATATATATATATATATATATATATATACAGAGAGAGAGAGAGAGAGAGAGAGAGAGAGAGAGAGAGAGAGAGAGAGAGATTGTTATTCTCAGTGAAAAAGTTGATCTAAGGGTGTTAAGCAAGTTAAAGTCAGGCGATCATAGAAAGATGAGAAGGAGAATTTGTTGAGATCTAAGGAAAGAAAGAGAAAAACTAACTTAAAGGAAAGAAATAAACACTCCAGTTACAAGAGAAAAATTTGATGAGTTTAGTTTAGTAATAAAAAATCGGTACTCCTAGCTACATGATGAAATGATAGCAAGTAAATAAGAGATGGACTGCAATTCAACTGAATTAGTATTGGGATAGGCACAAGAGATGGGTGTAATAGTTAAAAACAAGATCAAGGAAAACTTAAAAAAAAAAGATAAAAACCTATTAAAGAAAAGATTGGAAATGAAGTGAAATCCAAGTGAAATGAAATAAAATTAGCAGAACTATCAAAAACAATAAAAAAAATTAAAAATCCAAGAATCCGTAAACACAATCAGGCAAAAATTGAGGATACACTAAGGAAAGGAAGAAGCATCAAATTGATGAAAAGAAGACTTGGAACAGGGCGCCAACAAATGTTTGCTTTAAAAAATTCAAATATTATCAACAATAGAGATGGAGTGATGAAAATTGCAAAGTATTTCTATACAATGTTATACATTAGTGATATACCGGCAAGAAATAACTTTGCCAACAGAAATAGTGAAACACCCGAGCTGGTGGAAAAAAAGCATTAAATGGCACGAAAAGAGGCAAAACAGAAGACGATGGCCTAACAATTGATTCAATAATAAATGGAGGAGATTTCATGTTAGTAAACCTTACAGAACTTTACACAAACTTTTTACAAGAATGCTCTAGACCTATATCGTGGAAAAACTTTATCATTAAACTAATTCACAAAAGAGGATACACCAAAGACCTGAAAAATTACCGCCCATTAAGTTTACTCTTCGTAATATATAAAATATTTGCAAAGATCATATTAGAAAGACAGCTCAACCAAGAGAGCAGGAAGGGCTTAGAAGTGGATATTCAATAACTGACCATATCCATGTTATTAACGAGCTAATGGAATAATCAACAGAGTATGACAAACAACTATGTATGGCATTTATAGATTATGAGAAAGCTTTTCATTCTGTCAAAACTTTAGCAGTAATGAAAGTATCCGTTGAGATAGTACCGCTATAGAGTTATGGGGTTCTTTGACTGGCCAGGCAGCGCTACATTGAATCCTTCCCAATGGTACGGTTCACTTTCCCCTTGCCTACACATATACCAAATAGTCTGGCCTATTCTTTACAGATTCTCCTCTGTCCTTATACACCTGACAACATTGAGATTACCAAACAATTCTTCACCCAGGGGGTTAACTACTGCACTGTAATTGTTCAGTGGCTACTTACCTCTTGGTAAGGGTAGAAGAAACTTTTTAGCTATGGTAAGCAGCTGTTCTAGGAGAAGGACACTCCAAAATCAAACCATTGTTCTCTAGTCTTGGGTTATGCCATAGTCTCTGTATTAAGGTCTTTCACTGTCTTGGTTTAGAGTTCTCTTGCTCGAGGGTACACTTGGGCACACTATTCTATCTCATTTCTCTTCCTATTGTTTGGTTAAAGTTTTTATAGTTTCTATGTGAAGTATTAATTTCAATGATGTTACTATTCTTAAAATATTTTATTTTTCCTTATTTCCTTTCCTCACTGGGTTATTTTCCCTGTTGGGGCCCCTGGGCTTATAGCATGCTGCTTTTCCAACTAGGGTTATAGTTTAATAATAATAATAATAATAATAATAATAATAATAATAATAATAATAATGTATGAATCATATGCTAGAACACTTGAAGTTTATCTATACAGGATGTACAGCAGTCCTAAAACTATACATAGCCAGTGAGAAAATTCCGATTGAGAAAGGAGTTAGATAAGGAGACCTCATCCCTCCTAAACTATTCACAGCATGTCCTATGTACATATATCTACTAACAATCTCTAGAGGTTCGTTCATAACATTAATTTGTTGTCTTTCTTTATTTCATTGAACATTATTTTAGTTTTACTCATTCATTTTTAATCCTACATTTCTGTTTTATTAAAATCTTCTATTCTATTTTGCATTTCCGTCCATGATTCACTAAATAGAACTATGTCATCTGCAAATCTCAAGTTGTTAGGGTATTCCTTATTAATGTTAATACCCACATTTTCCCAATCTAAATTCTTAAAAAATTCTTCTAGGCATGCTGTGGATAATTCAAAAGAGATAGGGTCTCCCTGTGAAACTCCTTTCTCAATTGTTTTTCACTATCTTTATGTAGTTTTAGAAATGCTGTACTTCTTATATAGATATCTTCAAGTGTCTTAACATAAGATTCATCTACTGCTTGTCTTTGAAGGGCTTTTATTACTGCAGATGTTTTGACAAAATGAAAAGCTTTCCTAAAGTGTGTAAATATCATGCATATTTGTTTTTCATAATCTATTTTTTTATTAGCTGATTAATTACACTGATATGGTCAGTTGTGTTGACCCATCCAAAACCTGCCTACTCTCTCGGTTGATATTCGTGATTATATATGAGTATGTGTCAACAGGTTATACGTACAAATATGTATATATATATATATATATATATATATATATATATATATATATATATATATATATATATATATATATATATAATATACATATATATATATATATATATATATATATATATATATATATATATATATATATATATATATATGATAAATTTTTGCACATTTAAACATGTTTTTTCCTATTTCAAATAAGCCATATATTTCAATACATCAATATCTGGATTCTGTTACCGACATCGGGATCAGAGTCTCGAGGCGAAATCACTCTAAGACAATAGCATCTGACCAGCCGGGAATCGAACCCTGGTCCAGGATGCTTGTATGACAGTGACTGTACCATTTAGCCACGAATGACTCTTTTTTTTCTCTTTCCTTTATAATAATATATATATATATATATATATATATATATATATATATATATATATATATATATATATATATATATATATATATATACATATATATATATATATATATATATATATATATATATATATATATATATATATATATATATATATATATATATATATATATATATATATATATATATATATATATATATATATATATATATATATATATATATATATATATACATATATATGTCTGCTTAGTTTGTGTGGTACAGACTCTATTTTCATTACCATTATTGTATTGTCCATTTCTTTCGCAAAGTCAGTCTTATTGACAAAAGCCCCTAAGTGTGTGAATCCCTTGGGGCCCTATAAATACCTGTGATGTGGCTAAATAAAGTTAATTTCTTCACTCCTGTCACATTGTTGACCTACCTACAGAGTGCCTTGAACACCCCACCCACCTCCAAGCTCACAGTTTTGCCTGCTGTATCCTCCAACGTTGTCCACTACTGACCACAACTCATCTATTCATGCTGCCATAGTGAAACTCCTGCTCTTTAACAGTAGAGATGTATTTGCCTGGGTTTAGAGCACCAAGGTTCAGGTATGCATGAAGGGCGCGACCCGGTCAAGCATCAAAGAAGGCCACCTCCTCGATGCAATCCCCAATGACACCTTCCGATTGGCTTTGCAAGCAAAAGAACTCCCCCAGTCAGTATGATGTCCTTAGATTATACCTCCTGGTACAGTACCCACCATTGCCAGTCGCTCGTTTAACTAAGATTTTTCAGTTCTTTCAATAACTGCTGGGGGATCAAAAGGTGTCGATGGCCCTCAGATAAAAGATCTGTATTGACTGCCTTCAGCCTTCTGCAGAAAGTTCTTCTCGTGAAGTGAGTCAACTTCGTACCCTTCGGGTACAATACCTACATTTCTTGATGGCAGCACCTTGCTCATGAAGAACCTAAGGACTAGAGTCAATGCCCTTATGGAGAGCCACTTCCCCACGATCAAGAGATTTCCGAGATTGAGATGAATACTGCACTGTAGGACATCAATAGCCTTCTCCTCATATGCCTAGACCACAGCAAAGCTTCGCACCAACTACTTTTGCTGCCCCATGCCTGTACACCAACCAATGCCCTAAACAGCCATGGGATGATGACCCTTCCCCTCAGTTGTGCTACTACCATTCCAGCTGCTAATAAATGTGCTATTGGTTGTTGATGATAAAAAAACGTGTAAGTAGGCTATCTACTTTGGTGGTGCCCTTCCCATTAACTTTTCATATTTTTTTTCTTTTTTTTGCATGATTCAGGATATAATGTGTACTTTCTGGTAGATGCTGGCACCTGTTGCTTCCTTCCATCACGTTATCTCTTAAGGGCGTGACTCCATCATTCCAAAACTACTGATGTTCACCTCGTGGCTGCCAACAGATATCCTAACCTCACCCATGGTTTTGAAATGCTGACAGTATTGTTTGGGGGCATCCAGTACCAGTGGAATTTCATTGTCGCTAAATTAACACTACCTCTCCTCAGTTTATATTTCCACGCCCATTTCTACCTATTGGCTCACATTGTTCATCAACTTTTGATCAATAACAGCTCTCACTCATCCACACCTTTATCACCTCCTCCCTCTAACCTTGCTCTCCCCATCAGCCCGCCCATGAATGCCTATGCCCACTTACTCACTTTATATCCCCCCATCTTCTGCACAGAACTACATTAGTTGCTCAAAGTTCATGCCAGGCACAGTATCTATCACCAAATAAAGACAACAAGTGTTTGTAAGTTTCAGAAGTTTGGCCCTAGACCGTTTGGTTGCTGCTAAACACACATTCACCGAAATGGAAGAAATTGATCTTTGTCTAAAGGAATTCAAGCCCATGGTTGTCAACCCTGCAAATCATCCTGAAGAAGGATGGACCCCTACACCCTTATGGGGATTACAGGTGTCTTAACATGCAGACAGAACCAGACCACTACTTCCTCCCCAACATTACTCACATAACTGCTTACCTTCACTGTGGTCAAATATTTTCAACCCTGGACCTTCAGAAGGGGTATTATCAGGTGTCCATGAACCCAAATGATATCCCCAACACAGCCATCACCACCCTCTTCGGCACATAGGTTTTCAATTACTCCTGCTCTGGCTTTTGTTATGTAGAGTTCAATGACTCATGGATGGCATATTTAAGGATCTTCCCTTCTGTGGATGCTATGTAGATGACATATTGATATTTTCCTCCTCCAGAGAAGACCACCTACATTACCTACAGATAATACTCAAACACCTGGAGCAGAACAACCTTGTATTCATGTAGGACATGTGTACCTTTGGTACCAAGGAAGTTGCTTTCTTGGGTCATCGCATCACTCCTAATGGAATTCACCTTGAAAAGGTATCAGTAGTACAGAAGTTACCCAGACCCTCGACCATCAAAACACTTCAGGAGTTCTTTGGCATGGTAAACTATTATTGCCAGCTCTTGCCAGCCATTGCTACCTCCCTTGCTCCACTATATCTTCCTCAAGGGTCAACTAAAAACCTGAAGTGGAGCCCCATTCAAGAACCTGCCTTCTTCAATGCAAAAACGGCCTTATCAACTGCTATTGCTCCCATCTTTCCTATGCCAGCTGCACCCCTCTTTTCTTCCCTGATGCCAGTGACTTCACTGTAGGGGCAGTATTCGAACAAATGATCAAAGGATTGTCACATTAATTGGCCTTCTTCAGTAGAAAACTTTCCAAGGCAAAATCCAGCTACTTTACCTTCGACCACAAACTACTGGCAGTGTATTTGACCGTCCGTCACTTCTACCACTTCCTCGTCATATACACAGATCACACGCTCCTTGTGCACGTTTTCACCTGACAGTCCGATGCCCAGTCCGGCCATGAATGGCGTCATCTCTCTGCCTTTTCTGAATACAACTTTACCATTCAACATTGAATCCTGTCGCTGACACCCTTTCCAGAAACACACTAGCCATTGTCCACCTTAGAATGGATTATAGGGCCTTTCAGAAGCTCAATTAAAGTATCCCTAGTTTCAAACCTGCAGGGCATCCTGCATGTCTCTACACTGGGAAAAGATTGTCCTCAAAGACTCCAATTCTATCCTTCTCTATGACATTATTATTGGTTGGCCGCATTCGTGGATACCTGCCTTCATATGCCAACAGGTGTTTCAGTTAATCCATGGCCTCTTGCATCCCTTTCACCAATCGAAGCTCATGTGGCATGGCATTAATAAAGATGCCTAGGATTTGGTCTGCTTCTGTACTTCATGTCAAATTTCAAAAGTGTATCGACACAGATTCAGGAGAGGGCAGTATTCATGAACCTCAGACTTATTTAACATGGTTGGATCTTTACCCATGTCATATGGACACCTTTGATTGGAAATTACTAGCAGTGTATTTGGATGCCTGTTACTTCTGCCACTCTTACAGGGCATGTCCTTTGCCCTGCCCATGGACCATCTACTCCGCACACCTTCACTTGACAATCTGACGATCAGTCCACCTGTCAATGGTGACATCTCTGCCTTTTTTTCAATACAACTGTACCATTCAACACATCCATGGTAAAATGAATCCCATTGTTAAAACCTATTCTAGAAACACACTAACCGTAGTCCATACGAGAATGGAAGACAAAGCCTTATCAGAAGCCCAATGAAAGGTTCCCGAGTTCTAAACCTACAGTACATCTTGCACGTCTTTGCGTTGGGAAGAGGTTGTCCTTGATGACTCAAACTTCACCCTACTCTGTGACATTAGTACTGGTAGGCCGCACCCGTGGATACCTGACCCAATGCGTAAATAGTTGTTTCAATTGATCCATGACCTCTTACACCCCTTTCACCAATATACTGCACAGTCAGAGTTCATATGGCATGGCATTACTAAAGATGCCTTGCATTGAGTTTGCTTTTGTACTTCATGTTAAATTTCAAAAGTGCATTGACACAGATTCGGGCGAGGGCAGTATTCATCACTCTTAACATAATTTAGCCTACAATCACAATAACATGGTTAGATCCTTACCCACATCACAGGCACACCATTATGATTTCAAAGTTATTGATAACTCCACTCGGTAGCCTGAAGCCATCTCCTTGTAAGGTGCAACATGCACCTTATTAATGCTGCCTTAATTTCCAGATGAATAGCTAGATTCAGCATGTAAGTCCATATTACATCTGATGGGTGTACGAATTTCACCTATAAATTGTGGACATCATGAGGGCATCTTGGACTGAGGACCACTCCCAAGGACACCATACACGTCTCACTCGCTGAAATACTATATGGCAACTGTTGGTCATTGCTGTGTAATTTTTTCCATCTGCCATCTCTTCCAATGATCTTCAGCACCGATGCCACGTTGTGGAGAAATTTACCCATTGTTGACAGACTTATAATCTCCCAGAAAAGAAGCACATACTGATAAACCAATACACAGCAACACATCTCTTCATGTACACTGACCCTTGTAAGCCACTACGTACACCCCCATATACAGGCCCATACCTTGTCATCTATTATACTTCAAAAGCTTTCCTCCTCAACATTCTTGGAAAAGAGGATTGGATCGCTATTGACTGCCTAAAAGCTGTGTATCTCTTGCAAGACGACCTGCCAACAGTTCGAAACTCTAAGGCAGG
>NC_090732.1:93896070-93906070 GCF_036898095.1 Palaemon carinicauda | reverse complement strand
TTAATAAAAATCTCCTTAGAGTAAAGTAATCAGAAGTCATTGTAGTTACTTGAAAACTAGCTTTGATGTGATTATTATCTTTAAGTAAACAAATAAATAAAAACATCCATATAAATATAGAGAATAGTCAAAATAAATTGGTTTATGTACTAGAATATACAAAGCTATAGTTCACAAATTCTCAACTTTATTGCAGTAGTTTAGGACTGTTTCCGTGTAAAATTAAACTGGTGTCTTGAAAATCATATTTAAAACGCATATGAGTGGAAATCAAATGGTATTGCCAGTCAAAGGTTAAACAATGATCGTAGATTGTAATGCATGCATAAGTGTTGAAACATTCATATGAATCATGAGTCCTATAATTGAGTTTTGATCGCCAGTATGCATTTGAAAATTACTAAGCACCAGGGAGGATGTTTACGATATTCCTTAAGTATTCTAGAAAACACTTCAAATTTATGAGAACAGGCTTGGTTTGTTATTTTTTTATGTTTTTTTTTCATCTTACTGCTTCATCCAACCTTCTTAACCAAAATGAGTGAAATATTAAAACCCAATATTTACGTAAGAAGAGGATTACGTTATCCCTTTTACATTTTTAGGTAATGAAGAACAACCAAAGCTGATATAGTTTTAGTGAGCCACAGCAGTAACTCAAAAACATGCTGTCATTACCCAAAGTAACTCAGTCTATTGGTAAACATTAGGAATTCTTTTAATTCCACCCCCTCTGGGAAGCAAGGCAACCATGCATGTATATTTGGCCACGCATCGTTTTGCTTGATAAAGCCTTTTCTCTGTTGATTATTTGTGGCTGGGATTCTTAGAATGATAAACAAATGGGTGTTCTTGAGTGAAAAATTCAATAGAACCACCATCGTAATATAAGGATTTTATAAAATACTATATATATATACTAACTACACGTATCTATAAGTAACATAACTAGAACATTCATTATGGATGTATATATGCAATAGATATGGAGTATTTTTTTTCTTTTGCAGTAACCAATTTAGATCTATTGTGACATCATAAAAATAAGTATCACGCACTTTGGATTCATTTATAACTGAATATGCAATATATTCCATAAATTTGTTGTAGAGACTTAATTTGGTGATGAGCTTTATCTGTCACTTTGCTCTACATTTGAATTACAGCATTTCTTTTCATATACTTTCACAATTAAGAATCTATTTGAAACTGTTTGGCGGTTGGCATTTAGATAAACTTTTTTTTTTTTTTTCAAATGGGATATGGGGATCAAACTTCGTTATATACGTTTTTTTGTCCAGTTTCAATTTGTATATGATATTTTGTAGAAACAGATATATAATATCTCCTTCGCAACTAATTTAGAATTTCTTCAATATCAAACAATATTAAGTTATCAAAATGTTTATTGAAATTCAATAGATATTTAGCGATTTATCACTTATCACAACAAACTATAGCAAATTTAGTAACTGGAACGAATGAATGTAACAAAGGTTTCTGAGGTTGATAACTGAAAGTTTTGCTCAATATTTTTACAGGCAGATTGCTGTATGATAATGAAATATGAAAATAATATTAAGGATTGGATGACACTGGTAAGGAAATGATAATTTCACTCTGACTTCTAAATATAGTAAGATGTTACTCATTGGGATTTATTGTCTTTGATTTGTCTGTAATGCATTTTCTTATCATTGAATTGATTGATTGATCAGTGCTCCTTTGTGGAAAGATATGGAGAGGGCCGCAAGAAAGGAAAATGATGCGCTCTAAAAGAGCAAGTTTGGCTAAGATAAAAATATATATTTTCAACACAAAAATCATCATTCTGTTGCATATAGAGTACTTTTAGAAGAAGACGGTCGGTTTAAGAAGTGAATCTACATGTGCCAAATTGCATAATCTCAAGTTATATTGCCTATAATGTGGAGCAGCTTGTTTTGATGACAAGAAATACTCAGTATTTGCTGAGCACTACATTCCATCTGCAAGTAATAGCAGGGTTGAAGGTATGCAGTTATCAATCTTGTTCTACCATGTATTGCATGAATTACATTTCTAAAGATGTATAAAATCCATGACTACTACATATTTGTACTTTGAAACCTATGTGTAAGCACTATAATTGTGAATCTTGCTCTTTCATGTATCTGTGCACTAAGCAAATAAAAGAAATATAATTTAGTGATGGTTTTGAATGATGCAGTATATTATGCATCATACATGTAGTGCCCATCTAATGCAGCTACGTCATAGGTAACATCAAAGAGATACCTTGTCACGTAAAAGATGTAATGGCTAGTAGAGCATACACAGTGAATCCAAAACAGTGTGTGCCTGCAAACTTTTCGTTATAATTTCCACAGCAAATAAGTCACAACTAACTGATGTGGTTCAATAATTTGCTTGGCGGGAAGACACGAGAGCTACACAGGAGGAGGCATTCAAAATCATTGTGTCAAAGGATGTTTGTATTACGCAAGGAACGTTAATAGTTGTTGCAGACAGTACAGTTATTTTCCTCCATTTGTATCTATAAAAACAGTGAAATCAGATATAATGTCCATGATGGTCTCCCCAAATGCTGATAAAGAAATTTTAGACGTCAGGTTAACCACTAACCGGAAACTTTAAATATGCACAAAAGTATCCTGCAAAATCTTTTGAAGATGCTCACACACGTAAGCTGTGGCACAGCATATTTGAAACAAGAAGAATAATATGACTGGAAATATAGAAAACTGAGAAATAGGATACCATATCATCTTTCTTAAGATATGGAAGATCAAACTACTGCATTCAGTTTAAGTCGGGCTGCTATGAGCACTGTATATAAGACACCCATCAAAAGAGATGCACAGTATTCTTCATCATTGGTGGAAGTAAAGGTGCTTCACCTTTCCTTTCCTCCTTGTTACTAACACCTTTCAGAGAGAGCACCATAAGGGCACGTTTCCGTACGGCAAAATGGCTTTGAAACATTAAATGGTCTAACTCATAGGGCTTGCATGTCAAAAAATACCAAAGATGGTCAAATAATGCTCACGAGGAAGGAGAAAGCTAGGCCAGTCAAACTGATACAACTGGAAAAAGGGTGGTACCGCATGCAATGCGTTGTATATCACATGGTCACAATGCCCGAATAATAAATCTTGGTCTCGTTTGCTTCTTTTTTTCAAATACAAATAAGAAGCCATTACGTGAAAATTTCTGATTTCTTCCCTAGCTTCAAACTTCTTCTGTTGATGTATCCATAATGGGAAACTATTGCACGCTGAAATATATGTAAAGAAACACGCACTACTAATTAGTATGATAATCATTACAGACAATCGGTGAATTAAGGCAGTGTATGAAAACCATTTGGTGTTATCACAACCTCATTATCAGTGTTTAAGTATACAGAAGAGCTAAATACCAATTTGGAAGTTAAACTATCCTGAATGTAATAATATACAAAAAACGAAAGAAAAAAGGTAACTCAGGGCATCGTGTTTCTCTGACATCGAGTAAACCCGGCATCAAGTTGGGCTGATATCGAATGGGGGTGACGTCGAGTTGGGCTGACATCGAGTTGGCCGTAATACATGGTAGAACAAGATTGATAACTGCATACCTTCAGCCCTGCTATTACTTGCAGGTGGAATGTAGTGCTTAGCAAATACTGAGTATATCTTGTCATCAAAACAAGCTGCTCCACAATATAGGCAATATAACTTGAGTTGGGCTGATGTCGAATGGGGCTGACGTCGAGTTGGGCTGACATCGAGTTGGCCGTAATACATGGTAGAACAAGATTGATAACTGCATACCTTCAGCCCTGCTATTACTTGCAGGTGGAATGTAGTGCTTAGCAAATACTGAGTATATCTTGTCATCAAAACAAGCTGCTCCACAATATAGGCAATATAACTTGAGTTGGGCTGATGTCGAATGGGGCTGACGTCGAGTTGGGCTGACATCGAGTTGGCCGTAATACATGGTAGAACAAGATTGATAACTGCATACCTTCAGCCCTGCTATTACTTGCAGGTGGAATGTAGTGCTCAGCAAATACTGAGTATATCTTGTCATCAAAACAAGCTGCTCCACAATATAGGCAATATAACTTGAGTTGGGCTGATGTCGAATGGGGCTGACGTCAAGTTGGGCTGACATCGAGTTGGCCGTATCGAGAAAGCTGCATCGAGTCGTACTCCACTCCATGAAATTAGGAGCAAATTTAGTGACCACGTTTAGGTAAAATTAATCTCTGCTATGAAAGACATGGAATGATATATCATATCATTAAATTCTTGATAGGGAATGTTATTATGCTTTCTTATTTTTTGGTTTATTATTTAGCAAGTTCAGAACTTCAACCAAGATAATCAATAATCTAAAATGCTCTAACTTAGCGTTCTTTTAAGTCCACGACTTTAAAGAGCAATGCTGACCGGACTCGAGGTGGTAACAGAGTTAAACAATAAAAGTCAAAAGATTAAATAATACCGATGGCCTACAAAATATAATTTTATTACAAATGTAATGGAAGCTATAATTTTTTCAAATTTATTACTTAGTGCATGTAAAGCAATATCAAGCAAGTGTCACTAACCAGATTACATAAACACAATTTACATTTTGATCCACACTCGCCTGTTCTGAATCATGAGAATGTTAAAATAATCGTATTTTGTTGAAAAATTACACCAGAGGCTTATGTGCTGCAACAGGCAGAGAGCACGGGTCCACATCATACAATTATAAATTGGTTTTGATTGAACAGTTTAGGAAGACTTAATTTCGTTAATAGCAAGTTACGTATAGGTTTAGCTGCAGTAATTAGTGTCAAAACAGCGATTATACAGAGTTCTTAGCACTTTGCTTGGTTAAAGCAATTCAGACACAGAATGGTACTAGTTTTATACAGTTACGTTAACACTTGAGTTCCTTAGGACCAGATCAATACAATAAATATGTCGAAATAAATATTGTAAGTATCATGAAAATTCAAGTTCCCAGAGAGGTGTGTCTCTGCAATGTAAAACTAGCCAACATATAACTTCGCTTGGGTACGTATGTCATGGCTCTGTCACGTGATATATTACAAAACCTTGTCCCAAAAATGTTCATTAGAATCTTTGTAATAAGAACTTTACGTTTACATAACTTCACGGGATGATACTAAAATTATTCCTATTCACTTGATAAAAAACACTTTCTCAAAGAAACCTCTATTTACTAAGATATGACAAATTTGGATTACGTCTCTATTTTCAAATGACGTCACTTTCTTTCCAACATTCACGTATGCATGATTCTATTCGTTTCATTCGTCCCAGTCCCTTCTAGATTTCCCACGTCGCATTAATAAGGAGAGTGTTCTACAATAATATAACTCAGTCGTTTCCAACCTGCCTTTGAGTTCACAACTTACCAATGTGACGGCGCCAAGTAAGGTTGTGAACTCAAAGGCAGGTTGGAAACGACTGAGTTATATTATTGTAGAACACTCTCCTTATATACAAAACCTCAAGGCAACAGGACATAACAAGTTCACAAGACAGACAATATTACAGAGGAAAAACCAGACATGAATTTTCATGTTCGTTTTAGTGCGAGGGAAGAGCGAAGATACAAGCATAATATATACAAAAGGAATTATGTACAATTGTGTGAAACACGGTTGGTACAGAACCTAGTAGTGGGACATAGTATAGACAATATATACTCATTTCCTTTACTAGTTCTATTTAAGGGTCCTACACAATCTATAATCATTTTATCAAAAGGAACTTTTGGCACAGTAACAGGTATTAATGGTGCTGGAGGAACAGACTGATTGGGTTTACCTACCAGTTGACATGTCGAGCAAGCATTTACAAAGTTACTTACGTCCTTTTTCATACCTAACCAATAAAAATCTTCTGCCAGTCGCTGATAAGTTTTGGTGATTCCTGAGTGACTATCCACCGAGTGTGCAATCTCTAGAAGGGCTTTGCGGTGCAACTCTGGAACTGCCAGTTGCTGTTTGTCTCCCCAATCGTCTTCATAACGCAGTTTAGGAGAACGAAAATGTCGTAGAAGGATTCTTCTGATCCTTCTCTAGTTGACTGATCAACTTCCTAAATAATGACTCAAAAGATTCATCTTTAAGTTGGTCATTAGCAAATTTATTAGGAGTAATATCTAGTAGTTTAATGGCATTTTCAACCTCTTCAGAAGCACATTTTGAAAGATTAAGGTCAGGATTATTAGTAGTTGTTCTTTTAGACCTGGTTACCACCTGACATTGTTTTTCATTAACCTCGGGAGACGTAATTAGTAAATTGCTAAAAACTGTCCCGTGGGCCAAGTCATTGCCAATCAACACATTAATATCCCTGCATGGAAATTCCTTTTCATTTAAGGCCACTTCTACTGATCCGTCATAGTACAGGCATTTCATTTGTATAGTTACTAATGGAAACACAGTTTCATGTGACAAATCTGAGACTGCTACATACCTGCCTGTAGCCTTTGCTAATCGTTGAAGTTTTGGGCTGATGAAAGTTTGTGATGAAGCAGTATCACGCAACATAGTAACCGTTTCGTCTCCAACAGTTCCTTTGCATTTGAATATATCAAAATTAGTCTCACTTTCTACACAATGCATAACTTTCTAACCTCCAGGTGAAGTTACGTTAGAGGCCGGATGTCCTGTATTCGGAGAAGTGAGTTTGATTGGAAAATTCTCCAGAGCTTTAGCTTTTTGCCGAGATTGAGCTACTCTGCATTGAGGCTTATCGCAGTCTTGGATCAAATGACCAGTAGTCCTGCAAAAAGTACAGTAATTATCTACTTTATAATTTTTAGACTGACCCGAGACCGTATTTACCCGTTTAGTCTTGTGAATAAGAAAATACTCATCTGCCAATATTGCTGCTTTTTTAGGATCCTTTTCTTGTCTTTCTTTAATGTACATTGATATGTTAGCTGGAATTTTCCGAAGGAACTCTTCCAAAACAATTAGTTCTTTAAGCTTTTCAAAGTAAGTAACATTTTCTTTATCAATCCATTTCTCAAACAGCTTAACTTTTAAAGTAAAAAATTCCAAGAAAGTTTGCCCGACACCTTTAGTTGAATTTCTGAAATTTTGCCTGTAACCCTCTGGAGTAATACTGTAAGCATCTAACACTGCTTCCTTTAAGATTTCGTAATTTCTTTCCGTAATCATTTGAGTACAAATTGAAGCTGCCTTACCTTTAAAGGAAGTCCTAATTAGTAATACCCATTCAGTCTTAGGCCATTTTAATGAAGCGGCGGTATTTTCAAAAATTGAAAAGAAGTTCTCTGGGTCCTGTTCATTAAAAATGGGAATCAATTTCCTGGCTTTAAACACGTTAAATTGCTCTGGAAAATCTTTCTCTGCTTTCCTTTCACTTAGCCTTATTTCTACCAGTTGTCGTTCTAGTTCCAGTTTCTTCTTATTATCAATTTCTTTTTCAATTTCTAAATTCTTTAGACGAATCTGTTCGGCTTGTCTTAAACTTTCTAACTGAACCTTTTCAACTTCAATCTTCATTCTCTCTCTCTCTTTCATGATCTCTAGTGAAGCTCTTTCTTTAGCTATTTCAGCTTCAGCCTTCTCTAGTGAAGCTCTTTCTTTAGCGATTTCAGCTTCAGCCTTTGCTCTCTCTAACTCTATCATTAACTTCAAGGTCTCAGCAGTGGGTTGAGGATCTTTCTCCAATGCTAAAGGCCATACCTTTTTTGCATCTTCCTCCGATACATAACCCTTAACGACTAATTTTTTCAATACCAGTCCCAGAATCTCTTAACTGCACCTGCAGGAACATCATCATCCTGGTCTGCTGCAAGTTTCAGTAACTCTGCCTTTTTAGCATACCTCAACGCTCCTAAATGTTCTTTAGGGTCTGCTGCAAAATCTAATGCATTAAATGACATATTGGCAACTATGATATATACCTATCCTCAGCACCTTTATGGTACAGTTTTGATATCCACAAAACAATGCAAAATATTCAATAGCAAATAAACATTCAACAATACATCAACATGTAACTATTAAGTAACCAATAGAAAAGATTTGTGATATAGAGTTGGAAGATTGATAAGGGTTAGCTACTCCCTAGTGAAGAACTTCCATCAAATATCACTACAAAAATGAAGGCTTGTTTGCCTTTGTGGCTTTCAAAAGCCAATGGAAGTGACCCAGATCAATACTAGGATGGCCCAAAAGAAGCCGTGATACCTCATAAAATATGCTTAAATGGGTACGTAACTCTAGTATGCTAGTGAACACTTAAGATATTTAGCATAGCTTAAATACCTGATAATAAATTCATGAGCCTGACTTACCCAAATGCTGTATGTGGTCCTCCCTCTGGTGCCACAATCATTCATCCACAATAACCATTGATACACAAATTACAATATGTTACTCAAGGTGGTCTAATACTGTTTAAGGATTTTCATAGCACAAAGCTTAGATTACAATAACAAATTGGGCAATTTGGGCACTTAAACTATATAGTATCATTAACATTCCCAATGAATCAAAATTAACACGATCCCGGTCAGGCCCCCACTTGTCATGTTCCTCCTATTCTCATTTCCAGATTTAAAACCTTCTTTTGAGGAATGCGAACTGTACCCTCAATGGCCCCAGTTTTCTTACAACTTCAGTTCTTAATTTATTCGTCACCAGCTACTGCAGATATATGATGCAACACCAACGGGAAAAGACACTCAAGAATGAATAGTAATACATTTATAAACAGCTTAAGTATAAACTAAAATAACACTTTACACTTTGGTTGGGTAAACCAGACTGCTCTAGATTTAAACAAATGGGAAAAAGTAAACTTATATGCCTAATCAGGGATTATGTACAATATATACAATTTATTGCCGATTTAGCGAAAACTAGATGGCACTAGTGTGTTTGCTTAGCGATGGCTAGATGGCGCTGGTGTGTTTGCTTAGCGATGGCTAGATGGCGCTGGAGCATTTGCTAAGCGATGGCTAGATGGCGCTGGAGCATTTGCTTAGTGATGGCTAGATGGCGCTGGAATGTTTGCTTAGCGATGGCTTGATGGCACTGGACCGTTTGCTTAGCGATGGCTAGATGGCGCTGGAGCGTTTGCTTAGCGACGGCTAGATGGCACTGGTGCAACAGAGAAGTAGTCCAAATAATATATATATATATATATATATATATATATATATATATATATATATATATATATATATATATATATATATATATATATATATATATATATATATATATATATATATATATATATATATACACAGTGGACCCTGGGGTACGGCGTCCCCAGTTTACGTTTTTTTTTCACGTTATGGTGTGGAATGTGATGTTTTTTCGTCCCCTTGTTACGGCATTTTCCCCAGCTTACAGCATCGAATTCCAAAGTTCAAACTTGGCAGTAGGTACGTGTACGACTGTGCGAGTCACTCACCTACCACCATGCTCATACGTCACTGCATACGTCACTAAGAAGCTGGTCTGCTATTGGTCGGTGTCATGGCGTCACTAAGATGCCGATACGCAACTGGCCGAAATCCCTCCCATAATGCCTGAGAGAGATGCTGCCTCTCTCTCTCTCTCTTTGTTAATCGCGCACTCAGTTCAGAATCTCATGTGTGTTTCGTAAAGACTTGATCTTGTGTGAGTGCTTGTGATATCGTATATTTTGTGCATTTTAGTGCTTAATTCCAACTTTAATTCATTAACCATGGGTCCTAAGATTGCTAGTGATGTTAAAGGGAGAAGTAAGAAGATGATTACTATGGAAACGAAGCTGGAGATAATAAAGAAATGCGAAGAAGGACTGCACATCGTTACCCTCGCTTGTACATATGGCCGTAACCAGTCAACGATTGGTACAATCATCAAGAACAAGGAAGCCATTAAAGCAAGTAAGTCTTCTAAAGGCATGACTGTCCTTGCCAGTGGAAGGACCTCAATCAACGGCGAGATGGAGAA
>NC_090732.1:93876070-93891070 GCF_036898095.1 Palaemon carinicauda | reverse complement strand
TTAGGACGGAGCTTCGTACAGGGATACAATGTAAAACATACCACCAAGATATCAATCAAACGTCCTATAGGCAATGTGCCACAAAGAAAGAAAAATACTCGAGTCCAGGGAAAAGTATTGGATGGGCTGATTTTGGTTTCCTGTCTTCTCAATTCGCCTTGATTTTCGTGTACCTGATTTTCTATTCAGTGAAAAAAATACGGTAAAGATATTAGACTAGGATTATCAAAATTACATGTGAAATCCTTATATGTTCTTTAATCATTATTATTATTATTATTATTATTATTATTATTATTATTATTATTATTATTATTATTATTATTATCAAAGTTGCAGGAGACAAAGAGACCCTCTGCAATATTTAAAAAAGAATATTACCGTAACAATACGTGATAGGATACTCCACCACTTTATCATAATTATTATTATTATTATTATTATTATTATTATTATTATTATTATTATATGTTGGACTATAACTCTAGTTGGAAGAGCAAGATGCTATAAGCCCAAGGGCTCCAACAGGGAAAATATCTCAGTGAGAAAAGGAAAAAAGGAAATAAGTAAACAAGAGAAGAATAAACAGTCAAAACAAAATATTTCAAGAACAGTAGCAATACGAAACTGGATCCTTTACATATAAACTATAAAAACTTAAAATAAGCAAGAGGAAGAGAAACAATATAGAATATTGAGTATGAATGTACCCTCAAGTAAGAGAACTCAACACCAAGACTGTGGAAGATTATGGTACAGAGGCTATAGTGGTACCCAAGACTAGAGAACATTGGTTTGATTCTGAAGAAGTGGGTAGTATACCACGGGCAATACCCTTACAACGGTAAACAATTCAATATTGATGTACTGAAATTTTTAAAAAAATTGCAAAATAAAGATCTTTTTGTCTCTTGCACGTTAGAACCTGATTGGTCTTGTTTTCTATTATTATTATTATTATTATTATTATTATTATTATTATTATTATTTTTATTATTATTATTATTATCATTATTATTGTTGTTGTTGTTGTTGTTGTTGTTCTATGTTTGCTATTATTATTATTATTATTATTATTATTATTATTATTATTATTATTATTATTATTATTATTATTCAATCGAATATAAATAAGGAACAGATATTTACGCTGCATTAAGTTATACAAGATTCAAATGAATAATGATAAGAAAAAGAAGAGTAAAACTGGAAAACTACGAAGCAAACAACAAGAGCGCTGGTATGATAAGCGTCCTGGTTTACATTTCCCGAAGGGTTGTCGCTAATTCCGGTAGTCACCTTACAAAGGGCTTGCCGCCTCAGCATACCTCTAACCCAGGAAGCGACGAAAAAAAAAAAAAAAAAAAAAAAAAAACAAAGGCCGAGACATAAAGACCCCATATCAGCAGCTGCCCACTAATTCGTCGGAAATACTTAACACTTCTGTACGAAAAGAGAAGACGGTCTGTGGAGATTAGTTACTGGCCTCACTCTCTCTCTTATCTTGCTTACAAAATTAAATTTAAGATCTGTGGGATTCTACCTGATCTGTCATGCAGCATCAAATGTCAGACTTGAGACCAATGCTTTCAAGGCAACCTCCTTCTCTCTCTCTCTCTCTCTCTCTCTCTCTCTCTCTCTCTCTCTCTCTCTCTCTCTCTCTCTCTCTCTCTCTCAGGCCTTTTTCGTTTGTTCAGTTTCATTAAAGGGATGAAACTATAAGAAATATAGAGCAATTCAAGGCTTTGAAAATTTTTCTGTAAAATATTTCCTCTCTTCGTCATTTAACTTTGCCTAATTTCATTTTAAGTTCGATGTAGTTAACTTATAACTTTCACGAAAAATACAAACATCTAATCCTTTGTGCAAACAGCCAAATGAAATTACCTACCTGCAGGCAGAGGTTTATAACTGACTCGGTGCTGAATATGGCTGAATCAGTGTTGGGTAAGAAATTAAAAACCCGCCTCATCTATATATATATATATATATATATATATATATATATATATATATATATATATATATATATATATATATATATATATATATATATATATATATTCAATGGCAACAGCTAAATAGTTTTTCTTTTTTTACAAACAAAAAATGAGAAAATCCTGCCAACTTTGACGCGATGATTTACAAAGACCAATAAACTAAGGACATGAGAAGAGGATGTACCGCAGAGGGACATTAAAATAAGAAATTTTACTTAACTTTACTTTCAGTTATTAGCATCATTAGTTCAATTAGCAACTCTGATAAGTATTCAATCGATATTTCCATGGAAATTAGTAAAGGCTTTTTGAATAATTAAATGATTTTAAGAAGACTTTTGGATCCTATGAATACAGGAAGGATCCATTGGAAATTAATTCATCTGTCCTGAAACATGCTATACATATCAAAATATAAATTTTGAAACCCGATTTTTTTCCAACAATACTGTTTTGATTTAATACATTTTATATAACACAAGGGTACCTAATGAGAGTTTCTCCTTGAGGAATGGAAATAATACTTTTATTCCAGAAATGGAAATAGTACTCTTATTCCAGCAGTGGATAAGATTTATAAGTGACTCTACATGCTAGTTGCTGAGAATAGTTTGTACACAAATAGTTAAGTTTCTTTGAGTATTATTACTGCTGGAGAATTACATAAAATCCCGACCTCCAAAATCACCTGTTTATTTTTGAATAGGTCTGTTACACTTGAAAATTAATATAACTCCCAGACGGCAATATATAAAACACTGAATATTTAAAGGTCTCTTACTTTACTCTCAAAACAAAACTGGGTAATTATTTTAATAAAAAACTCTTACTTTGATTCTTATTCAGGGATTACGAGCAAGGTCTATTAAGAAATATTGGTGATCGAAATAATACATACTTTACAAAAATATATATATTCTTTAAAAAATATTACAACATTAATACAAAAAAAAGGAAAAAAAAATCACCAAAATGAATCACTCAAAATATTAAATCTTGAACAAAATTTTAGACTAAGATAAGAAATGTTACTTTAAAAAAGAATTATACAGTCACTTATTTCACAGGAAATTAATTCATAAGAGTATTTAAATTTGATAATCAATAAAAATAGTTAACACTTTAACAGTAACGATTTAATTCCTAATGAAATTTACATGCAAGTAACTGATACACTTGCGTGTTTTAACTCACATGTGGTTTCCGAACAGATAAGCGCTATAAATACACTTCCTGTTTTAACCTAAATCTCACAGGGCCAGTTACAAAAATTTATTTAATACAAATACTTTCAATAACACTATACACTTGAAATCGCATTCAATGGATTTATCAACTTTTGAACACACTACGCATGATATATGTTGGATAGAAATCGTTAATCACGTTTGAGTGGGCACATACTGGACACACTTGAGAGGAGAGGGCGGGCGAACTTTGGCTCTTTTAAAGGGACAGGCTGGATATCTTTTGCTGCTTACAATTTACTAGGGGCATATATATATATATATATATATATATATATATATATATATATATATATATATATATATATATATATATATATATATATATACATATTTACATATCTATATATATACATATATATATATGTGTATATATACATATATATATATATATATATATATATATATATATATATATATATATATATATATATATATATATATATATATATATATATATATATATATATATATATATATATATATATATATATATACACACACATATATATATATATATATATATATATATATATATATATATATATGTATATATATTTATATACATATACATGTTGACTTAAAACTTCTAGATTGTTCTAAATAGATCATTCTCGTAGCTTGGGGCAAGGCTTAGTGGCGTAAGGTTGCCAACTACATAAATTGAACAGCTCTCTCAGCTACCTCCGCCCACCTACCCCTCAAAACATAAAAAACAATTAAATTTATTTCTAGAAATTTCATGTACTTTCTAATGGAAAATATAACAATTGCATAATCTCTCGTAAACATAACGTAATACCTCGTATTATTACCTCGTGTTCATACCTCGTATGTGTCGTACAGCATACCTACGAGTTTACACAAGACTTTGTAACAAAATATGTGAAATAAAAAGTTAATTCTTAAAAATAATGTAAATTTGCATACAATGACTTGAATGAAAAATACAATGAAATGACTGACAAAAGTCTTATGTAATTTACATACAATTACTTAAACCTACAAGAGAGGAACTCATCTTACGAGCTGGCTATACATCTTTTAAATACAAAAATAAGATACATGAATAAAATATTTATTCTGTACCGAACCAGCTTTGTGATATAGTTTCCCCCAAAATTGATTATTTATTCTGGGTCTGAATCCACTGATTCAGTCCGAGATAAATAATCTGGAACCATGTTATCTTCATCTGATATATGCTTTACATTAATACGATATGGTTGCAAACATAATGACCACCTAGTTAACCTTTGATTATTATTCCTCATCTTATCCACAAAAGTTAAAGGATTGTGATCCAAGTAAACTGTAATTTCCTTATTCTGTGGTTGATTTACATAAATCCAACCTTCCTTATTGCTGTGATTAGCGCTAGCAGTTCCTTTTCAACTGTCGAGTAACCTCGTTAATGCTTCTTCAGCTTCGACAACATAAAACAAACAGGGTGAAGAATTCCATCATTGTCTTCTTGTAATAGGACAGTAGGTTGGCTAGGGTACCAGCTGTCCGTTGAGATATGACCGCTAGAGAGTTATTGGGTCCTTTGACTGGCCAGACAGTATTACATTGAATCCTTCTCTCTGGTTACGGTTCTTTCCCTTTGCCTACACATATACCGAATAGTCTGGCATATTCTTTACATATTCTCCTCTGTCCCCATACAACTGACAACACTGTGATTATCAAACAATTCTTCTTCACCCAAGGGGTTAACTACTGCACTGTAATTGTTCAGTGGCTACTCTCCTCTTGGTAAGGGTAGAAGAGATTCTTTAGCTATGGTAAGCATCTCTTCTAGGAGAAGGACACTCCAAAAGCAAACCATCGTTTTCTAGTCTTGGGTAGTGTCATAGCCTCTGTACCATGGTCTTCCACTGTCTTGGGTTAGAGATCTCTTGCTTAAGGGTACACTCGGGTACACTATTCTATCTAATTTCTCTTCCTCTTGTTTTGTTAAAGTATTTATAGTTTATTTAGGAAATATTTATTCTACTGTTGTTACTGCTCTTGAAATGTTTTATTTTCCCTTGTTTCCTTTCCTCACTGGGCTATTTTCCTTGTTGGGGCCCCTGGGCTTATAGCATCCTGCTTTTCCAACTAGGGTTGCAGCTTAGCAATTAATAATAATAATAATAATAATAATAATAATAATAATAATAATAATAATAATGGTCTGACGCATCCACTTGGATAAGGAGTTTCCTATTGAAATCCAGTGCTTGAAGTATCGGTTTCGAAACGTCAATGTGTACTTTCCTTTGACTTTTCCTTTTTCTTGGTATTTTGATAACGTAGGTCCGGTCACTGCTTTTCTCCAAAATCTGGAAGGGTTCTTGGAACTCGTTGGTGAAAGGGAATATCCTTATCGGTGAGTAAACCAACACCTGTCATCCTACCACAAACTGTCTGTTCGTACTCATCATACCAAACCTTTTCTTCGTTTTTCCTTGACTAGTTTTCACGTCTTCTAGTGAAAATTTCCTTATCTCGCCGATCCTTTTTCTCAAATTCTTGACATTTTCTCCATCCGTTTCTTCTCTATCTTTACCTTTTTCTGCCAACATTTCAATCAGTCCTTGGCTGAAAGGTTCTCCTTGTATATCAATAGGGTGTAAGGGAGCTTTCTTGAGGTACTAGTTGGGTTTTCCAGCCATCTGACAAACGTGACATGCACAGCAAAACTAGCTTATGTCCTTATGCAGGCCAGGCTAGAAAAAGTGTTTCATAATCTTCTCCATACTGTTCCTTATTCCCAGGTGTCCTGTTTTGTGCGCTACGGCAATCACCTGTCATCTCAATGGTGCAGGAATCAATATTTGATGGTATATCCCCCATTTGGCATTCCCAAGGATATCGGCAGGTCTATGCTTCTTCATAAGCAACCCCTCTTTAAGATAATAACAGGTGGGAAACTGCTGTGCCTCCGTCGCATCCACCACATAGTACATAACTTTGTTAACGTCCCACCCTTCTGTTGCAATCTTATCAACCTTTTCTCACTCACTTGACCTACTTCTAACGTTGAGTAGTCTATTTCTTCCAAATCCATTGCTTCATTGTCTTTGTATTACTTTCCTTCTTCTTCTCTCGGGCTCTCTCTGGAGTTTTCCTCTTGCATACCATCATGGGAATTCTCTTCTTCTCAATACAAATCCTCCAAGTTCATCGCTCCTTTGGTTTCTCTTTCTTCTTTTGCAGCCACTTTCTTCGTCATAATCCTAGTCGTCACACAACTAGGAAACAGATACAGGTAGTCCTTCTCGAGTTCAGTCGTAGGGGTATACTTCAACGGTTACTCCAAGACAATGGGACAAGGCACAAACGGCGTTCCACCAACCTCATTACCCAGCAAGACTTCTACTCCTTTGACAGCCAATGAATCCTTTACCGTAAAACAAAATGACCTGTCACGAACTCGCATAACAGTTTCAAACTGCAAATAGGGGTAACCTCCTCACCTCCTATTCCCTTCAAAATGACCGAGTCTCATGTGAGATAACGTTCCACCAACGGGTGTACACCTCATGTCACCATACTATGGTTATAACCCGTGTCACATAATATCTTAACCGGAGTTTTCTCACTGCCATCGATAAACTCAATAAACCAAAAACATTGTTCCCTATAAGAAAATGCAGGATTTCTTCTATTATCGTAAAACTTGATGATTATTACATTTTAATGTAAAAGAAATTGTTAACAATGGCATCTGTATAGCTTCCACAAGTCACAAGTCGATATATTACACCCTTCGCCCTTTATTCCTATCACAAACCTCATAGAGAGTACATGTCTGAGTTTGACCTCTGACATTCACTAATTTTTACGTTTCTTTCTCATGTTTTTGGCAAGAATTTTATCATTTCAAAGAGTAAAAGACAATTTTAACATCTTGCTAACATAAGGAAGAAAAAAATTCCCTCTATTAAGATTTCAGAAGAGAGTAATATCGGTAGAGAGAGAGAGAGAGAGAGAGAGAGAGAGAGAGAGAGAGAGAGAGAGAGAGAGAGAGAGAGAGAGAGGTGGATGGAGGAGCGGTTGCCTTGCCTGACACGACCCAAAAGAAGCAAGATATTGAACAAAAGGATCTTCGTTTAGTATTAGATTATGATAAATAACTTTGTTTTCGTTTATTAATAACCAAATAGGAACATAAAATTCATAATAATCAGGATTTATTAATATCATCTTTGTAAAAATACAAAGTTAAACTTTGAATGCCTTCTGAGATTCACTTATTTTTACATTTGTTTTTCTCGTTTTTGGATGAAAAGATGATTTCAACATCTTGCTAACATAAGGAAGAAGAAATTTTGCTCTATTAAGAGTTCAGAAGAGGGTAATATCGGTAGTGACAGAGAGAGAGAGAGAGAGAGAGAGAGAGAGAGAGAGAGAGAGAGAGGTGTGGATGGAGGAGCGGCTGCCTTGCCTGACAGGAGCCAAAAGAAGTAAGATATTGAGCAAGAGGATCTTCATTTATGATTAAATTATGATAGATGACTCTTTTCGTTTATTAATATACAAAAAAGAACATAAAATTAATAGAAATCAGGATTTATTATTATTTTCTTTGCAAAAATACAAAGAAAAACTTTGAACACCCATATCTCAAAACTATACTTCTAATTATAATTCTATCTTCGCCTTTAGTTTTAAAGATATATCATTGAAATTTGGTATGTAACTTAGAAAGACATTGTAAAAAAAAAAATGCCCTTTTTTCCAATTTTTTTTTCATATTTTTTTTCTTTTTCTTTTCTTTTTTTTACTATAATATAATGAAAAAATTCATATCTAGCCAGAAATGACTTTTAGAAAAAAAAACTCCTCATTTTATTGGAGGTCTACAGCAGGTCTATATAGGGTAGAAATCCCAGGTCTTAATATTAATTATCAAGGGAGAAGATAGAATTTGAAAAACAATAATTTTCAGGATAATTCGCTCTGGCGTTGCAAAATTCATATGCAGTTTGGAGAAGTCCTAAGTCACCTTATTAAGTGGTATGAATGTCATAGTCCTGTCCTTAAAAAACGGTATTAGCCTCCAGCCCTCTTATAGGCATCCGCGCTGTTTGGGTTTGTCCTGTTCATCTGGTAAACGTTAGCTGGTTTATTTTCCTCGTCGTTCTTTCCCGATTATTTCTTCATCTTCGGATTCTGTGAAGTTGAATTATGCTTAACCACTTGGGTGACTGCTTTTGGTTTGTTTGACCAATATCCCTTACTGATATGGCCTCTCTTGCCACACTTATAACAGACAATATTAACCTTCTGCATGTCTTTCACGATACCTGAAGGAGGATGATGCGACGATTGTTGCTGTGGTACTAACGCATTCTGTTTTGGAATAGTACCAGTGGTATTTCCGCTGCAACTATTGAACTTATTCACATAATTCTAACTGAAGTGGCTTCCATGGTTCGGCGAATACTTGACACTTGGTCGGAACGGCGGTTGAAACTTCATGCCCGAGGAGGGTTTACGACTGATGATATTGTAATCTTCACTCGGCGAAGCGGCTTCATCAAGTTTTTTCACCTCTCTCTCTCTCAAGTATGTTCGAATATGTTCAGGAATTCCTCATAGATATTGTTCTAGGACTATCAATTCTTCTAAATTAGCCATCTCCCTCATGTTAGCAGCCTCTATCCATCTCTTAAAACATTGTCGTACATTATAAGCATAATCAAGGAAAGTAATTTTCTTGTCCTTCCTCAAACTTCAGAATCTTTCTTATAATATTCAGGGGTCATCTGGCACACTTGTAGCACGCTCCTCTTCACTTAATCATACTCCTTCCTCTGGTCCTGAGACAAGGAAAGATAAGGACTGCGACCGTTTCAAAATCATCAAAGAACTCGTTGGGAGCTTCTGTGAATTTTTTAATTAGCCTCTATGCATTCGTCACACTAAACACGGGATCGTGCATAGCAGTGATCATCTTTGTCTGGGTTGCTGACCTTGCACGAGCATTCAACAGTTCCAATTTCCTCGTATGTCGTGTTTGTTCTCTTTTTCTTCTCGTCTTGCAATTTCACTTGCTTCCATTTCCCTCTCATGTCGTGCTATTTCTCTTGCCTCTTCATTCTCTTTTTCTTCCATTTTCCTTGCATGTCTTGCGATCTCTCTGGCTTCTTCCTTCTCTCTTTCTTCTCGTTTTCTCTCTTCTACCATCATTTTCAACTTGATCAAATTCTCTTCCACTGCAGTTCATTGAATCTCAGCCTTTACATTCCTGTCTGCTTTAATTCCTTCAGTTCCTAGGTCAGCTGATCCTTGCTTCGCTACAAATTCTGCTTCAGCTTCCTCCAACAGTTCATGAGCTGCTACAATATCTTCTTCCGACAATTTTCCTGAGTTTATCAACACTTCTAAGGCCAGACACTTGATTTGAGCTTTAATCATTCCACTGATCGCATGACCACCACATGCCAATAAAATAGAGAGCCACTGAGCTTTAGTTACATTAGCTTCTGACAATTCCTGAACACTTGGATTTCTCAAAGATTCTTGGATATTAAACTGAGCCATCTTGTACTTTACAAAAAATTATACCTCTCCAAAAAATATATCTTAACAATACACAGAATCCTACCAACACTAAACTGTTCAAACCTTTAATAAAAAAACGGCCCGGTTATCACCAATATTTAAAACAGACTCACTCGATCAAAGGGTCTGGGCACCAAAAATATATATTGCAGCTGGAGAATTACATAAAATCCTGAGCTCCAAACTCAACTCTCTATTTTTACAGTCAGTTACACTTGAAAATTAATATCCGAGCTCTGAAAAAAATTATATAATTCCCCAACGGCAATATATAAAACACTAAATATCCAAAGGTCTCTTACTTTACTCTCAAAACGAAACTTGGTAATTATTTTACTTGAAATATTAATAAAAACTCTTACTTTGATTCTTAGTCGGGGATTATGATCAAGGTCTATTAAGAAATATTGGTGATCGAAATAATACACACTTTACAAAAATAGATATATTCTATAAAAAATTACATTAATACAAAGAAAAGAAAATTATCACCAAAATGAATCATTTGAAATAACAAATCTTGAATAAAACAGACTAATACAAGAAATGTTACTTTAAAAAAGAATTATACAATCACTTGTTTCACTGAAAATATATTTCTAAAAATGTTTGATTTTGATAACTAGTGAAAATAGTTAACAATTTAACACTAATGATTAAATCCTTAATGGAATTTACATAAAAGTTACTGATACACTTACGTGTTTTAACCCACACAAGGTTTCAGAACAGATAAGCAATATAAATACACTTCGATGTTTTAACCTAAATCCCACAGGGGCAGTTACAAAGATTTATATAATACAAATACTTTCATTACCACAATCACTTGAAATCACATTCAATGGATTTGTCAACGTTTGAACACACTACATACGATATATATTGGATAGAAATCGTTAATCCCGTTTGAGTGGGTACACACTTGAAGCACTTGAGAGGAGAGTGCGGACGAACTTTGGCTCTTTCAAAGGGACAGGCTGGATCTCTTTTGTTGCTGATTATGATTTCCTAGGGGCATATATACATATATATATATATATATATATATATATATATATATATATATATATATATATATATATATATATATATATATATATATATATATATATATATATATATATATATATATATATATATATATATATATATATATATATATTGACTTAAAACTTCTAGATTATTCTAAATAGATTATTCTCGTAGCTTGGGGCAAAGCTTAGTGGCATAAAGTTGCCAACTACATAAATTGAACAGGGGAACAATCCTCGCTTGCGAGGTAATCCTCTCTAAGGTAACTCCGCTCACCTATCCCTTGAAACATTAAAAAAATGATTAAATCTATTCCTAGAAATGCCACCTTTGTCCTACGACACTTCGCAAATACTGGACAAAGGAACTGATTTTGTCAAAGAAGAAAAATATTTTTTTTTTATTTTGTGAATATAGAAGTTCCTTATTTTCTCAAACAAATTGACATTGTATCATCAAATAGGAGATTTTTTTTTCCAAGTAAGAAAGTAATTAGTTTAAAAAATTAAATTACTCATCCAATTATGAATGTGTTGAAGAATAATTAAGGTAAAAGCGATCCACGAAAACACTGCAAGTGCAAAACATTGTTATACAAAAAGGTACGTAATGGGGAAGATGGTAAACGTTTGAACTGACTTCCTCAAACGAAATATTTCTTTTGCAAAAGCAGCAGTAGAAAAAAAATCTGTATTTTTGCCTGTAACTATCTGATCTTATCGAGTTAGTTGCTTCTATAGGGAATGAATTTCAACCTCTCTGATTATATTCCAGTGACATCTGATTTGCTTCCGAATTGCACATCTTGCAAGCTTGGTGATATTGTCTGTCAGACATGAGATATGAATTTTGCCGCCGAACTGTTATTTCTATCCCAAACGGCATTTCCATTTCGTTTTATTTGTAGCACTTTCGCGTAAATATTTACACATCGTCGGGATATGATGTTTGATTGAATGAAAGGAAGTGCTTATTAATACATTTTGTCTTGGTTCATATATATACATATATATATATATATATCTATATATATATATATATATATATATATATATATATATATATATATATATATATATATATATATATATATATATATATATATAGATAGATAGATAGATAGATAGATAGAAAGATATATGTGTGTGTTTGTTATAACAAATGTAGGAGGCATTGTTTTGAACTATTTTATATACTTTGATACACCTACTATTCGTCTAAAATGATATTATGATTAATTTTTTCATTGGCGTAATTTTAACTTCATAAATAATTATAGCAGTGAAAACTGTAGTTATGATGGACACAATTAATACTTGTCCTTTTCATAATTATTTACGTATATTATCATAATTGAAATTAGCAGCAGAAGTTGTAGTGGTATCAGAACAAATTTACTCTTTCTTCTTGTTTGACCCACCACCCGTTTCCTACGCTCACCGGCCCTGCCCTGGCACATTACCCAGAGGAGTGGTGTTAACTGGAGAGATCAAGAGTGAGATATCCTCTGGAGAGAAGAAAGCGCATCCATTACATGACGGCGTCCAGCTGTGTTGGCATCCTTTTAAGACTGACCTCTCGAGGTGATGGGTTTCTGGAATCAGCAGGGGTACTTAGTACCTGATACATGAGCCCTGATGACTTTATGATACTTGGGCTGGAAGAAAAGGGAAGGAGAAAAATGGTGGAAAGCAAGGGAAGATGAGATAACTTGTGATTGAAAGATATGCACTGAAAGCCTAAATTTGCATGCGAATAGCCTACAGTGCCTGTTCAGATGTGTTTTGGAATGCTTATTACAGAGGGGCATTTAAACATACAGTAAAAGCATCATCTAGCCTCACAAATAACTGCAACAAGAAGAATGACACCAGACGGAAACAGGTGTCATTCCACAGATGCATAATGGAAGAACAGAATCAAGACTTAGTAAGACAGTTTATTGAGGTAGGCTACCTGTCAAGCAAATTACATCGCAGAAAGTTTAGAGGGTGACAAATTGCGTATTATCTAAAGGTAACAATGATACCAGAGAGAATCACAGGCGGCCATAAAATTCAAATATACCAATAAACAGGGGTAGGTCTATGTATTTCTCAGAATATGAATGGGGCAATGAAAATAAACCGAAGTTTTCAAGGTAAACTGGACACTCAAGATATACGGGGTTGCGTAAAACACGAAAATTCCCTTTTTTTCTGCCCTTCGAAAGCCTCAGAGCCACAATACTCATTCTATGGTCCTATACTGATATGTTTATAGCTGCTCAACAATAGCACGTTAATAGCCCGCCAGGTCCGTTAGGCTTAATTAGACGCAAGCCTAGATTCTCCCATGAGAAGACGATTTCCGGCCTTGGTTTGAGAAGTCTACTTTACTGAGAGAGAGAGAGAGAGAGAGAGAGAGAGAGAGAGAGAGAGAGAGAGAGAGAGAGAGAGATACTTGTAAGTCTGACATAAAACTTTATTGCATGTAATGTACATCTTATTTGTATATTTTCCCAATACTCTTTGGCCAGAGATTCCAGAGTCATGGGTTCCGAGTCCAACTTGCTCTTGATTACCAACGATAACACGACTTCATCACCTAAGCTGTAAAAGCATGAACCACCCACCGGGAAGGGTTCTGTATTTTTGGGAATAAAGAGTCCGTTACAGGTGGTCCACTAGGAAACTATTATTCTGTTCTAAAGGTTTGACACTTACGAGGCACAACGGTTCATAGATTAAGTTTCGTGCGATGGTAGTAAGACGACAGCGGTCGAGAAAGCAGCCGGAAATGAAGTGACACCTCGAAACAGGTAAGTAGGAATCTCATTTCCATTATGGATACCAGTCCCAGGAACTTGGTTAGTTAATTGATTGAACTTGATTACTGTTGGCTGTTTGTATTGTGCTTGCGTAGTCAAATGGAGAAGTACGCCATGATATATAGAATCAGTCAGTTTAAAGATGAGTTGGCCTATCCCTGTAACCATTAAAAGAATCAATTTTATGGTAAAAAAAATGGATATTAATCTTGCTAGTCCTGCAATGTAGCAAATGTAGTAAACTCTGTATAATATCATCCACTTGAGCAATGAATACAGTATATCATTTGATAACCCTTATCCAATTTCATCTCTACTTTTGTAACAAGAGGCTACATTTTATTATAGGCAAATTACGAATTTATCTTATTCAAGTAATCTGATTTTTTCATTGGGAACCAAGTTTGCTGCAAATATAAAATATTTCAGAAGCTTACCGATATCTCATCTCCCTACTGTAATACAATGTAAACTTTAAATCCAATTATTATTATTATTATTATTATTATTATTATTATTATTATTAGCTAAGCTACAATTCTAATTGGAAAAGCAAGGTACTATAAGCCAAAGGGCTTCAACAGGGGAAAATAGCCCAGTGAGGAAATGAAATAAGAATATAGATAAATGATATGAGAAATAATTAACACTAAAATATTGAAAAAAGTAGCAACATCAAAAACATACATTTCATATATAAACTATAAAAAGACTTATTTCAGCCTGTTCAATATAAAAACAGTTGGTGTAAGTTTGAACTTTTGAAGTTCTACCGATTCAACTACCCGATTAGGAAGATCATTCCATAACTAGGTCACAGTTGGAATAAAACTTCTAGAATTCCGTGTAGTATTGAGCCTCATGATGGAGAAGGCCTGACTATGAGAATTAATTGCATGCCTAGTATTACGAACGGGATGGAAAAATCCGGGAAGATCTTATGTATAGGATGATCGGAATTACGAAAAAATTATGCAACACGCATAATGAACTAATTGAACGACGGTCCTGGAGATTAATATCTAGATCAGGAAAAAGAAATTTATTAGACCGTAAGTTCTTGTCCAACAAATTAAGATAAGAATCAGCAGCTGAAGACCAGACAGGAGAGCATCACCGAAACAAGGTAGAATAAAAGAATTAAAACACTTCTCACATAGATTGATCACCGAAAACCTTAAAAGACTTCTAAATAAGTCAATTTTTTAGCAATTGAAGAAGAGACATACTTAATGTGTTTCTCAAAAGTAAATTTGCTATTGAGAATCACACCTAAAATTTTAAAAGAGCCACACAGAGTTAAAAAAAAAATATTATCAGTTCTGAGATCTGGATGTTGAGGAGCCACTGT
>NC_090732.1:93861070-93863570 GCF_036898095.1 Palaemon carinicauda | reverse complement strand
ATGAGGAACTTGTTAGGTTTATAATCTAGGGGAAACATAAAATACATGTTTGTTTGTTTATTTGTGTACAAATTAAAGGATGATTTTAATTGTTTGATATCTTAGTTGTACAATGATTATTTCTGCCATGGGCTGCAAGTGTGCAAGAGGCCGTGCCTGGCCGTAAGGGCTAGGCAATCTGAAACAACAACAACAACAACAACGATCATTTCTTTAACATGGAATATAAAAGCATCGAGTATTTGCTTTTCTTCACAAACCAAAGAAATACCGATAAGTGTGGTCAAAGGACAGCTGACAGAAACTTTTTGAAAAAGACGAAGCATTATTGCACGAATGTCCTACTTCCTTCTCTTGAATCTTGAAATCCGAATGTCTTGCACAGTAGACTCTTTTGAGTTGATGAGTTGCAACGCAAAGTTCATAGTCGCTTTTGAAAATACTGTTTTTCTCAAACGGACAAAAAGTTTTCATGATGAACTCAATAGTCATGCCTGCACATCGCACGATATAATTTGACAAGAAAACATACTGTTGCAGAATTTTAACTTATAGAAATACGCACAAATTTATATATATATATATATATATATATATATATATATATATATATATATATATATATATATATATATATATATATATATATATATATATATATATATATATATATGTAAAAGAGAGAGAGAGAGAGAGAGAGAGAGAGAGAGAGAGAGAGAGAGAGAGAGAGAGAGAGAGAGAGAGAGAGAGAGAGATAATTTTTTAAGTTAAGAGTCAGCAATTTTTCTATTGGTTTTTTCTTTTCGTTTTTCCAAGAATATAATTCTCATATATGAGTCAAAATATTTTGAGAGAGATGCATTCTCTGCAGTATATCAGTGTTGTCTCAGTTGGTACAATGAAACACCCGATGACATAACATCTTAGCCTGCATTATTGAATAGCTTTATTCATCAGCTTTTTTTCTAATTCACAGAATACAACATGCTTATAAAAAACAGTTAAACATCAACAACAATCGAAATTTATACAAAAATTAATAACTCTGTGTATGGAATAATACGACATTAATAGTAAAACAACAGCTGCAAATCCAAAAAATTTTACGACATAATCCAAGAGGTGATTATGGCAGAATGTAGATAGCATTACGTATCTAATGGAATTTTAGAGGTCCAGTTCGAAGAGCTGAATAGCATTTTTGCTCATGTTCATGTAAAAAAAAAAAAAAAAAAAAAAAAATAGAAAAAACAATGACCTTCCCTTTGCAGCCACTTTGATAATAAAAACAGCTCTGTAAATGTTAATGTTTCATTATAGAATCACTATTATTATCCACAAAAAGGAAATTACGTCCAGCAAAATTGACAATTTCATGACACGCACTTAACGCTCAGTTTTTCAGATTCTCAGGAGAGCTTTTAAATTTAGCCTCACGATGTTCATTGTTTGATTTTCTGCTTTTTGAATGGTCATCTTGTCCGAATTTTTTTTAAGATTAATATGCTGCATTCAAGTTTTTATTAACATTTAATCTCAAAGACGAACATTAATTTTTTCGAAAGAATGGAAAAGGAAAACAATTGAAATATTTATTTGGAGTAAATTTTCCTTTTATTGCTGGTGTTTTTCACCCTTTACATCATACACTATGTATTGATTCATCTTTTATCATTAACGTGCAAGTCTCGGTACTTGAAAGAATAAACACAGATAATAACCCATCGATATCACCAAACCATAAAAAGTTATATCGTGACCAGCTGCTGAAAAAAGGGGAAATCTTTTGATGACAATGGAAAAAAAATGCAAAATAACAACTATCTTGCATCTGAGCACCGCAAATCCTTTCTCGTATGAAGTCATGCGCGCCGATAACACTATTATTTTTAGCAGACGATTATCAATACGTGAGAGAGTCTTTATTGGTTAAACGCGCGCGATGACTTTGGGAAAAATAGGTGGGAAAACTAAAAGTGAAATTGACCGTGACAATAAAGACGACGAGTGAACTTTCTCAATATATATATCTGGCTGCAAAGGAGTTTCCAGACAGGAGGAGGAAAGGAAGCAACGGTTTAACTTGTTGGTTTGTCCACTCTTGCAAACGCTGAGAATCTTTGTGGGATTTTTTGTTTTCCCAGATAAGATGGGAACCGGAGTTTCCATTCTGCCATCTTCCTTTAATGCTTACAGTAAATGGAGTGTTTTGAATGTTATTCGAGAAAGAACGGCGGACAAAGATAGGAATGATTGAAAGGTTCAGGAAAAATTACTTTTCAAACGTTCTTTTTCTCAAAAAGAAATATGTGCAACTTATATATGTAGTATAACTTTTGTCTTGATGTGTTCAATAATAATAATAATAATAATAATTAATAATAATAATAATAATAATAATAATAATAATAATAATAATAATAATAATAATAATGAGGTTCAGAATTTGCTCGACTTAGTTTATAACGAAGATTTTGAAAAATGTAAAAAGAATCATTTG
>NC_090732.1:93856070-93858570 GCF_036898095.1 Palaemon carinicauda | reverse complement strand
TATTCAGGAAAATTATCTAAATAGTTACTCTGTCCTCCCTATATCCCTTGGAATGATATCTGAGTTGAGGCTAGTTATCCATCCATCTATATACCCATCCATCCATCCATCCATTCATTCATCCATCCATACATACACATGCATACATACATACACATATGAATGTATGTATGTATAAGTTCATAAAAAGCGGCATTTTTTAAAATTACGTTATTGTAGCTTTTTTTAATCATCGGCCATTTTCATCACACATTGTGCTACTCAAGTGACTACCAATAAAGCCCTAATGACGAGGCGTCTGGTGTCATGCATATAACACTGTAAGACACGTCTACTAAACCGCGAACAGACAGCCGTTAGGGTTTTCATAGAAATTTTGGCGACTTTTTTTCTCGTTCTATTCCTTTTTTTCTAAACTGTGGTTTGAGGTTATGAAGGCGCTGGGGGAGGGCAGATGGGCCACCTTCTTCACTGTAATTCAGTGTAATTCACTATTCAATCCTCTATAATTAGCGTCAAGGGCTTGATAGATATGTGCGTCAGGCTGAGCACGCTCAAACACCTTAAGTGGTACGCTCCTTCCTAGTCGCGGCTCCTGGGAGTGCCCTGGTCTGCTGGAAGACCGACATTATCACCCGTGGTCTGGAAATAGACAGTGACACTGAGAGAACAAAAAACCTGGAGGTGAGATGAGAGAAGAGAATACAGGCGATAGTCAGAAGAGATGACTCAAGAAAATACAAATAGAATTCTACGATGAGAGAAAAAGTATAAATAAATTAAAGTTACAGGTGACGAGGGTCGAGAATAGAGGTGAAACATAGGAGATGAGGGATGGAAACAAATGAAGATTAAAGGATATGAGAGAGAAAACTAAAATACAAATGAAAGGCAATAGGAGACTAGAATAAAAGAGTGAATTGAAGGAAATGGGAACGTAATAATGAAAATATAATGAAATGAGAGAACAAGAATAAAAACCCAATGAAATGAGAAAAATAGAATAAAAACATTTGGAAATCAATGTAAATGAGAGAAGAAAAACGAAATGAAAATAGTGGGTGTCGTAAGTTAACAAATTCACATAAACAAGATTAAGAACATTAAAATTTTTTTTTATCAAGGGAAAAGCAGTTGTAACAATAAGATAGATAGCCGAAGAAGGGGAAGGGGGTGTTGCTGTAGATACAACAAACGTCTTCTGAGATCAAAGGTGTACTCGTTTTAAGGTACAGGATTCAAAATTACAATGATCAGAGGTGAGAGAAACATGAGGATTTGAACAATACTTTTTCTTATAAAATTACGAAGAGAAAAGATAACTCTAAAGACAAATGACAACGGTTAATTTTCGGGAAGTCCTCATTATGTTTTTTTCTTGTGCCTAGAAAAATGACACATTGTAACAGCCTTATAACATGTACTTGGAACAAAATGTGGTTGGTCCATACTTGTAATTTCGTGTAATGATTTTGCATGCACATTCGAAATATAGTTATTTAATGTTCTATGCTAAAGTGCTATGTTTTTCTTCCCAGTTGAGAGAGAGAGAGAGAGAGAGAGAGAGAGAGAGAGAGAGAGAGAGAGAGAGAGAGAGAGAGAGAGAGAGAGAGAGAAGCCTGGAGGTTTGTGGAATTATGAGCCTTGGGTATTAGAGGTATATTTTTACTTCTTTTATCACTGCACCTCTCGTAAACCCCTGGTATTTTCGCTGCGCCCAGTATTTACCAAGTATATTCATTATGCATATTCTCCTGTAAGTATCTCAACCAGCTTCTGGTGTTCTCCTGATGGCAATGATCAACTTTAGAATATTGACCTTCTTGGATAAGGGATGCTGTCTTCATCCTCTTAGGAACATAAAAGTGCTTTTTTTATGATGGCATCTGGCATAATGACTTCTGAAGGTCATCTAACCATGGAAAATACCTCTGCTTTGGCTTTGCTCCATGTTTATTATCCTTATTATTTTTGTCATTAATTCGACGATGCTTCAGCGAACCTGTTGGCCATGACTTTAGTTTTTTATTATCCTGACCATATTGTTATGCCCATAGGTATTTTATCTCTGGGATTTTATTTTAATAGTATATAAAGGTAACTAACTGCTTTCGTTGATTCAGTTATCTCCGATGTGTTTCGCAATAATTTGCTTGAGATAAGATTTATTAATGTGTTTTTTACAAGAAAGGTAATTTTGCATTCGTGAGATCTGCATGAATTGCTCATTGTTTAGAAAGCTTAGGCTACTGATTGTGGATTACCTTTACATCCTTTTATCTAACACATTCCATTCAAAACTTTCCAAAGTTTTCAGACGTCTGCTCTTTTTAGGTTCGTTATTGAATCGTAATGTTCAACTGCTGAAAATTCTTTCCCCATATTTTACCTTCAAAACATGTATTGTTTCATAAAATTGAATTGAATATTTAATTCCCCTCTCTCCCTGATTATTATTATTATTATTATTATTATTATTATTATTATTATTATTATTATT
>NC_090732.1:93846070-93851070 GCF_036898095.1 Palaemon carinicauda | reverse complement strand
AGAAGTAAAGAACCAAAAAACAATACTATAAGGATCACCAAATGGATTTCTTTTAAGGTCAATGTGTATTAATTTTCAGCTAAACTAATATTAATTTTGCAAAGATTATAAGCTTCCCCTTTCTCCAAATAAGCGCAAAAACAATCGTTATTGATCCAGGCCTTCTTTTGTTACGTTAATTTAAACCTGAGAAGGACAGTGCCCATAAATTACGTTGATAGAACATTGTATGTAAAGTACCTATCGAAATATCATCACAATCTGCTTGGGATTATATATATATATATATATATATATATATATATATATATATATATATATATATATATATATATATATATAATATATATATATATATATATATATATATATATATATATATATATATATATATATATATATATATATATATATATTTACGTTACGTTAAACTCGTTAGTTCCTTTGGTCGCTGCAATCTCATCATCCTTGTGAGCTAAGGATGGCAGTTTGGGGGGAGCCTACAGGTCTACCTGCTGGGTCATCAGAAGCCATTGTTTGGCCCTCCTCGGTCCTAACTTGGGTGGAGAGGGGGTTTGGGCGATGGTCAGTCTCTAGGGCATCATCCTGCTTGATAGGGCAATGTCACTGTCCCTTGCTTCTGCCATTCGTGAATGACCTTTAAACAGTGACCAGCTTGGTATGCAGCTCTTTTTTTTTTGTGCTGGGTGAGTTCAGCCTGTGTAGGAGGCAGACCATTAATAGCTCTGCATTCTTGCCTGATTCTAATTGCTTAGCTGTGCTGGTGTGTTCATATCAACTGGATGACAAACTGCTCCAGTGTTTGTATCCTCTTGTCTATGGTCCGTGGGTCTGGCATGGCTTCCAAAGTGCAGAATGCTGGTGTGACGTCTCCATAGGTGGTCCGGGTCTTCTTGCTCTTGCTATCAAAACAGGACAGTGTCACAACCATCAAAGATGTGGAGCATCTGCAAGGCCACACATAGGTCAGGACCAAGAGGTGTGCCAATCTCATAACCAGCAATGAACTTAAAGCTCTTGCCAGCTTCAAAGTCAAGCCACAATTAATCGATTTTCAGGCAGTAACCTGCTGCTATGGCCAGTACTACCACATCTGCATCAACTGTGTGTAATGACACTTTGCTGTATCACTGTTGTATAACATTCTGTAGGTACAGGAGGATACGAATGTCAGCCTCCTCATTTATGCAAGTGCTAGAGCTGACACATCCTGGTGATTGGATCAAATGAACGACAATGTCTTGTGTGATGATGAGATGTTTGTTTGTTTTAATGTCTGCTCTTGATACGAAGAACCTCTTACCTGATTCCAGGAATGCACTTGGAGGGTCGAATCGTTTCCCAACTACCTTTCCTCTCTTGTTGTGAGTGTCCACCTTCAAGCTGACTGCAATGTACAGATCTCAGAGAATGTCTAGTCTGTCCACATACTCTATGGTAGCCATATCTCCTTTCTTTTTGTGATTGAAAATACAATTTCTCTTTATTCCATGTGATACGATAATGTAAACCAGGTGACCTTCTTGTCGTTTCGGTAATATGACCTCTTGTCAACATAGCTATACTCTTGTAAGCAATGAATCATGCCTGAAGATCCTGTTTGGTATTGTTTGTCAGCTTCCAACTATCCGTTTCTACTATTTATTCTGCGTTTAATTTTGTCATTCACAAAATATTTTAGTTAACACGGTACAACCCCGGAAATCTATTAAACTTTTCAACTTGATATTACAGCAGAAAGGCATACTTACCAGCTAGTTCACATTACTGAGAGAGAGAGAGAGAGAGAGAGAGAGAGAGAGAGAGAGAGAGAGAGAGAGAGAGAGAATTCAAAATACGCTTACATTGTCGGTAAGTTTTAATAAATGTGAGTGATAACCATTTCATGTGCTATCATAATCTAGAGGAACGCCCACTACTGTTGTGGCCGGATAACGACAATTACCTGATAACACATATTATCTCTTTAACTTCCCTCATCATCGAACAACTACTTCCCTGCACGTTCTGAGCTTCTTTGAGGAGTGAAAACAAAATCTGCGCATGAAATAGATACTTTATAATGAAAGGGGAAAATTGGGAACTTCAGTCAACCTCAAGGAACGTCAGTTTTTGTTCCTCAGTAGCAACACTTAACAATATTTACGGTATTCAATCAAACCCCCTTAGACAAACATTGTTTTTTATTCAGTTGAAAATGAACTATGATGAGTCACGGGTGTTTTGGAAAATAAACAGTCGTCCCTTGAACACTAAGTCACTGATGCAAAATAAGGCGACTCTACACACACACACACACACACAGAGAGAGAGAGAGAGAGAGAGAGAGAGAGAGAGAGAGAGAGAGAGAGAGAGAGAGAATATTGTTACAATATCTATATCCGGAGATAAAAATGCCTTCCTCTAGCCAAAGTAAAAGGAATGTAAGTACTCGCAATTCCAGAAGGAAAAAGATATCTAGATTTTGCGGCATGATAATAAATTAAATTCCTTTCAGAAAATACAGATAAGTGAGAATGATACAATTTTTGTGGTAAAGACAACACTATTGTAGTTATAGATAAACAGTAAGTCTGTTCTGGAAACTTCAAAATAGATGAATAAAGTTGTCCTTGACGTTCTGTGATTAATAACTCTATAATTAATTAACATGGCCGCCTTTGTTGAGGAATGCTACCTTGGACAAAAATGCATTAAATGTGTTTGTTTCGCTCAAGGATTTTGTATAAAATGTTGGTGCTATTGACTCTTAGGTTTGCCTGTTTGTAACGCTAGGATCTTCTCACTAGCAGCTCACGTGCTGGACTACAAACAACTCAAAAAGAGTGAAGCATCTCGACTACGAATTACATCCAGTCAGATGGAAACATGTAATACAGTAAGTGATGAGTTCAAATGGGATAGATAACTGTTCTGCGATGTTTTAATTAAAATTGCTTATGATGTTTATGGTGGCAAAAACAATTCATAATTAAATATGTAGAGGTTGTCAGATGTCAAAGTCGTAATTGCTTATGGAGTGGTAAAGGCGTCAAATTGGCCCATTATTATTTGAACCTTATTTCAGTTCCATGCTAGGATAGATCTAGTAAAGGTATCTCCACGTCAACGTCACGACTTTATAATCGTAATCTATAATTTAGGGGATCGTCTTCATAATGTCTATCGAGGAATAGTAGGTTATAAAGAAATCCCTCTAAACATTCTATTGGCTTAAATGAGTCGGGCTTTCAGGAAATAGAACCTCCAGTTTACTTAGATAAAGAGAAATCAAGGTCACTATGGTAGAAAACGAAGATTCCATATTAGCGTTTGATAAGATATGGAGTTTTCATATTCACAGCAGTTATTGTTTTCCTATGAGAATTCAACATTTGTACTGGTATTATTTGTATGTAAACCTGTTCTCCAATATTGTATTACATTTCTGAAAAAGAGAGGCATAGTTTAGTCTTTATTTTTTTTTAACTTGTTAAGTCTTTATTTAATCAATACAAGTGAAGCGACATTTATTATACGTACACGATATTCGTAAGTACCAAGATATACCGGCTTATACATTGCACATTTATCACTATCAATTTCTTATGGGTAGACAATTCAGACGGCGCATGACTAGTCAAATTGCTTTGAATTATCTCTCTTAAATCATCACCCATCATCGAAAAGGATAATCAAAACCTATATAAATCCAGCACAGCACAAACCCTAATATATATATATATATATATATATATATATATATATATATATATATATATATATATATATATATATATATATTGTGTAACTGTAATAAGCGAAATTAAGCGCCTCTAGATTAGTTCGATATATGGAAAAGAGGGCACCATTCGTGGTGTTAACAATCTTAACATTAAAGGATTTGCTAGAAATTGAAATGGTACCAACTTTTGGCATCAAACTCTCAAAGGAACAGAGGTGTTTAGCGCACACACATATAAAATAATATATATATATATATATATATATATATATATATATATATATATATATATATATATATATGTGTGTGTGTGTGTGTGTGTGTGTGTGTGTGTGTGTGTATGTGTGTGTGTGTGTGTGTGTATAATTTACAGATATGTGTACACATATATTGATATTTAACTGCAGTATACACTGAATAATGGATGTATCTCTCTCACGAGGGAGAGGGGGGTAAACACTTGTCTTTTGGTGGTGGAACAGCCATTTTGCGGTGGTTGTTACGGTAGGCCAACCTCAGGACGGGTTTGCAGATTAAACGGCATAAGCCAAAGGAGATAGCTGGCTGTGGCTGATAGGGGGAGGGGTGGCAGTCGGTGAAAGGAGGGTCCGGACTATCCTGCAGTGCCACACGCTAAGGGTAGCCCCTCCGCCCTGCTAAGAGCCGCCATCTTCTTATGCGTTTGGTGGTCTACCGAAAAAGTATCATGTGACAGAGCAACGCTTGCTTTATCAGGACCCAACTACACCCCTCTCCCTGGACGTAAACTTGTCGTGGCCGCCAACCCCCCCCCCCCCTAATACCTAAATCCCCAGCCATCCCTGGAACCGGAATAATGTATTCGTTTTAAAAGGTTTCTTTTCAAAAGCCTCTCGTCTCTGAAGTCGTCCTCAACGGTACTTTTTGGAATGAATGATATGCTTGTTTGTGAACGCAGCCGGATATATTGCAATGCTAAAATGTATGAGCTTGTAGTTTGATTAATCAATAACAATAACAATAATGATAGTAATAAAGTATTATTGGTATAACTGCAGTGATTATTATTATTATTATTATTATTATTATTATTATTATTATTATTATTACAAAAACCTGAAACTAGAAAGTTGCAAGCGATCCTATTTATTATATGATATAACGTAGAGCTTCTTGAGCAATTTGAATGTGTGTGATTTAAATTTCCATTAAAAAAGTGCGTCTATGCGAGTTGAATTTCCTCAAAAGGAGATAATAATTAGTAAATTGAGAAAAT
>NC_090732.1:93831524-93841524 GCF_036898095.1 Palaemon carinicauda | reverse complement strand
TGTCGGTGGAAACGCCTTCAGGCTTCACAGGAACTGCTATATTATCCTAAAAGGCTCCAGGGCATCTGTAGCACAGAAATTACCTCCGCTAGCAGTCAGTCTTACGAGAAACTCCCGTGGCAAGGGAATTAGGCTAAAGTGAACGTTCTTCCTGCTTTATCTAGGGTTTAAAATAGCATCGATCCTTTTCACATATCACAATATGACTGATGATAACATGAATTTTTAGTAAATTGTAATTGCTACCATATTTATAAATCCCTCTCAATAAATATGCAGCTATAGATAAGCTTAAAGAGAAAAATACCATACATCTACACACACAGTGCATACATGCACACAGATATGTTTTTTTATATATAAATAAACATATCAGTATATACATATACTGTGTGTGTGTGTATATATATATATATATATATATATATATATATATATATATATATATATATATATATATATATATATATATATATATATATATATATATGAGCAGGAGCTGGAAAGGATCCTAGACATAGGGTTTCTATCCTAAAGATTTTTTTTTTTTTTTTTTTGTAGAGAAACTACACATAAATGGTTAAGGAATTAGCTGTAAGGTGCAAAAAGTAACACTGACGTTTACAGATACAAATAGATTTCAAGCAGTGCACATCTTGTTCACTATCAGTATTCGAACATGTGGTCGCTCATTTGGTAGGCGAGACTGGCCTCATCCATTTCATCAGATTAAAAAAAGATATATTTACTCTTTGTCAGGAAATGTTTCTTAGACGTGGAAATTTCCTTTATCTATTAAAGCGGGCAATTTCATCAGAATGACAATAATATCCCCATCACACATAAAATAGCTAAATAAATTACCACTAAGGACAATTGTCTCGCTATTATTTTTCATAAAATTCAACCATGAGAATCCATTTTTTTTAAATAAACATAAAAATTCTCCATTATTTGAAAATATATTTTCAGTAAGTGTTTTTAAATTTTTTTTTATTATTTTTTATTAAATGCATTAAATTACGCTTTAATATGCCAAGTGCACTGTTCTGTGGTGTTGGTAAGTTCGGTTTCTTCTTTTCCAGTGTATTTATCCATCTGGGCTACTAACTTCAAGTATAAAATAAAGGAACCACTATTTTCAACTAAATTTCGTGAGTGGACTAATGAATAATGATTGGATGACTGGTTTAGCCGAGCGGTAAAAGCGGACCATTTGAATAAACAGAGAAAATCAAGTTGGCTTCTATCAAATACCGTAACTCAGATATCCTCTTGGCATCAAGATGTCGACTATACGTTACATAGAAAAGGATTTTAAGTCTTTTTCTTGAGTCCCACTTCCTTAGTTTCCCGCCAATGTTCCTTTCCACCATCCTCTTTTTTTTTTATCTTGCTTGATTACAGGAGCTGGCTGGAGTCACATTATCATCACTAGAAACGGATTATTTACATTTACTGCGCCACAATGCCTCTATTAATTCATCTCGCTTTGACGCCACATGTAGCTTCTCTCTCTCTCTCTCTCTCTCTCTCTCTCTCTCTCTCTCTCTCTCTCTCTCTCTCTCTCTCTCTCTCTCTCTCTCTCTCTCGTAAACTTAGGACACTTGTTTCCTCCACTTGGTAAGGAACTGTCCAGTACCTTTAAGGAGCATTTAAAAGAGCCAATCACATCATAGAAAGGCTTTCATTAATTAGGAGTTTCTGCGTGAGTGATTCCCACGAGAGAAGGAACAGCAGACAATTGCTGGGAAACTCCCGTGCCTGGTTTACTTACCTGAAAATGTCCTTAAGTGTATATAATCTTTAAGAAATAGAAAAAACTCTTAGGCATATGAGCAGCTAATAAAAACCGTAATTTTCGTATTTTACAACTGGGAATTACAGCACAACTTGAAATTATCGTACACTGCCATAACAATTATCGTACATTGCCACAACCACCGGAAGTTTATGTAAACACTGGCTGATCGGCTACAGACCAGCCGTCAGCGATCAGTCCTTCTCAGATGGAGTAAACCTATTTCCTTTGCCACACGCGCACAACGTAAGTATTTTTGGCATTTCAGGGCTTACAGGATGCATAATTTTTAACGTATTTCATTTAAGAGATAAACTACTCGCCAGAATGATTTTTGCAATGGGCTTACGGAAAACAGTAGGCCTACACAAATATATGTAACAACCAATTACAAACGAATGATAAGCTCAACACCCTTAGATGTACGTCTTCTTAATGAGTCGGTGAGTTTCCTGTAACTAAGGTTTGATTTTAAGTGTTTTCACCCTCGAAGGAGAGCCAGAGGTGTTATGCTGGATAAGAATGGGGGGGGGGGGGGGGGTTGATGATGGAGAGAAATCTGGAAATACGACTTAGACTTACAGCAGCAACATATGTCTATAGATACCAGGTGCAAATCTAACTTCAAACTAAAAATCTTTACCTGTATTGTGAATTTTTTCTACCAAAGTTTTGATAAGACATACTTTCAGAAAAGAATTAAATAAGATATATGCAAAAGAGTACATTTATGATAAGTGGTTAGATATGTAACATTTTTATTATAAGAACGTTTGTACAATAAAATTTATAGTATATTATATACTTTTTATTGATTGATTTAATTTGTATCGAGTTGATTTATAATTTTGTAAAACACTAAGTTCACATCTGTATTTTGATATCGATTAATTACGACAATAATTTATATTAATAAAATGTAATTGGATTTTTTTATAATAAAAGATAAAGAAAAAATGTTTAGAAACTAGTGACATCCAACGACGCAAACGTAAATTTCAGAACACTTGACTCAGTAATATCACTTCGTACAAAAGTAGATATTAAAAATTCTTCTTAAAAGAGGAATGTGCATTCACAACCAATTAGAATTATAACTATACCCAAAGCATTCTGGGTACTAAGGATATAGAAAGTAATGCACAGACATTGCTGTATGAGAATCATAAGGATCTAACAATTTCAAATAGCATCAGTTCCAAGAGATTTTAATAATTCAGTACTTTTTACTGTCTAACGAGAGAGAGAGAGAGAGAGAGAGAGAGAGAGAGAGAGAGAGAGAGAGAGAGAGAGAGAGAGAGAGAGAGAGAGAGAGAGAGAGAGTTGTAACTTGATTCAAGTGTACGACTTTGCGCATAAACGTTAATTTAATCTTAACAAAATAGCTTATTTGACATCAAAGGTGTAAATTTCTGATATTATCAAGCCTCACAAGAAAATGCATGTATGCTATATGCCATAAATTATAGTAATGCAAATGTTTTCGTGATTGTATAATTAAAGAATATTCAACATTAAGGTACAAATTTTAGAACACGTCTCACCTTCCAATTCATTCCAAGTAATGACATTTATTCTTTTCGATATATAACTATTCTATTATATATATACATACATATATATATATATATATATATATATATATATATATATATATATATATATATACATATATATATATATATATATATATATATATATATATATATATATATATTCATATATATATATATATATATATATATATATATATATATATATATATATATATATATATATATATATATGCATATATATATACATATGTATATATATATATATATATATATATATATATATATATATATATATATATATAGATATATATATGTAGATATATATATATATATATATATATATATATATATATATATATATATATATATATATACTTAATAAAAAAGTTGTAAGTATTCATGTAATTTTCAATGTCTTACCACACTTTCATCTTGTAAACTTTAAGGGGCTTGTTAATGGATGATGATGTAACTCCATACAAATGCCGAATCAGAAATTGAATACTATTTTTTTTTATCATTGCAGGCATTCATGACGAACGGCACCAATATGCATCTGCAGCTCTCACCAACAGGATTCTCGAACAACTATAAAGAAGTAGATTTCGACAAAGAACCAGGCAAGGTGAGTATCCAGAAAGTATACTCTTAGTTGCAAGGTCGTAACAGCTAGCAGCAATGTGTAACCGCACTTGCAACTATAGGTTATAACACACATGAATAATTATGTTGTTCAAGAAACCTCTATTAGCTGTGAAAAAACTGCGTCTATGCTGTATAGTAGCCTATTTCTGGTAAAAAAAATAACAGAACAAAAGCAAAGATCCACGCATTTACATACACATGTACATGAAGGTAATGAATCCAAAATAGCCTACCAAGCAGCAATACACAAATTTAAATAAGTCGATCGTCTCACGCATTTCTAAAAAATGAAATTTCACGTTTTACATAAATGTAAAAAAAAATTTTAAAGAAATTTTACAAAGAAGAGAAATTGCAACAATTACAAGATACACTTAACTCGAGTAAGACAACTCTTGATTTGCTGCGAACTGGATGTCTAAATAGTATTGTAAATTACTGGGTATCTTTCTGTTTGTCAATGTACGGATTCTTTTCTTTATTGATTAATAAAATTATAAAGATATTTATCAACAAGGTTCTACTGACGCTAAAAATTGCTTAAATGAAACTGAAGGTATGAAATTGTAAAAGAATGAAGATATATCAGGGGAAAGTACTTCGGGCTAAGAATATATATTATTATCTATCAGTGGTAGTTCCATATTAGTTATTTTATTGTAAATATTTTACGTCTTTTGACGTAATGTATTTTGTAATGAATTATCTGTACTGACCATGAACAATTAGTTCTGAAATATGCTCAGTGTCATATTTGGAAAAATTTTTTTGTTGGTGCCAAAAATTTAAGATATTTTAAAATGAAAAAGATATGTCTTTAAATAATGGAATAGAGTGGTTGCGATTGTGATTTGTTTCCCACTGATTCCCATTAATAATGGGGCTTTACTCTGAACAAAAGAAAGGTAGAGTGTAAGAAGTAACAAATAAAGAATCCCAAAGCATTGCAATTAAGGGATAAATACTGCCAGGGAGTGGTACACTCCGGGGATTGATAATATCAATAAAGTAAATTCGAGAAAGAGTGGCCTGAGGGGTTTTACACGTCCGCTTGGGGAGAAGAAGAGCTCTACAACAAAAGTCGGTGGATCATTGGTCACTATGGGGAGCAAAGAACGAGTCAGGGAGCAATCTTGTGGCCGAGAGAAAAAAAAGGAAAGTGGGAACGATGAGTCCATCAGTCAGAAAAACAGCCTTTCATTCAGTTCTATCGAGAAGGAGAGGAAAAGATTATGCACCGCAAATAAGGAGCAATATTTCAGACATGGATAAGTCAAACAAAGAACAGAAATTCTGACACCTAAACAACATTCTAATATATCAAGAAGCCGGCTTAAAAGTAACACATACTGTACACACACAAACACGCACACACATACATATATATATATATGTATATATATATATATATATATATATATATATATATATATATATATATATATATATATATATATATATATATATATATATATATATATATAAATATACATACATATATACTGTATATATATATATATATATATATATATATATATATATATATATATATATATATATATATATATATATATATATATATATATATGTGTGTGTGTGTGAATAGTCATATATACCTATATACGTACATACATATACAAGCGTGTATATAAATATATATATATATATATATATATATATATATATATATATATATATATATATATATATATATATATATATGAATAGGCATATATGCCTATATACGTACATACATATACACGCGTGTATATATATATATATATATATATATATATATATATATATATATATATATATATATATATATATATTATCAGCCGTTACTAGTAAGTCCATTGCAGAACAAAGGCCTCAAACATATCGTTCCACTGCGTCTGTTTATGGTCTTTCTGTGCCAGTCTACCCCCGCAAACTTTCTTAGTTCGTCAATCGAATCGATCGTCTTCTCTTCCTTTCCCTGCTTCTTTTACAATCTCTGGGGACCCATGCTATTATTCTTAATGTCCATTTATTGTCTGTCATTCAACAACCATATATATATATATATATATATATATATATATATATATATATATATATATATATATATATATATATATATATACATGTGTGTGTATGAGAGAGTGAGAAAATGTATTATGCGTTTATACACATGTAAGTTCTAATACATTTAAAGACATTTCAAGATGCCTACGTCCATAGAAAAGCTAAAATAATCCAAATATAGAAATATAATTTATATGTTCCAAAATTCATTTAACTTCTGCTTTACAAAGGCAAAGTTGATAAACTCATGCTCTGGAATATTCACATACGAACCACAATAAAATAATTATTAAAGAATATGAGGTGAACAGTATGCCTTTAAAAGATTAACGGAAATGTAATTAACTACAAAATCTCAGTGAATTATTTGGTGATAAACAGCAAAGGATTATGGTTAAAATATTGCATATCTCCGGCCAATATGTGGATGACCCATTGGGAATTTTTCTCACTAATTTTTAGTAAGGACGAGACAATAGAATATGTGAATCGGTGTTTAAATAAGTCTGTATTATTGTTTCTTTTACTATAGTGAAATACTTTAACTAATTTCCGTGATAAACATTGTAACAGATTTCCTTGGATCATTAGATATCTCGCCAGAAAATCTTATTTTCATTCTGAATTTAGCTCATTAGATAAATAGCGTCTGAGTCAATAGAGGCTCGTTATCATCCAAATGAATAACAAATATTGTACAAGTGATTAACCTTATGAATGATCAAGATAATGTAAACAATTAAAAATTATTTGTTTTATACATCTAACATACGTCAACTATAATTTTAGATATATTAGTATTACAAATTTTGAAGACAGAGCGCGTCCCCCCAAAACATCATGGAAAAAAAATGGAAAATAACAAAATTTAGATCTCCACTACGAAGTGTAAAGCATCTGTCAAAATAATTCAAGCTTACAGAAAAACTTGCTTAATGAAGCAAACAAGCAATTATTATGTTCCATTAGGTAAAACCAGAAAAACTAGACCAACAGCTGTAATAATGACGAAAAAAAATATACTATCCAAGACAGGACTGGAGGCTCTGCCTTATTGAGAGGCAACATTCAGAACTAGCCAGATGTGTCGAGCTCAATTTACCAGAGATGAAGAAGAATGGAATTCCACGACACCGCAGTAACATTTTACCACAGAGCAGAGCAAGTCATTCATCGACTGAGGGTTGATTTGGGGTGAAACCAAACGTGTTCAGAGTTAAGCACTGATCATTTTGCAGCGCCCTCACTGACAGCCCAAGATGGATACTGTGGCCTGCAAGACTGGTGCGATTCCGAGGGACCCATCTGAGATCATTCTCCCTAATGAACAAAACAGAGAAGGTAATCAAACGCGCATTCCAAACGTCGCTCTGATATAAATTTATGGGTAATTGACATAGCCTCTGGGGAGGTCATCGATGTATTGTAGTGTTATAATAATTCTCTTGTACTTCTATGTTAGTAATGCGTCAAAATATTTCGTTATATTAGGGCCACATACGCACGAAATCTAAAACATTACCCTAAACAAAGATAATAACGTGTAATAGATATGTTTCATTTATGCATATGAACATGGCACAATCATGTTCTTAAATTTAGCGCACGAACAAGTTCCACAATTTCAAAACATATAAGTAGTACTCTCTACAATTATTATGAAGAAAGTTATCATTTGTTTTCCTTATAACTACTCCGACACAGGAAATGGTGACTCGAACATCTCTCCAAACACGTTTGCAAGTTTAAATTTTCAAATGAGCACTCAAACATCAGTAAAAACCCGTTAAAGAAATTATTATTTTGAATCCAGGTGCGCTTGATTTTCCTAAGTAAGGGGATTAAGTTTATTCTGTGTCAATAAAAGCTCTGGCTGCCGGTAAAACAAAGGGCCGCAATCGGTCAACATTTATAGCATGTGAACGAAATTTGCTTCTATTCTGCAATATCTTCTCTGATTGATTGGTAGAACAGGTAAATCAACTGTGTTTTCAGCTTTTGGAATGCTGTGTTCCACTCTTACCTTGTATTTTTAATTAAAGGGTATAGTTATAACCACTTTTTCAGAATTGATAATTTCTCATTCTACTGTTCCTGCTTTGTAGCGGGCACATCTACTGCAGTATCATTCATTGTCTTACATAAAAATAAAAATACAACGAGAAGGATTTTGCATTTTAGTTCTAATATGGGTTTTATTTTTCTTCATGAGAACGGCCTTCTATCTATGGGGCCGCTCAGTCTAAGCTCATTGTGAAAATTTCAGTACCATCTATAAACTTCCCTGTTATGTGCCTTTGGTTGTTATTTTCATTGAAGCGTTGACAGATGATACGTTTAGTTTCTGTGTCGACACTGACGACTTTGCAGAATTCGTAATTTTGATACGATATGTGGTTCATCTGCGATTCTCTCCGTCGGGAGCTGTGGTGTTTTTCATATCAAAGAAGATATTAAGTTAGGGTGGTTGAAGATTTTGAGTGCAACTGTTTCTTCGGGGCCGATAAGAGACATCGTTCTGGTTTATCATTTCTTCGGTAAAATGAAAATGTTACGGTGTAACGAATGAACTACAAATCAATTCAGCAAGAGTACGTGAAAGTTAAAGGCAAAAATTAAGAAGAGGGTTTTACTAATCAAGAGGAAACTGAATATAAAAGTATTAAATCATAATGTGATTCAAACATCAAATAGTGTAATCCAGGATTTGACGTACAATAACTAAAAAAAAATCAATCCCTATGAACACAATTCAAATTATTATATCGAATTCAAGATTTCTTGTAGAAAACTTAATGGTCATGAAAAGATAAATAATAAAATGGAACTCCCTTACCCAACCGATGTACGATTTATAATACTTCACTCAAAACAATTAATGACAGTATAGAAATCAACAAACAAGAATGGCAAGAAATATTTTTGAGAATTACCTGAAAATCCGATTACAAAATGCTAAACTTGTATTTTCTAACCTTCTTTTATACAAACTACTGTCACATTAATCGGTTAAAATTTCTCTTGTTGCTATACTGTTTGTTCATCCTACGATGGGGTTCATCGTTTTATTCAGTATTTTATAGAGTATTCAGAACTCCACAGAAAGAAATCTTCTCAGTGTGTTCATTTAAAAAAGTCCCCAAAACAAAACTGATACGAACTTCTGAGGCTGACTACCTCAAAAATAATTCAAGCAATGCTAACTTTGGCAAACAGTCCATAACAAAAGAAATTTCTTTGAAATTTTGACAATATTAACATAATCCCGTAGAAATGAAGTTTTTTTCTTAAATCACCAAACCTGTTGAAGTGACATTCTACAAACATTTTCTCTATGGGCGAAACCCTCCCGTTTCCTGGATATTGAGGAAATAAACAAAAGTTGTAAAATGATGGCTTTTAAAGCTAAGGATGCAATGCAAAACACAAAGAAATGCTTTATGGATATACGACCTATTTATAAAATGTAAATCTTATTACCGTTCTAAGACAAAAATATGACATGAAAAAAAAAAAAAACTGCAAAAGTCAACGAAAAAAAAAATTTGATGCTAGATAGGAATATCCTAATCACCCATTTTACATCGTGAATGTTATTAATAATTATTTCCCATTCGTGGCCTCTAATAAGATTTCCTATTACTCTCCATTTAGATTTCTCTAAATGGCAAAGAAAACAATAAAATGCCCTGTGTCCTAAATCAACAGTGCGCACACTAACAAAACTTCACATTAAGATTCTTACATAGATCTCGAACTTCCAACACTTACCTAATTAGTTTCTCATTAAAAGATAATTAAACGTAATTAGTGTCAAGTGGCTTACATCTAGTTCCTTTGCTTACATCACTAATCTTCCTTTTACAAATACTCTTATCGGCCAGCCGCCTTGCCTCCCCGCCTCGGCCTCCCCCCACCCCCTCTAACGCAA
>NC_090732.1:93824024-93826524 GCF_036898095.1 Palaemon carinicauda | reverse complement strand
ACAGAAGGAAATGTCAGATTCTTCCAGAACAGACTGGTCCATCTCCGCTTTTCCTCTAATGAACAAATTGAGCCTAAAAGGCGTGAACATAATTGGCCCTTCGAAAATTAGAACGGGAAGAAAAAGACGTCAAGGGGAGAGAAAATTGCGAGAGAAATAATGAGCCATTGTTTGGCTGGTCATGTGGTTCCTCTTAGTATGATTCTTCCTCGTTCTCCCACCCTCTTTCGGGGTATAGAATTCTCATAGACGAAGGGCGTGGGTACGAGAAGGATCCCGGAATAGGACTACAATGCCTCAGCTAGTGTGGTCGAAAGGCGGGCATTAAGAAGTGTGAACAGCGTCCGGAGTGACCCCAGGGAACGTTTAGACAGATTTACAAGCAGAGATAGATGAGGATATGGCCCCCTTGAAGAACGACAGTTGCCAAGGAGGGATACAGCTTCCCTTCCATTTCTGGATTAAAACTATAGCAAAATGTATTTATGAAGTACAATATGTTCTCCAAAAAGGTTTACAAAGGTTTCCTTACGTCTTACTTGTAAGGAAATGGAATTATTTAAAAGTTTTGCAGCAAAGGAGACGTTAAGACTGTCGAACGTCTCAAGTTGGCAAGAGTTGCGGTCAGTAGCCCATTTTCTATGGCTACGAGGACAATTTTCTCTGGTTAGCGGACAAGTTGTCTGGGCCAAACCAGACACTAGTGGTGAGGGGTGTCTAAGGGTCTGTTGGGACAATTTCTTAAATAGTTTAAAAGTCTATTTGGAAACGGTGTGGTTAAGCTGCTACTACCCCCTGACAAATGGCTTTCATGACATGAGGAAAATTGAAAAATAGACCGGGAAATATTCTCGTCTTATTTGCTATGGAATTATATTTAAGAAAATTTGTTACTGATAGAATGAAGGATGATGAATAGGAAAGTCCTCTTACTGTTTATGGATGTTATCAGAAGGGAATAATTTCTCTCATAAGGGAATTCCACTACGGTTTATATTATGTCTACATCTGATATATAAGGACAAGAACATTTCAGTTGAGGAAAACAGTGGGCTACTACAGCATGACATCTCTGTCCCAGATCACATTTATGGGCAAGCTCTTGCCATACTTCTGAATTAACTTGCTTAAGTCGATCAGTGAATATTTGATATCTCATTAATATCATTGTAGTATTACTGCGTATTATTTAAAGTACTAGCTGGGAGCTAGTTCAAAGTTTTATATGCAATGTTTTTTTCATTAGTTTTCGTAAAAATTAGTTGGATTCATACTTTTCAGTAATATGAGGAAATCCAAGGAGGGCTTGACATTGAAGACGAGAAAAAAATAATAATAATAATAATAATGAGAAGCAGTAGTATATCACAGTGGAAATCAGCAAAGTAGTGCTTTAGATGGCATATGAAAAAAAAAAAATATTAATATTTGTAAGAAACATCAAGAAGTTAAATTGAAAATTTTACAGCTCGAACACTAATTATAGTAAAGGGTAGGCTATAAATTTAGCAAAGTATCAGAGTTTTCCATAAAGCAGACATGCTTGGTGCACTATGCGGAAAAGGGGCCAGAACCCTGTGTTCATGAATGGTAATGATACTTGGCATTTTCCCATGAAATCAAAAGTGTCATGTGACTCCCATGAATGTTGTCACATGTGTTGGCCTCAGATGATGACGAATGTTACCTCGAAAACAAACGTGTTGCGAATCTTGTTGGGTGGCACTGGTTTCTATACAATGAAAAATATAAACTGACAGAAATTGTCTTAAACAAATTCTTATAGTTCACGTTGTAATAAAAAAAGATAATTATAACACCTCAAATATGGGGATCACTTGGTAGAGAAATTATAACAGATTGTCAGTTGGTTTCACATGTTCTGCGAACGGTTTGGTAATGAATCCTCTTTTGGCAGAGCTGTGTCGAGGTGTCTGTTATGAATCTAGAATGTATTAGGGGACTTCTGTAGACAGTCTAACAATATTGTAGTTATTGTTGTCTACTTGTGACACTCAAAAACCTGAAACATCAACAAAATTAACATTACGGTTGTTATCATCATCATCATTATCTCCTACGCCTATTGACGCAAAGGGCCTCTGTTAGATTTCGTCAGTCGTTATACTGTAAAACAAATTCCTTAGTCCTTATCCATTCCTCTGTATAAAAGTCAAATGCGACTCAATAAAATTCCAAATAAATTTATTACCACAATTCTTCGTCCTTTTCTACTTTTTTCTTAATTAGGATGACGTCGTAGCAAGTAGTGGTTACTACGCCCCATAGAAATGCGTTTCTCATGTCCCCAATTGTTCCAGACTTCACGGTCCAGAGCATCTCTAATGATGTAAATCAGTGAAGGCAAACTGACAGATTTACAGCTACGCAGACCCAGAACTCAGCTCCAATGGCAGATTTATGGATTTATTGTCCTGGTGTCCAGATTTTTACAAGCCAAAGAAATTTTAGGTAACACGTTAATGAGAGAGAGAGAGAG
>NC_090732.1:93804024-93821524 GCF_036898095.1 Palaemon carinicauda | reverse complement strand
ATATATATATATATATATATGTATGTATATATGTGTATATATTTATAATTATGTTTCCAAGATGATTACAGAGTACGTAATTCATGAGTGAAAGTTTCCTAATTACTACTAACATATGCTTTCATCTTTTCTTCCTCAGGTGCATTTGAGGTCTCCCTTCATCATGAACGGTGTCTGCGTCAGGTGGAGAGGATATGTCGATCTCGAGAGGCTTGATGGCGTTGGATGCTTAGAGTTCGATGAAGAAAATGCCGCAGTAAGTCTCTCTCTCTCTCTCTCTCTCTCTCTCTCTCTCTCTCTCTCTCTCTCTCTCTCTCTCTCTCTCTCTCTCTTTCCTACTCGTAAATAGGCGCAGATATTTGAATGCGCTATGAAATGTAAACTGAAAATACACACAATTCTGTATTTGCCAAAAAAAAAGAGTAAGACCCCCTATTAAATATAAATTAAACCGGACGCAGATACGCATATAAAAATAATCCTAAAGTAATCAAGCAGCTGAGCCCAAAAAGACAAACAAAACTATAACAAGTTGTGTTTTAACCGCAGTTAATTTAACAAAACTATTATTTCGTACCAGATAATAACTATAATTAAGCACAATTTACGGTGATGGTATCTCGTTTTTTCAACTTTTTTCTCTGAAGAGATGGAGATAAGTTTTAATAAATTTAATGAAGGGTTACGAGGTAACTGCAATATCGTTTTATTCACCATTAAATTATATTTCTCATATCTCTGTAATGATCATCATGCCACAATAAATCCGTGTGTGCTTAAGAAAAAGAGAAGAGAACATTCAGTTCTCAAGATTATGCGTCTTTGGGCGTGAGCCTCTGGAGTTTTGTAGACCACAAAGAGAAAACATTCTCTGAATTAAATTTTCTCTTGTGTTAGAAGGAAATATGATTGTTTCTTTTTTTATGCCTCTAAAAAGGTCTCTTAAAAGTTTCTTTATTTAAAAAGGAAGAGAAGGATTCGGGCTATATGAAATTATACATATACTGTACCACCATAATGCAAGAAAATTTTAGCTACATAAGTCATAATAAGAAATGTAAGAGGAGAAACGGAATTCTTTGAATAAAATGTCTATTGAGGATAAGTGGATAAAAGTATTTTGTCTTTACAATTGGAGTCTGGTTATGGACCGTACATAGAGACTGTAGAGAAAACACGTTGTTTGTATAAGTGAAATTCTAGAGCTCATGATGAGAGAAGCCTCTCAAATTCGATGAAGGTACAAAACCGGAAGAAACAGTGTCAAAAAAAAAAAAAAAAAAAAACAATTATATATCCTAGTTGCAAGAAGCACACAGAACTGCCTTGTATAACGTGAAATGCGCTTTGGTTTTCAAGATAAAAAAAAGCTCTAGAAGTTGTGTGTTATTATTATATTAATGAATAAAATAGATGGATGTCATTAACTATCAGAAAGACATTAAGGTGAGAAATACTGGTGATTAATTTGCGTTTGACAACAAACAAGTGAACGTTCACTGACATTGTGTCCAACTGTTTCTGAACACATAATTCCGGAGTTATATAAACCAAAAACCCTTCGCCCTCTGAATGTTTAATTAAGCCAATTAGTGTACGGATAGTCGTGGTCCATCATGAATCATGTCCTAGGCCAAGCTAACCTCATTAATGTATTCATACCACAGATGACCTTCTTAATTAACAAACCCGATGAATCTTAAAATGTTTTCAGCATGTCTTTCGCCTCGTTTAGATCTCGCTGCTAATTCTTAGCTATAAAACTTTTCAACCATTGTTACTGAATAATGGGGTTGTTATGACAGGTTCCTTGGCCATTTGCATACAAGATGTTAATTTTTATTCATAAAATCACGAATTACACTAATTATATCTTACGGCATAACTAGGGAATTAAACTCGAGAGGGGGCAAGGGTCCTTCTTTGCATATACTACTTAACTCCTCAAGATTATACATGACGGGCTGTGATTTCAAATTCTTCAAGAAAAAACAATACGTTTTCTTCTTAAAGTTATATCTTTATAATAGCTTCCAATTGTATGCTCCCTTCTTGACACAATTTCTGGGACAAGGAAATGCAAATCTCTCTCTCTGGCAATCAATTTATCCATCTATCTATCTCTCCTCCATGCAATGTATAGTATTCTACTCGTTTAAAGACACCATGCTTACGGATGTCTCCTTTTCCTTTAGGAGGAAGATCGAGTCCTGCGAGAAGAAATCGAGAAATACAAAGCTCGCCTTCGGGAGTTCGAAGAGAAACAGAGGGCTTTCCGAGTCCCTACGACTAGCCACGCCCACGCTCACGCCCATGCTCATGCACACTCCGAGCAAGCTAATATACAAGTCCGCTAGCAGGTAAGTTTGAACTTTATTATGTAATCTAAAAAGCATATCGTAAATGCTTGGTTAATGTGCGCACACACAAGTATATATATGAATATATACTGTAATATATATATATATATATATATATATATATATATATATATATATATATATATATATATATATATATATATATCAAGGGGTTTGTGTGTGCACTTTATGAACTTGCATAAGTATACGCAAATATTCACATACTGTATTTATGCTTATATTCAGGGGTTTTATAGATATTCAACTTACGATAAAGATTTTACAACATAATTTATTCATTTACAATTCCTTCACCCCGTAGATTTTGAGCCTCCTTCATCGAAAGCTGTAGACAACGGTAAAGCAACAGCAAAAGAAGAACATTTAAGAAAAAAAGAACAGAACAAGAAGAAACATGTGAGAGGATATCTGGCGCGAATTCTGTTGAGGGAATCCTTATACAGTTGTTTCAACGCAAGGAAAATGTGCTATTTTTTCCCTCATTAAGAAATAAAAACAGATTCGACAACATACATATACATATAACTACATATATGCATGGGTTATGTTTAAAACCCGCATGTGATTGAAAAATAATAGATTACAGACGATCGTATCATTGTGCCAGGTGTTTGAAACTAAAATCCGTATGTCGAAATTAGCATTCTAGATTCCTTGAGACTTTCCCGACGTTGGTGACGACTACAATGTGCACGTTATTGATATTGCCATCTGCAGACTGCATTTCTTCGAAAGAGCTGAACGAATCGTTATCTATTTGATATTTTAGGGCAAAGCCCTGTCATGCAAAACTAGAATTTTCAAAGTTCCAAGAATGGAGAAAAATATGTGGTCACAGATGGATGGCTTATATCTGGACCTGAGCTAATGGGACAAGGATTGAAATTACAGCAACGACAATAAATGAGTTTAAGAGAGGGAAAGAATCCTTATGCAACGCGATGCATTGAAGTACGTACAGTACACGAATAAAGTTGCAATGCGAGTTGAATATGGGGAAAATGTCACAGAAAAAGCTGGCAAGCTGCGGTGGAGAGGCAGTCATGAATTGAACCCGTTGATTAAACGTTGCTGAAACAAGAATTCCTGAAGAAGAGGCTACTTACGAATACCATTAAGGAAAAGAATCTTGAAAAATAAAATTTCTACCTGAAAGACTTGCAAATTGGAACTCGATGTAGGAACATAAACTACCATGTTTTTCCTTAATAAACAATGTGTACATATTTATACATTTATAGTCGTGAATGTGTCAATACAAATCTACACAATATTGGGAAAAATTATAATTGAATATTGCAAGTACCACTGTCATTCATGCTACCTATTTATTTTTAAAAGATCCCTTTCATTGTACTGTACAAGTGATTAACTATTAAAGAATTACTGCTCGTAAAGATGGAATTAAGAATATGTAATTAGATTATAATTTCTTTGTTATACACTATATATATATATATATATATATATATATATATATATATATATATATATATATATATATATATATATATATATATATATATATATATATATATATATATATATATATATATATATCATTAATATTTGCCGACATAGCATCAGGAGCATTTTCATATACTTGTACACATATTTAGATGTATAAAGCAGGACCCAATAGGTGACCCAACATGGGTTCCGAAATAGGTAATTTTGCTTATGGTGTATACCATTAACTATGTGCCACATCTGATAATAGTTCTTTTTGTATTCTTTCTCTATTCTTTCTTTCATGTAAGCCAGATGCCACCAAGCTAGTGCAAATACACACACACACATACACACACACACACACACACACACACACACACACATATATATATATATATATATATATATATATATATATATATATATATATATATATATATATATATATATATATATATATATATACAACTCTCCCCCTAAGAATCTCCTCCGTGTTTGGCATATAAACCAAATATCTGTAACAACACTTCAATACCTCTAACTTGTTCTAGACTCGCTCCCGTTAGGTCCGGTTACCTTTAGTAGGTAGAAGGAAGTCTGACGAATACTCACTCTCTCTCTCTCTCTCTCTCTCTCTCTCTCTCTCTCTCTCTCTCTCTCTCTCTCTCTCTCTCTCTCTCTCTTTTGTATCAGTGTATACTCGCATATAAAACGGACATATCTACTGATGATTCAACATGACAAACTGGATATCAACCAAAGGATATATGATTCAATATGATCAGAACAGAGAGAGAGAGAGAGAGAGAGAGAGAGAGAGAGAGAGAGAGAGAGAGAGAGAGAGAGAGGGGGGGGGGGATTAGTAAAAATTATGGGAACTATTGTTATGTCAAGATTCAAACGTGTTTCATATCTTGTACGTATTGATTCATACTAACGTATTTAACAAATTTACGTCATTGCTTGCGTACAGCCGCATTTACAAATGCGTATATTCATCCATTTCATTGGCCACATGGTGAGTATCATTTCACTCATACTGGTCATCGTAAAAGATATAAACAGTGGAAAGGCTTTCAAACCCTGCAAGCGACCTCCTACAAAGCAGGCAAATTGGATGCAAGAAATACTTCTCTAATACTTGATTTTCTTCTTTTCTCTTATTCCGTTAACAAGAGTGATTATTTATGAGCCAATTACACAAAGCCCAAGACCAGTATGCATATCGTGTCGATTGTTTAAATAAATTAAATAGTAACTTAATTTTTATATGACCAACACACAGCTCCTTCTCTAATGCTGCTTGCTAATCGTAACTTAACTTACTTTCTATTATCAAAAGAATTTTTCTTTTTCATATTTAAGACTATAAGGTAAAGGATGGTCCTAACTCGGAGATGCCCTCCCCCCCACACACACACATTTCATATATATATATATATATATATATATATATATATATATATATATATATATATATATATATATATATATATATGCATATGCATATATATATGTATGTATATATATATATATATATATATATATATATATATATATATATATATATATATATATACATATATATATACTTCCGGTAAATTTGTCACGAAAAGATCAGCGATTTTACCAAAACTCAAGACTTCGACTTGAGCACCTCTCTGGCATCAATATTAAGATCAAAATGTCTCTGTCAACGGGATAGTAGTTTCAGCTACAGCCCTTTTTTTTGCGCGGATAATTAAGCTATTTCTATCAATTAAAGGAAGCAAAAGATGACTAAAACTAGGACTGTGTCTGATGGTATTTTCGTTGATATCCCCAGACAACTTTCATAGGCTCCCTCCATGGATAAGAGAAAAATAGCTAGTACGAACGTTCTTTATCGGTTGAATACTCTGATAGCCCGTTAACGAATAATACCAAAGATATTGTTGACTTGTAGCATAATTAAAAGAAAGACGATTCTCCCCTGATGGTTAAAATGTTCCTGGGATGTTGTGAAAATGATCATTTAAGGTACTGAAAAATTAATCAGTTTGATGTGAGGGGCAATGGTTACCTTCGAGGTCAATGGTGATTTTTTGGGACAGTTATAATCGGTCCAATTTCTGTATTCAGCTGAGGTAAGCGTTTCCGAAGAGTCGGATTATAATAAAACTAATTTCGATTTCGTCTTACGCTAAAGTTTTTTTTTATTATTGAATTGTGAATGCGTCAATTCTTCCCTCTTTATTTTCAATTTTCAGACTCAAGCTGAGTCCTCATCTGTTTTAAGAATTGGATAAATTATAGGCTTTCTTTTACTAACATTAATGATAAGTCTTTTACAGTAAGAACTGACTACAGCATTATTATAAATATGCCTCGCAGCTAACCTTTTAAATTAACATGCAAGTAGTATTTACGAATGGTATTCTACATATATAATTTATATGCGTGTGCTCACAAATATAGATACATATATGCGTATATATACAATTGTATTCCATCCCTGAAGATTTTCACCAGCTTGAAAGAGTTGACCTTTATAGTTATTTTCTCGAAATGGTTAGAAATATCCAAAATATTAATTTTAAAAACTGGAAAAAAGTTTCCCTTCTTAAAGTGTGCAATAAGATTTCTCGTTACTCTACGGCAGACTATAAGACCTCATGAAGTAAGTCACTTGTGAGAGACGAAGCTGTAAATCTGACATTAGAAAAAGGTATTTTAACCTTTATGTTGATCTACTGATGTTTTCCTTTGTTATGTCCACAGTATATTTCAGGGATTCTTTGAACAAGATGGAGGAAGATTGTCTCCTGTCACTTTACTGGCGTAAATGTAATACGACGCGGCTTTTCGGAATAACCTATTCATTAATTATTACCTCTTGGTGTACACAATCCCCTGCTTCTGCTAAAGCATGTTCAAATTTCGACATATTTCCTCGTTTGTTCAGTAGAATCCCTAAGTAAATATGTAAGAACTGTGTTGTATATTTTGTAAAGATCTGCTAGCCATTTAAGCTAATCGTATTTATGTGTAGGACATTGTAAAGGTAGTGCGTCTTGAGTTTAAAGAAATAAACCTGTTTTGATTAATGGCTTGGTTTCATTTATTCTATTCTTCAGTCCGTCAGTCGGGTTCCAAGATTCACTATGGTTGATATTATGACAAATAATCTTAAAGAAAATTATGTGATGTAAATGACATTATCTTAAGGCCTAAGATTATGAATTTGTGATTAAAAGACATAGTTACTTTCTCCTACAACATTTGTAAAGAAGGCCATTGAACTGTATACTTAATAATCTTTCTCAAAATCTTGATGCTACAATCTATTTGTGAATAAGAGTAAAATACAGCATGGGCGTTCTTAATCATATAGAGATCCATATGTAAAGCAAATGAAAAGAGTTTTAGTCAACGTGAAAAAAACATAAAAAAGATCCAGGTGACTGGGAGAGTAGATGGTGAAACTTCAGAAGACAATGCAGCACTGATCGGCACAATATCATAAGGAAATTATGAATGAATGGCTATGTGATTGCTATGTAGTCATTTACTGACATCACAGCAGCACAGGACATCGACGTCGAAGGTTACAAAGATGAATTAGCGGTCTCGTCATCGGTAAGTATTCTGAACTATGAACTATCTCATTTCTATAAGGATTTAATTAGCACTTGTAATTGCATAATACTTTGGGAGAATATGATATTTTCATGCGGAATATTGAAAGAGAGCGTGGTAGATATGTAGAAGTAGTATTATCTGTATTAGACATTGCAGTAAAGGAAGTGAAATGTAGTATTGATGGTTGTTGCAGTTACAAATAACAACAGGGAAAATAACACAGGAAGTTATGATATGGCAGAAAAATTACACCAATGATGCACATAGAAATTTACTTATATTCCAGTCAATGTCGTCACAAAATATAAAGGAAATTGCTAACAACTACGGTCCATCTGAAGATAAGTAACTCGCAAATAGTGATGAACTCTTCATATTTATCATCTCTCTCTCTCTCTCTCTCTCTCTCTCTCTCTCTCTCTCTCTCTCTCTCTCTCTCTCTCTCTCTCTCTCTATTTTTGAGTTGTCAAATAGTGATATGTATTAAAATAAAATCAATGTACATGAGGCAAAATAAGTTTACATAAAGTTCACATAATGGATGCAAAAAAAAAAAATTCTACTATAACCTATTAAATGTCTTCAATAATAGCCACCGATAAGCCTCACCCAATCACAACAAGCAAATTTTTAATGATGCTCTCGTTCATTCCTTATTGTTGGAAGTTTTCAATCAACTCCATAATCCTTTATTTGCTTCTACCAATCGTTGAAAAAACGTTAACTGAAAAAGGCAAACAATAAAGTCAGTTGACACTTCAATCATAAAAAAAAAAAAAAAAAAAAACATTAAATTTTCGCCGAAATATGATGCACTAAAACCCGTCGTCATCAATTGTTCATATCCTTAAATTAGCAAATATAAGATGCAAAAAAAGGACTGACTATTCCTGAACTGCAGAGTCATGACTGAGTTCTGAGAAAGAATAAACACAAAACAGCTGTCGAGACACGGGCGTCATATCCGCTGCAGAGCCTCGGGGTGAAGGACAGGTTGGAGCAGGACCTGGGTTGGAGGAAGGCAGGATGATGAAGATGGGGAAAGAGAAAGGGCGAAAGAAAAGGACTGAGATTAAGAGTCAATCACGCGAGAAATTTTTGATAAGACAATGTAAGTTTCTTTCATTTTTTTTTTTCATTTTTTTTGAGCCATAAAAGTGGCAAAACCTGTTTTTCTTTATTGCGGATTTTAGTGTTGCATTGTTAGTCGTAATTTTAAACAAGGTATTTGCTTTAAAGATTTGCACTACGCATACAACTTAGGGATCAACGATCAGATTGCAAAATGAATGAAACATGAACCCAACAAATTTTACTTCTTCGTAAATTCGGAGAAAGAAAAGGAAAAATAAAACAATTTCCGTTGAAAAATTCAAACTTTGCGAAGATTAACTGACTTAAGTATCAATGTATCGTTAAGTAAAGACATGCAAGAAAGACAACGATTATACGAGATCAATAACTGTTTTTGTTTGCCGGTTTTACCCTGCAAGGAAAATGGCGTCCTGCCAACATTCCATTTTTCTTTTCAAATATCTTCAATGCTTCCAAAGTGAACATACGCAGCAGAGTAATTACTTTCCTTGTCTTGTATCATTCTGGATGATAAGTTTCAGATTTAAATGGAAATTCTGCTGTAAGGATCAAGGGTGAGACATTACCGGAGGTATCACATGATTTTATTACCGATAGGCTACTGAGAAAATCCATTAATTCTATCATCCCACCTATTATAGAATTGCTTCACAGCGATCTTATTTTCCCAGGGATAGATTATTTCCTAAAATAAATATACATTTCTTTACTGCACATGAACTGCTAAAATCAGATGTATATCTCCAATCTTCTCCTCAGGAAATTGTCTTTATTCATGCAGCCAAAAAGAAATAACTGACAATATACATTTTATTACTGACAGACACAACATCTAAAATTCGGTAGTAGCTTCTACTTAAGTTTTTAGAATAATGTATAAATGATAGATAACAATGGGCAAAAAAGATATATGTGTGTATGGATATATATATGTATATATATATATACAGTATATGTATATATATTGTATGTATATATAGCATATATGTATATACACACAAAACACACAAAAACACCCATGTATATATATATACATATACATATATATATATATATATATATATATATATATATATATATATATATATATTATATACATATATATATATATATATATATATATATATATATATATATATATATATATATATATAATATAAATATATATATATATATACATGAGTGTGTGTCGATGTATTTATATCATTGATGTCTCGGAGCGCGTCACAAATATTGAGGGATTAATAAATGTAGAAATTACAACTCCACGCTGCTGTAGCTCTAACAAAGGCTTGGGTTCTCAAAATGACGAGAAAATGTAATATATTTTCTTTATTTGAACATCCCTATCATTTAAACAATCATAATAAATCTCCAAGAAATACTACGAGCTTGTTTTTCTATATAGAAATATACCAATGCCGTCTATAAAAGAGCTCTGCACAGTTCATCATATCCTGAATTCATCTCATTTAGTGTTTCGAAGAGAAATGTGTTCGTATTATTTACCACTTACACCAAGTACCTTATTGAAACAGAATTGCAGAAATATAATAATCGAAGTCTTGTACATGTTTAACATTTACTCTTAGTTCCAAGTCTCCCTTTTCTGGACCCCCTTGTTTGGCTGATTAAGTATGCACCCTAAATTCATGACAAAACATGGCCATGTATACTTCATCATAGTCTGCACTGACAGAGCAGAGGGAATCGTCAAAATGGTCTCAATACTCAGACAAATGTCTAAAATAATGTAGAAGATCAGAGAACGATTTTATGGCACTCAAAATAATCAATACGCATTCGCAGACTCCAACAGAGATCAATACAAATAGTGTTAGCGAGAGAACTGAGCAGCCTGCTGAGAGGAGAGAGAGAGAGAGAGAGAGAGAGAGAGAGAGAGAGAGAGAGAGAGAGAGAGAGAGAGAGAGATTGTTGTTTAGCCCCCTAGTTTTCCTTTCCCTTCCCTTCGCGCCTTTTCCCAATACTCCCCCCCCATCAAACCATCCCTTCCCCCACTTATCCTCTTCCCCTTCCTTCCAAACGGTCTCTCACCAAGGGGAAAAAAACCCAGAATGGACCCCCTCGAGGGCTTAGCGCTCTCTGATTGGCTGAGAGGGAAGATAGGCGGAGTCTGTTGACGTGTCCCCTCCCAGAAGTCTTCCACATCAATTGCTAGACCGTTACTAAAGATATTCATCAGGGTAACGAGCTTTAGGATGCTGCGATTATCTCCGGCTTCTATCTCTATTTCCATCTCAAATTTCACCTCCCCCACTGACTACAGCCAATGCGAAACATATTTCACCAGTAGAGATAGCAATCTTTTCAAATGGTGAGAAGAGAGAGAGAGAGAGAGAGAGAGAGAGGAAGAGAGAGAGAGAGAGAGAGAGAGAGAGAGAGAGAGAGAGAGAGAGAGAGAGTCTACAAAACAAATTACCCCTCATGTTAAACTTTTGTTTTGGACGGGCTTTTACTATTATAAGGCTGAGAAATTGAAATAGTAGCTAATCTCTCTCTCTCTCTCTCTCTCTCTCTCTCTCTCTCTCTCTCTCTCTCTCTCTCTCTCTCTCTCTCACACAAATGCAGTTGCATTGAGATCAGGAACAAATATTATCGTTATGTTTTCAAACCCTTGTGATGTTAGGAAATTCATTCGCAACCCCAAAATCTAACACCTGGGAACCGTCAGTCCAGTCAACTTGCCGGGCATCTCTACAAAAGCCTACCTTCTAAACTCGTTTTTCTTAGCTATTGCTCTCTACCCCTTTCATCATACCTTGTTCCTTAAGAGGCAAAAAAAAAAAAAAAAAAAATTCCTTTCGAATGGTACCGGCAAAAACAAACTCTTGAAGGATAAAACTCCCCTAACCAGTCTCAACCATCCCTTGACCAACAACAATCCTTCTGGAATCCGATCCTCAAATGTGATCTGTAGCACGAAGGCCATTTTCTTTAGAGAACTAACCTTAAAAGATAAAAAAAAGAGAAAAAGACAATGAACGTGAAGAAAGGAACTAAGGTGAAGAGAAAGAAACTAAAATAAAATGGTGGATAGGGTCTTATAAAAAGTTGGTCTACGAGATCACCTGAGAAGATGGAGAGGATTACACCTGGAATGAAAATCATGTCATGGGAGAGGATGCCCTTCATCAAAAATTATAGCTTCCAGGATAGAGGATATACTTTATATTGGGACAAAAATGTGTAAACGACTTTCCATAAACTGTTTATTCTATTTATAAAGAAAGAATAACAAATATCAAACATTAATATTAAAGATGTGTTGGAAAAACTCAAAAAATAGAATATTCCATTTAAATAATTGACCAAGATTCATCCAAAAAGTTGGGTTGAAGGAGAATTGGTTAGAGAAATATAATATAATTACATGGGAAATGTAAATATAGAGTTTGGATGTAAAGTAATATCCGATAAAACATGTATATACTCCAGCCAATATTCTTTAAAAACCTGTACTGCACTGTCACATAAAGCCTTATTTGTGAATCTTCATAAACATAAATATATAAATAGTATTTGATACAGAATTATATGTTGCAAAATGAGTTCATTTGTAGAATAACCGATTAGGGAAATATAACTGGTAATAGAAAGCAACATAAGGAACCATTGTACTCCAGGTAAATCATACGGAGTAATAGAATAAAACTGGTGTTGGAGACGCTCGAAAGTGATAGAAAAAGTTTGCATGTGGTGGAAAGTTAAATGCATGAAGGATGCAGACCCTTTTCCTTTTCCAAGTTGTCGAACTCTGAGTCCAGACCGTGCACGATAGTCAAGCAAGAAAATGGAATAATGTTTCTTGGTAAATTTAGGCACAAAATATTATTCAATATATTCTAGTTTCTTTCGAATAACCCACATATATAAGAAATTTTGGGAATTGTAGAAAGGAGGTTGGAATAAAAGTTTGCGAAAAAATCCTGAGTATCAGGTAAGATTACAGTTGTTCCGCATATAAAGATGAAAACGACTGCCTTAGCTCTTAGTGGATCAATTAACAAAAAGCAAAATTTAGGACTAAAAGGATGCTGGGATATGGAGAGGATGGGCGTCTGTACAAAGGCTGGAAGACAGGAAGTGGCTGACCTATAAAGGCAACTGGTGGTAAATGTCATAAAATATTAAGGTGGGATAAAAAGAGTTACCAAAGGTTAAACGATGAATCAGGAAGTGGTCGTCACAATGGAAGTGTATTGAGAATTGGAGCAGACTTATTGGTCAAAAGGGTTTATGAATTAGACACCTACTGTACAGCGCATGAGCTGCAGTAACAAGAGAAATTTGTGGGATTTTTTTTATCGAAAATATTTCAATTTTTAGAAAGCAAAGCAAAGGATACATGTGATTTAAAAAAAAAAATATATATATACAGTAAGTAGCAGCTTCTAGATTCAAAAGCGCATTGCGCAATTTCAAAGTAGTCTGCTCTATCTTTAACCAGAATCTCCATTTCTAAACAGATCTAACAATCATTAAATAGGAAAAGCTTAATCTTTTTCACTTGAAACGTAATTTCATTTATATATATATATATATATATATATATATATATATATATATATATATATATATATATATATATATATATATATATATATATATATATATATATATATATATATATATATATTTATGTGTGTGTGTATTTGTGCTTATTTGAAAAGAATGCACAAAACGACTATAAACAAAAGGAGTAGGTTGCACGAAATCAACTACAAGAAAAGAGACGAAAGGAGAATAATAATTTAGATGATTAAAAGCACGTGGAAATGGGTAACTCCTATCATCGCGGATTAGGCATTATAGATCTACACAGTGGTCTATTTTCTATTTCATTTCCATACATTTTTCTTGCTCAGTTTAGAATCAAATGTTATTTCTATTTTAGGTTATAGAGAAAACAATCATTCCCGTTTGATCTATGCAATTATATGTTGCGAAGAAATTCATGATTTCATTGAGTGACTCCCTTTATAGTTACCTCTAGACTACAAGTTACTCTCAGCAATGTGAAAAAGCAGGTTGAATTTAGAAAACTTGACAACTGTGTTCTATTTCTATCTGGTTGAAAGACTGAGGCGGACAAATTTTCCCAAACTAAGAAAAGCGTGAGTTAATAAAATTTGATCCAGTAATGATTCTTGTAACGATCGAATCAATTACGCCTCTCTCTCTCTCTCTCTCTCTCTCTCTCTCTCTCTCTCTCTCCTCTCTCTCCTCTCCTCTCTCTCTCTCTCTCTCTCTCTCTCCCTTTTGGCAAATAATTTAACGTCTCTACATCTTTGTTCGAATATATATATATATATATATATAATTATATATATATATATATATATATATATATATATATATATATATATATTTATATATACATACATACATATATATATATATATATATATATATATATATATATATATATATATATTTATATATACATACATACATATATATATATATATATATATATATATATATAATATATATATATATATATATATATATATATATATATATATATATATATATATTTATATATACATACATACATATATATATATATATATATATATATATATATATATATATATATCCCAAACAAGTAAATTTTATAGAACACCAAAGTAAAGCGCATCGATTAGTAGGCTAATTGACTAAATAAAAGAAGTACCTCACTTATACTCGTACAAAGAGAGAGAGAGAGAGAGAGAGAGAGAGAGAGAGAGAGAGAGAGAGAGAGAGAGAGAGAGAGAGAGAGAGTCAAACGTTTCACGTTATTCCCAGAAGAATCCAGAGATAAATTTGTTTTCATGATTCATCAGTGACGAATGATGATTAGGCTTGCACCAAATGAATTTAATGTGTATTTCTCATCTTTCCTTGGATTCGAATCACTCATCGTTCATTTCGTTACTACTTACATTAATAACGGTCATCAAATTTCCTAATTTTTGCTTTTATTAAAGACTACACCATATGTTTGTTAAACTTGATTTTCGCAATTCCTTATTTATATGTCGATTGTTTCAGGATGTACCGTGTATGAAGGAGTCCATGTATTTTCAAAATGGGTTTCACAATCGTGCCCGTAAGTTAGTAAATAAAGGAAAGGGTTAATATTAAATCGAAGAAAAATAATTGTTTCAACTGCTTATACCTAAGTCAGAAAACCTTCAGATATAATGACGAATATCAATATTTAGAAGCATAACAGTTATATTCATGTTACAAATTAAAACTTATACTCATGTGCTAATTCGCTAAAAACAGTGGAACCCAACAGACAGGAATCTCATTTTTGCTAAGATTTTAATCATTAATCTAAATAATTCATTGTTTGGTAGAGAACGATGACAAACTTACAAAATATCATATAATGTTTTTCTATTTACACTTTATTAGTTTCAATGATGGAAAGGGAGTAGAAGGAGGACAATTATTCATCAGACTGAGGAAGGTGAAAGCTGATTTTTGTTTTCCAACTAAGAAAGAACTCGATACTCTTATGAAAATTGATGAAGATGAAGACTCTTGATTGACTTGAATGTTTTGATATTGGGAAACAGATTCGTCGCTTAGAATATACGTATAGAAAATTCAATTCGTAACACTTGTGAAAGGAGGGAAAGTGGTGTCAATGTATTATTGAGAAACGGATACATTTACTAAATTGGTAACATATGAAACGTGAGAATTGTTATGTAATAACGAATCTGGAGTATTATGACGGCGATAATTTTGACGAGAATGAAGGAAATTTGTATTAATTTAGGGATTAACCAGATTGAAGAAAAACTAATAAACAGTATCCACCGTTATGATGAAAAAGAAAAGAAGGATATTATCGAAACTAATTGATTTATTACGATACATATACATAATACAGCATCTCCGTATGTTTTATCCCTTGCGCGTCCTTTCGTTAGAGCGTGTCCTTTTGTGAGGACTGCTTCGTATGTTCATCAGTAACCTAATAATGACGATCTTATTTGATCTTCGTTAGCATCCAACGCCATCTCCAGGGTTCCAATCACGTTTTTCCTCCAACACCCTTCTTCCAGTCCCATAGGTCGCATCCTGCCAATGTATTACCAGCGCAGCGGAAGAGGGATGGTTATGTGGGATAGGGTGGAGATGGTGGTTCCCCCAAGCGGGGAGCGACGCCCCACTTCGCAATCAATACCGCGCTAAAAAGGTCGACGCAATTCCCCCCTCCCCCTCCATAACGCATCCCTCCTAACCCAGGCTAACTGGCTGTAAGTGTGTGTGTGTGTGTGTGTGTGTGTGCGTACATGTGTGTGTGGCGTTGAATTTCCTCTGAACCTCGATAGAGCCAACCTTAAAGGTAATCGTTTGACGAGAGCTTCACAAGACAACCAACTTAAAAACAGCGACAGAGGAAAAGCCAGTCAGAGGCATCGTGAATACATCAGCAGCATTACAAGGGAAAATAGAATGACGTCAATTTTATGAAAGAACGAGCGAGATCTCATGGGTGAGTCCAGTGGCATATTGGCCTCGCCCTTTCTCTCTCTTTCTCCCCTCCTTTCTCATTCTTTCTCTCTGTCACTCCCTGTTTTTACCCACTTGGGTTAAGAGCCTCTTGTGCAGTGAGCTGCTGCTCCAGGCTCTTCGAGCATTAAAACACTCTTAGAACTTGATGCTTACTAATACGCACTCGGAGAGAGAGAGAGAGAGAGAGAGAGAGAGAGAGAGAGAGAGAGAGATTATTGGAACATGGTAATGTTGGAAATGTCGTAAACTGTCATAGCAGTTATAATAACAAACTATTTGTATAAAAGAATACTTTTATTTTTCTTTTGCCATTTATTTTCAAACTAAGGCACTTACGTGAGCGAGTGTGCGTTTTTGTTTATCAGTTCACACCTTAATCATGAAATTTTTATGTAGAATTCGGACATGTATGTTATAGAGAGTATAAGTATGTGGATATATCATTTGTATGCATGTGTATGCGATAAGAATACTTATACAAAACTGCCATGTTAGTTGAACTTTTTAGGAATGAATCAGCTATGGAAAATCAATACTGAATAAAAAAATATCATCAATGAATTTTTCCTTACATTTAATAATAAAAAGGTACTATGGACATTCAAACGGTTGGGATATTTTAATACCCCATAAACCAAAGATATTGAGAATTCTAGAAAACAATCAAAAGAGTAGGGAGGCTTATAAATTAATCAAATATGTAATCAATCTTAATGAAAGGATGAAAGAAGAATCTGGCTCTTGCTATTTGATCGGGAAAGACAAACCATAACGAATGCACTCAACCAATTTCAGTAAAATACCCAATGTATTTCATACGAAAGCATGACGTTTTGAACAGTTCAGACGGTATCTAGACTCAGTGTGACTGACGAAGGCTAATAAAAGAAGTTTTATTGTCTATTGTAAGGAAAGGTAACTTTTAAATGTATAAAGTAGCCTCAAAAGGATACGTCCTTATCTCACATCAGGTCTGCATTAGACACTCATTCACTAAACTGAATGCTTTCCGATGGCAACTCTTTATTTCACTTATATTTGTATCTTACATAGCAGGCAGGAAACTACAGTGAAATATTAAGCAAAAATAAAGACATCAAAAACGGACATGGCACAACCTTCAGGTTTCTAGGCAAATCTTAAAAGATGATGCTGCTATTTTGGCCTCCTACTATGTTACTCATATACTGTACTGCCGGGTGAACTGATGGGAGGCAGGCCAGAACCAAATCACAATCGAATCAAGAACTGTACTTTTTTTAACAGCGGCATCAATTATATATATATATATATATATATATATATATATATATATATATATATATATATATATATGTGTGTGTATGTATACACACACACATATATATATACATATACACACACACACGCACACACATATATATATATAT
>NC_090732.1:93756524-93789024 GCF_036898095.1 Palaemon carinicauda | reverse complement strand
AGAAAAGGTGTTGATGATGAATAATAAAGTCGCAGTCAGAAAAAGAATAATTGGACCCTTTTCAAAAATGGCAAGTGATTCACACAGTAAAGGACGAAATAAATTGCTTGTGTGTGTTTTAGTGGTTTTCCAATTATTAAGAAACATACTCTTTTTAATATGTAATTCACTATACATTTGGAATGTCATTTATCTAGATGTTGATGGCTAAACATCTGAAACACACACACAAATATACACATATGCACACACTCACACACACACACATACATACATATATATATATATATATATATATATATATATATATATATATATATATATATATATATATATATATATATATATATATATATATATACATGCTGTATATGCAATAAAAAGGTTAATAATATTTTGCAAAATCGTTTTATCTTTTTCATTTGGGTTTTGTAAAATGGTTTTTGGCCTTTTTTAATGTGTTCAGAAATGTTACCCTATTTTAATGATTATATACAATTCTCTTGACAATTTTAGCCATAACGAAAATGTATCTTAGCAAAATGTCACAAAAAAAGAAAATGTCCACATGGGGAAAAGTTAGTTCACACTCATCGCACCTTAATCCAGTCCATCTCGGCATCTCGTGTGACCTCGACACATTGCCAAAACACCAACGACAGGCATGAACATTTACATCTTGACCTCTGTTGACTTGCAAAATGCGCAATTTGGCCCCGAGAACAAGCTCTTTGAATACACAAGATTGGGTACTCCCATAATGCTCAAATTGGCAAGGGTTACTCAAATGGAATCGAGTTAAACTTAAAGGAATGGATAAAAAACACAGGGAAGGTCCTGGAAGATGCTGGAAGAATGGCCAATTCACAAAACAGCACCAAGCAAGAAAAAAAAAAAAATCCAAATATCCTTAACTTTTTTGTTGTTGTGTATGTATATATACATATAAATATTTTTTTCTTTTAAATTGCAATAGAATCGAATTCAATATATATTCATAGTTTGCGTATTATTGCCTCAACGTTTTATATGGTTATAGAAATGATTTCATCCTGTTATTTACATAAGGCGGCTGTTCCTTTACATCTCGAACAAACAATATAAAAGAAAAAGTATACCGGAAGGGAAAAACAAAAAGAATGATGTAAAATATATTTTTCTTCAATAATAAGGAAGATGTAAGTTTTTTTTTTTTTTTTTTTTTTTTTTTTTTTTCTAAAACCACGTCTCTGTTATTCAATGACGGTACGACATTCTTTATGAGTAAAAAAACGTCTATATACGGCGAAGTTACGACCTCATTACTACATTGCAACTAATCACTATGCAAGGGAGTGAGACACTAAATGTCAGTAAAATCCCCAGAATGCGTCAACTAGAAAGATTTATTGAGGCAACAGATCGACTGAAAGGCGTCTCCTGGGCTCCATGTTAATTCCGAATATTCTAAGCCATGTGTGTGTGTACATAAGAACTCGTGTTTGAGGGAATAAATGTGGAAAGATTTGTAAAGGGCGTTCCTTTAAATCATGAACCACCAGCATCTCCAACACAATGCCCGTCTGATTAGTATCATGGTCGAATGTTTTGGTTAAAAGTATGAAATGGATTCCAGTTTTTGCACGACCAAACACTATCAAAAAGGAGAATATATTTTTCTTTTCAGGTATGTTCGAAGTATTGTTCTAACAAGTGTGGGATCGAAGTGGAAGTATTTTTAATTATATTTAAAAAAAAAAAGGCTGAGAGGGATTCTATAATGATAAATTGTGTAAAAAAAAGAAAATAAGACAAGTAATCATACCTTTAGTAAATCTCAAATGCGTCATTACTACTTCTTCATCAAGGCATGGACGATGACACACACACAAACACATACACCCACACACTCTCTCTCTCTATTTAGGAGGAATTGCTGATAATGTTATTTTATATTTATTATAAAAACTAAAGTCGTCCATTGAGAAATTCTTGGAACTATTTCTAAGAAATTCATCTATCTAGTATAAGAAAACACCAAATATCTTGTAATACTGTATTTATCCTTTGATTTCAATGGCAACAAAAGGTGTTAGAATTTCCTTCGATGTTAAAAACAGTTTTAGCAAATAAATGCTTCTTCCCAAACTTCATTCTACAATGTTTCTATTTTTGACTGGTGTAAACCTTATTTTACACGGACTGTTCATGAAATCTTCAACAGAATGCTAATGTTGCCATAGCTTAATCAAAATTTGTCCAAGCTTTAATAGAAAATCAAATGTGATTTTGGCCATGAGTTATTAAGATAAAATTTTCTCTATCATGAGTGATTCAGTTCCTGTTTAAAATCTATACGATCCTGGCTACCATCGTAAAGTCTTCCTATCTTCCTTTTTAGGATAACACAATGTGCATTGTTGTTCTATTTCTCTATGCCATTTACCATTCAAGCAGTAATTTGCTGAGAATTAAACATTTTAACGGCAAAAAAATATTTGTTGAAAAATCCAGTTACACATTAATTTCTCCTTTCTTATAGATTCTTGTAGATTTTGTTGTCCTATTTCCAGAGTTAATGTTGTTTCACCAGAGCACTGTATGAAAAAATAATACAATTATATTACAAAAACAAAAATATAACCTTCAGCGCCCTCAAATTTTACGAGAGGAAAACAGTACTTAAACGAGAGAGAGAGAGAGAGAGAGAGAGAGAGAGAGAGAGAGAGAGAGAGAGAGAGAGAGAGAGAGAGATGTATATCCCATTACATGATATCTCAGACAGAGAGAAGAAAAAAGTTCAACAAAACATGGATATTATCCCAACCATACTAAGGAATATCATACCCGGAGGGCATGAAGCTATTTAAATAAAAGAATAGATTGGCAAGGAAGCCGTTTAGTATTCAAATTGGTATTCACTCAAATTGCTACTTCCTTTGTTGCCTTTTTGAATAGGAGGCATTAAAGTACGGACAGTGGCAAAGTCATAAACAATACCACAGCAGTACTCTCCCAACAAAGGTCACGTGATTATTAAAGGGTTTGGGCGAAGTATAACCATTACTCAGTCATGATATTTGCATATGTGGTCGTAATTGTCATTGTTTTAGCATTGGCCTGTTCTATTATTAAAAAATAAATGCAAAATACCATGAAAATTAGTTCGTTTTAAGACCCAGAATGCTTATTATTTCCCGCAAACAAATTGCATACCTCTCATTACCACCAGATTTTCGGAGGATCTTCAATGCATCCGCTATACTGATTCCACCACGAACTTGAAGTGGAGCGCGCCGTCTGCTTTTGCCTCTTGAAAGAATCAATATCAATCCTCATATCCCGTAAGATGTATCCAAAATATTTTGTAATCTTAAGTGATATAAAAGTTTAGCTCACGACAATATTAAATAATATAAAGCATCGCCAGTACATTGTTTTCTTTTGCTGATAAAATTTGCGTACTTTCCCATGGTAAATATTCATGAACAGATAAACAAAATGACTGACATGCAATCAGAAGCAAAATATGTTTTCTGCATAGAAATATTTTCTTTGTTTTCAACGGAACCATAAGATTTTTTTCATATATATAAGCATTGATCTGTTTAGGATGTGCGTCTCTTTACACGACTGCAAGAACAGATGATTACTCACTAAATGATTACTTGCTGAATCACCGCTGTTCACTCACCACACAAGTTAATGACCCATATACTACAGGGAGTCATCATCGTGTCTTTTTGTATTTATGTCACTGTGATTATGATTGTGATTAGATTCTAATAAATCTTCAACACTAGCAATAATGCCGTGCAAATAAAATCCAATTAACAACAATTAAGGTACAAATTGCATTAGATTAAGTATATTTAGCCCTAAGTTAAAGACTAGTTGTTTAGTACTATTTTTAATCAAGCAAAGCTCTGCCACCATAATTTATCAGTTGCAATATCATTTGAACTGTAATGCATCTTTTGAATTAACCTAATGCTAGCACTAAATGTTCTGCCGTTTCTCATAACACAAATATAAGAAGATCAATGAGTACCTGACTAAGGAACGCAAAGTATGTCTGAATGAAGGAAATGTGAAGATTTGAAAGGAAGTATAATTCTTCCTTTGCATCAGTGTTAAGTTTTGAGGTGTCTGCAAAAATCCTATAGGTAAGCCCTAACCACTTAATATGCCAAGTAAAGTGTATGGTTTGATTTAAATTGGAAAGGTGGGATGGAATAGTAGTGTGTGCTAAGACGAGAGAAGTGTGCCTGGGATCAAGTACCTATCACGTGAGAGAAATTTGAGAGCTGTATTAAAGTTATGTATTGTCTACATCGACCAATAAATTATATGACAAAATCATTGATTAGGATACGTCACGGAGAGTGTTGAAGATACATTATGAGGAAGGTAATTTGCTTAAATCAATCAGAAGTTAGAAATATAGGTGCATAATTATGGAAAGGGTCATGCATTGAATTTGAAAAGGTCAATTGCATTATTGATAGTTGTGGGAACAAATTAAAAAGTGGTTTGGAAGTTATCATAAGAGACCAAGTTAATATTTGATTAAAACAAGAGTAAGGTCATATAAGAGTCGGTGGAAACCAAAAAAATAAAAAGAACAATAAATGATACTGTGAGGAGAATGATGAGTAAATCTAAACACAGTATATTTATACCCGTACTTGTGAGTCAATTGAATGGAAAAGAGATGGGAAAATAGGGGAATGACAAAGTATGTGAAGTAAAAAAAATAACAGTTTCTTTCAAAACCATTTGGAATCGACGAGTAATTTCTTTGGAAAGGAAGATTGTAATGTTTGAAGGGACTGTTAGGTCATCTCTAATCTGTGGAAGTAAAATGAAATGTTGAATAAAGCTGCATAAAGAGATGGTTGAAAAACCAAAAATTATTTGCTGGCATTGTGAATGTGGAATAGTGAATATTGAAAGGGTGTAATATAAAGCGAAAAGTTGATGCAAATGAAAAACTTAATCAGAGTGTAAAGAAATGGTCTACTTATTTGGAAAGAATGGAGGATGAAAGCTAGAGGAAAAGAGTAATGTTTCACATTTCTGCGTAAAAGTAGGATACGGTAAAGTAGGAAGTGATGGGAAGATGGATGAAAAAGATATATGACCTGATGGTTCTTATTATTCTGGAAGCGAGAGATTTTGGAGGATAGAGGTGAATGCTGCAGTGTATGAAGTGATGGTAATACTTGCCAACCGCGTTGGCAGGTATCATGATTAATGTTTAACAAGATCTTTTCTCGAGTTAACTGTTAAAGGTTGAATATGGCCTTGCCTGTTGTTTTGTTTTCTCTCTTGATCAGCTTCGTGTTATGCAAAACGGTTAGTTGCTGGGAAATATGTGTTTATATATACATAATATATATATATATATATATATATATATATATATATATATATATATATATATATATATATATATATATATATATATATATATATATATATATATATATATATATATATATATATATATATATATATATATATATATATATATATATAAGAAAATTACTATTGAAAAGAACACAATAAATGGAGAAGGTATAATAGGCCATTAACTATCAAAAATTAGTTAACGCCTGTTTTCAGACAACAATTCTTCGTTGTTGCATATATAGCTATTTTTTATTTTATTAAAGTATATTTTAATTGTTACATTATGGAATTCGTTACCTAATCTACATAAACATTAAAAAATTCGAAGGAAATATACTGCTAAGTTAGGACATCATAACGTTAAAGTAATAAGAAAATTTAATAAATCATAATTCAAAATATGATTAGGTACACACACTGCGTTCGGTGAAAGTCAATAACAAGTTTGTCTCTTATATTAGTGAATAATGGCCATAATTGCATAAAATTCAGGTGAGCAAAAAGTTCTCACGTAAGCTACTTCACAAAAAAAAAAAAAAAAAAAAAAACAGTATTGTCTTAAACCCCTTCCTATATCTTTTGAGGAAAAAGACCTTTTGTGAGGTGGGAATGTTGAAAACAAGTTTCGAAGGTGACTTGTTTTAAACTACAAATCTTTGTTTCATAAGTCATGAGTAACCTAAGTTCTAAGTGCACAGAACCGCTGAAAGTTTTGATAATTCTTTAGAAAATGTCACAGCAGTAAAAAATGGTGGACATCATAACTAGCGATAAGACTGGATTTTGGGAGGTATAGAGGAACCTTCTAGGGGTTAGACTACTCAGCCTTGGAAGAGGCTTATGATCTCCAAACTCTGAAAATTTTACTGTGATTGTCGTAGTGTAAAAAAAATGAAAACCTAAACAAGAAAATCATCATTGTTAGAATACTTAATTTCATGCAATGAAGTCAACAATTTTAGGAGAGACCAATGCTATAAGTTTATTTTTATATTTTTTAATACATTTTAGTGTGCAGAGAATTATCTAAAAAATATTTGAATCATTACTGCAACTGGATAAATATTATGAACTAACATAAGCAGGGGGCATATTATAGTATTTATTACTTTGACAAACTTTATGCTAATCATAAAAACTACTTTTGGCGTTTGTAATATCCATTCAACTTCTCCGAGAGAATGGTTTCCTATTTATAAAGTCAGTAAATAACTAACTTACCAAGTTTCTTCTATACATTAATCATAAATTGAATTTTACTTAGTTGCTAAAAAGGTATGAAAATTTCATATAGTCATTCGCCAATAGTTTATAGTTTATTCATTTTCACAATAAACTGGGTCAAACACCTTTTAAAGGAATTACACAACAGCATTCGTGGTATTGTGAGACTTACTTCCACATGCAATATCCAGGAAAACTTTTATTGATTAGAAAAAACGTTAGAAAACCGAGAGAATATAAAGTGATGCAATCGTCTGCACTCGTCGAATAACAGAAAACAATAACCAACAATATGCTGAGGTCAAGATCGATTACTATTGGATAACCTATGTAATTTGAAATGATACATAAACCCTATGTGAACAGTGTACGGTCAGAATGCTTCTAGAGAGAATGAGAACCCTAGATATTTATTAATGGTTAATTTTATATATGTTTATTATGGAAAATGCATTTGAAATAACAAATGATCAGAAATGGAATTGATTTAACTGAAAAATAGAAATATTTTCAGCATTAACAGACGGATAACATAGTGTTTTTAAGTGATAAAATGGTAATACAAGAATAATAAAATCGTATACAAACCATTGAAGGCCCTCGATCACACCAATATATAAAAATCGTACACCTAAACTTCACATTGCAGTTTCAGAAACAATAAATCCATACTACTTTTCAATCAAGAGTTGAATACGTCGGCAAAGTGCCATAGGATTAAATAGAAAAATACAGTACAAGCGTTGATAATAGATCTTACATATGTAACTCATTTAAATAATGATATGAAAAAATAGGATAAAAAGCGTTTGGAGGCGTTTGTTAATAAATATACACAATATGTATAACGCCAATTCAAAATGTAAATTAGAGCAATACTTAAAATAAGTCCAGCAAAAAAAAAAAAAAAAAAAAAAAAATAAAAAAAAATATGGTAATTCAACGATAAATATAATATAATTTACCTAGGTTATAATTGTTATTATACTTGGTGAACTTATAAGTTAATGTTGCCAAGGACAATTGGGAAACATGCAGAGGAATGTAAACATACAGTTATAAAGAAACACATACTCGACTTATGAAAAGTGACGACTCACTCATAAGTAAAATCGCTTCAGTATCTACGTTTTCCGTTTAATTAAGAACAGACATCAGACTAAACTTCATTCATCAGGTCAGTCACTGATTTAACTTCATGGAATTATAAAACAACTTTTTTTTTTTTTCTTGGAGTAATCATTCAAGTTTAAAACAAGGATTCTGAACAAGAGGGAAAACAAGTTACCGAATGTTGCTGGATAACAATAGCTAAACGGCCTTCCCAAAATAATATTCAGATGCACATTTGATTAGATGATACAATTCCATACACGTGAAAGAATTTGCACTACATACAAAGAAATGTATGGAATGATGCAATGGTATTGCAATTTAATAAACTAGTAGTGGCATCCTTATCAGCTTTTCTCCTGTTGACCAAGTAATCAAAGCAAAGCAAGACAAGCGATTTAGTCCACCCTTTTGTTATACTGAACAGAAGAGACCAAAGGCCTTTGAAAACATAAGGTTTACTTCTAGGTAGGGGCTGCAAAATACATACTTGACTCTTGGGCAATTCCCTTTCCCCTCCAATATGAATCAGTTTCATGAGACATTCGAATTCCGTTCCGATTTGAGAATCTTTTCTCATTGTGTGTTATTCAATGGGAGCCACTATCTATGACGTCATTTCTTACTATTACAGATTCATAAAATATCATTCACCATTTATGTACCTCCATTCCATTAAACTTTTATTTCACATAAGGATTTTTATCAGAAGGAATAGAACATATGGGCTATTACTAACTAATAAAATTCTTCTTATATTAGTAATGTATCCTATTGAAATTAATGATAAGCTGTAGAAGTGTTTGGTACGATACTACAAAGTACTAGAAACCAATATTACCAATCACATAGAGATATAATATGTTCAACAAGTGGCCCCCCTAAGGTTTAAAGGCCGCTCATGAATGGCAGAGGCAAGGGACAGAGACAGGATCAGCAACCAAGTCCCCTCTTCATCCAAGCTAGGACAAGGGAGGGACAGGCAATGGTTGCTGATGACTCAGCAGGTACACCCATAGGCTCCCCCCAAACACCCCATCCCTAGCTCAAAAGGATGGTGAAATTATAGACACTACAAGAAACTATCGAGTCTGAGCGGGACTCAAACCCCAGTCCGGCGAGTGCCAGGCAGGGACGCTTCCAATAGGCCAGCACAACCATTGAGTAGATATTCTCCATTTACATTCCTTGGTTACAGTTTCTCGATCAGGAACTGAGAACTACAATACATTGCCACAATTGTATAATAAAAAGAAGTCAAAAGCATTAAAGGGACATCGAAATGCTCACCAAGTATTTTCTTAAAACAAGGGGCTCTCATGGACACACCCTTCAGCAAAATGTTACTATCGTATGTTACCTCGGGAGGAAGCAGTAAATCAAATATATTACCATAACAAATTATCAGGTTAAACACAGCCCAACCTAGTCAGGTACTAGTTAAAGAAGAAAAGATTTGATTTTTATATGCCTGCATATTTATATTGAATCTATTTGAGGCTAATATGGTTTTGAGTATCTTCCGGTGGCTTGCACCTCTTTTTACAAACTAATCAGCGACTACGCAGGAAAACTGCAGACTACAGCTGAATACTTTCTGAAAGGAAGACATAAGTTAAAAAAAAAGAAAAAAAAACTTATTTGTGTAAAGGTCGGGCTGTATTTTCTCGTAAATAATGAAATCACTATTATCAATATAATTCTATATATGCACGCTGCCATGATATGTCACCATTATATTAACTTTGGCATTTCATCGGTGTGTATATAATACACACAGAAGATATTATTACCCCTTCGTTAAGGCACCGTCATCGTTCAATTATGTGATATAAATAAAATTATAGTAATACTGGAACGGAGCGTTGTACATCCGGGACTCAGTGATAATAATAATAATAATAATAATAATAATGATAATAATAATAATAATAATAATAATAATAATAATAATAATAATAATAATAATAATAATACCTTTGATAACATTATCGTATAAATAAAATACAACGTTGCTTACTCCTAGTAGGCATATATTATAATAATAATAATAATAATAATAATAATAATAATAATAATAATAATAATAATAATAATAGTATAGGAGGGAAAATAAATCAAATTAGTTCTCAAGGTAAGGACATAAATCCTCCGACAGGTAATGCGAGATTTTTTCTTAGGCTATCGAAGTACTTATGAACCCAAATTAGTGGTACTTTTACATGTTGATCACGACCCCTTCATTACTTTCCTTAATGTGTGGTGGCTTTGGTACATCACTGTAATGCATGTGTATTTCATGCACGCTCAGACATTCTAATGTGATTGCTCTCTCTCTCTCTCTCTCTCTCTCTCTCTCTCTCTCTCTCTCTCTCTCTCTCTCTCTCTCTCTCTCTCTCTCTCTCTGATATTAAAAAAATCTGTTCAAGTTTGCCATAGTATTTTTTTTTATAATTTTAAAGCCTATATGCCATTGCTATCCTCAACCGTTTGTATAGAATCTTGTGACGTCGCGTTAATAAACCAATCATGTCTAGTTCGTCTCTCTGTTAAGACCTAGTAGCAATCTGCCACATTAATGATCCCAGGGTGACCCCTGTCCACCACATTCCAGTTCACCGCTCCGCCCTACGTTTTGACGATGCCTCCCACCGAACCCAACTCTTCTATCAACGCCGCATCAATGAAACAGCAGCTCTTCGCCAAAAGAGAAGAGAGTTCCTGGTTTCAGATGGCCGAAGTTCAATTTTGCACCAATGGGGTGACTCGTTCAAGCAGCAAAGCAGACTATGTTCTCACAGTGTTCTTCGAGGACACTTTCATGGAAATTTCAGAAGAGTATGACACCCTCAAAACATACTTCCTGGAGCAGTATTCAACATTGCCAGCCGCCCGTAAGGCCAAGCTTTTTCAGCTCTCTCAACAACTGTTGGGGGACCAAAAGGTTTCACTCGCCCTTGTACGTGTCACCATCCCCGAAGTCATTACTTTTCCCATGAAGGATCTGATGATCAAAGTTGAGGCCCTTACGGACAGCTACTTCACCAACTTTAAGCCCTCCATCAGTGCCTCCACTCCAGACGAAGAGGAGAACCATTCAACAGGGAATGCCGTTATGCTACTACCACACTAGATTCGGGGTTGCAGCGAAGAAATGTGCGGATGGTTGTCAGTGGCCCAAATACTTTAATGTTCGCCATTTCTTGTGGCGGTGGCCTCCCCTGTCACTAATCTTTTCTTTTAACATGATGTAGTTACTGATGTGTGGCATTTGGTAGACACTGGTGCTTGCCATTCCCTTCTACCGATGTTACTTTCCAGCATACAACGTAGTCATTCTAAGCCTGCTGACATCCTCCTGGTAGCTGCCAACAGATCTGAGATCCTCACCCACGGGTACGGGACACTTCCACTATCGTTTGGGAGAACCATATCTCATTAGAAATTTCTCGTTGGCGACCAATAATCAGTAATGATTTCCTCACCAATTTCCACCACCTGGTTCATGTGGCACATCGACGTTTAGTCAACGCAAACTCATACTCGTCGATACCTCTTTAACCAGCCCCTTCCAACCTCACACTCCACGTCAGCACACCCATGTTGCCTACACCCTCCTCACGTTGTACCTGAAAGTCTCCCGACCTGACCTTCACCAAATGCTCACGGTTCCTGCCAAGCAAGGTATTTATCACCATATCAAGACGATGGGACACCCAGTGTTTGCCAGATTCAGGCGTCTAGCCTTGAATGATTTGGCAGCTGTTAAATGAACACTTGCTGGAAAGGAAGAAATGCGCCTTCGTCTAAAGGCCTCAAGCCCATAATCATCATCTTTGCACATCGTCCTGATTAAGGATGGGTCCCTGTGCCCTTTTGGGCATTACAGGCACCTGAACATGCAGACAGAACCGGATCCCTATTTCCTCAACATCATCGCCAACGCTACCTCCTTGCACAAAGGGAAGGTGTTCTCCAATCTCAACCGCCTCAAGGGGTATTATCAGGAGACCATGAACCCAGAAGACATCCACAAGACAGCCATCACCACTTCCTTTTTTCCTGTTTTGTCTTTTGTAATGCTAGGGCCACTTTTCAATGCCTCATGGATGGCATCTCAAGGGACCTCTCCTTCTTCATATGTTATGTGGATGACATACTTATGCTCTTTTCCTCCAAAGAGGAACATCTCCACCACCTACAGATCGTTCTCGACCACCTACAACGGAACGGCCTTGTTCAGAACTTTCCCATGCCCTAGACTGTCAAAGCACTGCAAGAATTCTTTAGCATGATAAACTATTATCACCAGTTCCTGCCAGCCATCATTGCTACTCTTGCCCCCTGTATGCTTCCCTCAATAGTAAGCCAAAAGACCTGAAGTGGGGTCCCCTTCAAGAAACAGCCTTCTGCAACGCAAAAGGATGCCCTATTAACTGCTGCTGCTCTCACTTTTCCCATGCCACATGCCCCTCTCCTTCTCTCCATTAATGCCAGTGACATTGCTATTGGTTCAGTACTTGAGCAGGTGGCCATTTCCTTTCTTCAGCAGAAAACTGTCCAAGGTTGAAACCGGCTACTCTACCTTTGACCGGAAATTCTTGGTGGTGCATTTGGTTGTCCGTCACTTTTGCCACATCTTAGAAGGTACACACTTCGTCATTCGCATGGACCACATTCCCCTGGTGTACGGTTTCACTCGACAATCCGATGCGTGGTTCGTCTGTCAATGCAGACATCTCTCTGTCTCGGCTGAGTACAACTGCACCCTTTAACACGTTCCTGGGAAAATTAATCATGTTGCCGATGTCATGATAAGAAACACATTGGCTGCCATTCACCTTGGATTGGAAGCCCAACAAAATGACCCAGAGTATCAGGACTGCAGGACATCCTGCACATCCTTCTTTTGGGAAGACATTGCCCTTGAAAACTCCAATACTACCCTCTTCTATGTCACAACCATGGATACCTGCTCCCATGCGCCGACAGGTGTTTGATTTCATCCATGGTCTCTCTCATCCCTCGCACTGATTTACTGCACAGCTACTGAAGATGAAGTTCATTTGGCACGGCCTTTCTTAAGATGCTAAGAATTGGTCTAAACCTATACTTAATGCCAAACTTCAAAAGTACAACAACACACGAATTTAGGAGTGGGCACCCATCCTTAACCTCAGCATTGTTTTGCCTACATTTACGCAATGTAGTAGGTCCCCTACCAAAATCACAAGGACACCGTTTCCTGTTTACTGTCATTGACCGCTCCACTCGATGGCCTGAAGCCATCCCAATGCAAACTGCAATGGCTGCTTAATGTACATCCACCTTACTTTCAGGGTGGATAGCAAAATTGGGTATTCATGAGCATATTTCTTCTGACAGGGTTAACACTTTTCCCTCTCAATTGTGGACATCATTAGCAAGTCTCCTAGTCATCACCCTACAACAGACAACCGTCTACATACCTGCAGCCAACGGAATGGTTGAACATTTCCATCGCAAGCTCGAAGCAACTTTGATGTCCCGGTGCAATGACTCCAACTGGTTTACTCAGCTTCCCTGTGTCTTTCTTGACTTAAGGACCACTCCTAAAGATGCTGTAGATATTTTGGCAGCTGAAATAGAGTACGGTGATCCGTTGGTTATCCTTACTGAATTTATTCTGTCTGCATCCTCCTCAGACAATCTCTAGTGTTTACATCATGTTGTGGGACAATTTACTCCCTCCCACCAAACTTAAAAGCCTCCAGCAATGCAACACATAATGAAAGATTTAAACACTGCAACTCATGTCTTCATGTGCATCGACAATACCAAGCCACCGCTGACGTCCCCATACACGGGCCCCTTCCTAGTTATCCATCGCAAACTGAAGAATTTTGTACTTAATGTTTGTGGCAAAGAAAACTGGGTCTCTGCTGATCACCTAAAACCTAGTTATTTCCTGCAAGATGATTTGCCTATAGTTTGCTTCTCTATGGCAGGTCACCCTATTCACATCTATGTCTTTTTTAGGGTGGAGCCGTATATGTTCCATACACGGTCGGTCCTACACTGTAATGATATAGGTTTTTTCTATCTCCTCGCTCTCTCCTACACTGATGATAAAAAACCTGTTTAAGCTTGCCATTGCAAGTTTCACATTGTTTTATTTCTTGCCAGGTTGCCCTCAACTGTTTGTATACAAGCTCGTTATCTTCTTGAATAAAATTGCCTAAATTTACCTCGCCTTTCTGTTAGTATCTAACAGCCACCTTGCACACACCTCTCCTCTCCACTGATGGTAGTGATGTTGTTATCGGCGCAATATTCGAGCAGGTGGTCAATGGCTTGCTCCGTCAATTGGCCTTCTTCAGTAAACAACTGTCCAAGGCTAAATCCGGCTCTACCTTTTACCTCGAATTGCTGGCCATGCATTTGGCTGTCCATCACTTTCATCACTTCTTTAAGGGTATATCCTTCGTCATTTGCACGGACCATATGCCCCTGGTGCATGTCTTTATTCGACAGTCCACCCGTCAACACCAACATCTCTCCAGTATAGCTGAATACAACTGCACCCTTCCACATGTTCCTGGAAAAATTAATCCCATTACCGATGCCCAGTCAAGAAATACATTGGCTGCCATTCACCTGGGATTAGATTACAACACCTTGATTAAGCCCAATGTACTAGTGTACCAATCCTGCAGGACATCCATGCACATCCCTCTTTCTGTAAGACATGGCTCTCAACTACTCAAACGCCATCCTCTTCTGTGACGTCAGTAGGCCATGCCTGTGGATAACTGGCACCATGCACTGATAGACTGCACAGCTACTGGAGACGAAGTTCATTAGGTATGGCATTAGTATGGATGTTAAGAATTGAACCTGCACTTGCAGGATGTCAAGGCTCAGGGCTGTTTTGCCCACATTCATTTCAATGTAGTAAGCCCCTTACCCACATCACATGGATACCGTTACCTGTTTTCTGTCATTCAACGCTCTACTTTTTTTGCCTGAAGTCATGCCCATGCAAGCTGCAACCTTACTCTAAGGGTCGATAACAAGATTTGATATCTCTGACCATATTACTTCTGACAGGGATGCCGCTTTCACCTCTCAATTGAAGACATTGTTAGCGAATATTCTGGGTATCACCATCAGACAACCACCTACAACCCTGCAGACATTGGAGTGGGTGAATGCTTTCATTGCACCCTCTAAGCAGTTTTGATGTCCCACTGCAATGACTCCAGTTAGTTTACTCAGCTTCCCTGGGTCCTCCTTGAATTAAGGAACAGTCCCAAGGACACCCTGGATGTCATAGCAACTGAAATAATATATGGCAACGCAATGGCCAGTCTTGCTGAATTTTGTCCGTCTGCAGCCTCCTCCAATATCTACAATTCTTGTGTCATGTTGTTGGTAGATTTACACCCAGTCACCACACTAACAGGTCCACAGCAAAGCATACCGCATGTGTTTCATACACGCTCATACACTGTAATGGTTTTTCTTTTATTTTATCTTATCACTTGCTCCTCCCTGCATTGTTAATAGACCAACATGTGTAAGCAGGCTAGCTCATGTTCGATTATGTTTGAATTTTTGTGAGCTTCTTGCTTGTAAGCCCATGCATATAAACTCATTTATTGTTTAATGAAGTTCAGTTGCATTCACTGCGCCTCTCAGTTATCCCCTAACTGGTGCTTTGTGCATTGGTGACCCTGGAGTGACAGCTCTCTCCTGCCTTCCCCCTCGCTGCTGTCTTACTGTTTGATGATGCTGCCCTCCGACACTGACTTTACTATTACGCCACACCCTTGAAACTACAGCCATTTGACAGTACAAAGGCCTTCGCCTGGTTTCAGCGCGGCGAGATACAGTTTCTCATTAAAGGCATGACGCGTTGAAGCACCAAAGCAGACTGTGACGGGCCGAGAGAGGAGTTGTGAAATCAAAGGCAGATTGGAAACGACAGAGTTATATTGCTGTGGAACACTCTCCTTATATACAAAACCTCAAGGCAACAGGACATGACAAGTTCACAAGACAGACAATATCACAGAGGAAAAACCAGACAGGAATTTTCATGTTCGTTTTAGTGCGAGGGAGGAGCGAAGATACAAGCATAATATATACAAAAGGAATTATGTACAATTGTGTGAAACACGGTTGGTACATGGCTCCCCCCCCTAAAAATGACATACTGTATATGTTAAATAGGGTGCCCTGATCTAGAGAGGCGAACTGTAGGCGGGTCATCTGGCAGAAGATAAGCAGGTTTTAGACGATCAGTGGAGACCCAGTCTTCTTTGCCCCGAATGTTTAGGTGGAATGCTTTCCGACTGCGTCGGATCACAAGGAAAGGTCCCGTGTAAGGGGGCGTTAACGTTGGCTTGCTGGTGTCGTTGCGCAGGAAGATGTGCGTTGCAGAGTGCAAGTCCGTTGGTATGTGATGCTTCGCTGGGGGCTTGTAAGTCTGGCGGCACGGAGTAAATTTTCCCACGACGTGACGTATGCGCTGGAGATCGTCGGAGGAGGTTGTAGAAGGAAAAAACTCGGCAGGGACAACCAACGGGTCGCCATACACCATTTCGGCTGCCGAGACGTCGAGGGCGTCTTTAGGAGTGGTCCTTAGTCCAAGGAGGACCCAGGGAAGCTGAGTAAACCAGTTGCAATCCTTGCAGCGGGACATCAAAGCTGCTTTGAGGGTGCGATGAAAACGTTCAACCATTCCATTGGCAACGGGGTTGTAGGCCGTTGTCTGATGTAGGGTGATGCCCAGGAGATTCGCTAATGACGTCCATAATTGAGAGGTGAAAGTGGTTCCCGTGTCAGAAGTAATATGCTCAGGGATACCGAATCTTGAAATCCATCCAGAGAGTAAGGCAGATGTACATGAGGCGGACGTTGCAGTTTCCAAGGGAATGGCTTCAGGCCAACGAGTGGAGCGGTCGATGACGGTAAACAGGTAACGATGTCCTTGTGATGTGGGTAGGGGGCCTACAACGTCGACGTGAATGTGTGCGAAATGATGCTGAGGTTGAGGAAAGGTGCCCACTCCTGAATCCGTGTGTCGATGTACTTTGGAAGTTTGGGAAGAAGTACAGGCACGGACCCAATCCTTAGCATCCTTAGAAATGCCGTGCCAAATGAACTTTGCCTTCAGCAGCTGTGCAGTAGAACGGCACGAGGGATGTGAAAGGACGTGGATAAAATCAAACACCTGTCGGCGCATGGGAGCAGGAATCCAAGGTCGCGGTCTACCAGTACTGACGTCACAGAGGAGGGTGGTGTTGGAGTTTTCGAGGAGAAAATCCTCCCAACGGAGGGACGTGCAGGGTGTCCTACAAGCTTGATACTCTGGATCCTGTCGTTGGGCTTCAGCCAGGGCGTTGTAATCCAATCCCAGTTGAACGGCAGCCAACGTGTTTCTTGATAGGGCATCGGCAACGGGATTCATTTTCCCTGGGACGTATTGGAGGGTGCAATTGTATTCAGCCACGGCGGAAAGATGTCGGCGTTGACGGGCGGACCAGGCGTCAGACTGTCGAGTGAAGGCGTGCACCAGAGGCATGTGGTCTGTGCGAATGACGAAGGGCGTACCTTCTAAGAAATGGCGAAAGTGACGGACAGCCAAGTGCACCGCCAGCAATTCTCGATCGAAGGTAGCATAACCCGATTCTGCCTTGGACAGTTTTCTGCTGAAGAAGGCCAATGGGCGGGGCGAGCCTTTGACCACCTGCTCGAGTACTGCACCAATAGCGACGTAGCTGGCATCGGTGGAGAGAAGGAGAGGGGTGTGTGGGATAGGAAAAGTGAGAGCCGCAGCAGTTGATAGGGCCTTCTTTGCATTGCAGAAGGCCGCTTCTTGAAGGGGACCCCACTTCAAGTCCTTTGGCTTGCCCTTGAGGGAGGCGTAGAGGGGAGCAAGAGTGGCGGCAATGGCTGGCAGAAAGCGGTGATAATAGTTGATCATGCCCAAGAATTCCTGCAGAGCTTTGACGGTCGAGGGCGTGGGGAAATTCTGAACGGCTGCTACCTTCTCAGGGAGGGGATGGACTCCTTCAGGAGTGATACGGTGCCCTAAGAACGACACTTCGTTGGCGCCAAAGGTAAACTTGTCGTACCGGACTACAAGGCCGTTTTGTTGCAGGCGGTCGAGCACGATGCGCAGGTGACGGAGGTGTTCCTCTTTTGAGGAGGAGAACACAAGTATGTCGTCCACATAACATACACAGAAAGGGAGGTCCCCTAAGATGCCATCCATGAGACGTTGAAACGTTGCCCCAGCATTACGAAGGCCAAAACAGGAGTAATTGAAGGTGTATGTGCCAAACGGAGTGGTGATGGCGGTCTTGGGGATGTCTTCTGGGTTCATAGGCACCTGATAATACCCCTTCAGGAGGTCGAGCGTAGAGAAAACCTTTGCTTTGTGCAGGTAGGAGGTTACATCGGCAATGTTTGGGAGGGGGTAGTGATCCGGTTCTGTTTGCATGCTCAGGCGCCTGTAATCCCCGCACGGACGGAGGGAGCCGTCTTTCTTCAGAACGATGTGTAAGGGTGACGACCATGGGCTGGAGGCCTTTTGGCAAAGGCCCATTTTCTCCATTTCGGCAAACGTCTGTTTGGCGGCTGCCAATCGTTCCGGTGCCAGACGTCTGAATTTTGCGAAGACTGGGGGTCCCGTCGTCTTTATATGGTGATAAATACCGTGCTTGGCAGGAACCGTGGGCGTTTGGCGAAGTTCTGGACGGAAAACTTCCGGGTACGACGTGAGGAGGTGGGTGTAGGCATCCGTGGGTGCGCTGATGTGGAGAGCGAGGTTAGAGGGGGCGGGTTGAAGAGGTGTCGACAAGTACGAGTCTGCGTTGACCAATCGTCGGTGGGCGACATCGACCAGAAGGTGGAAATGAGAGAGGAAATCCGCACCGAGGATTGGCATTGTGACGTCAGCAACGAGAAACTTCCAATTGAATTTACCGTTTCCAAACGATAATGTGAGGCTCTCGTAACCGTAGGTGGGTATCGCAGATCCGTTGGCAGCTACCAAGCGGACGTCGGCAGATGTAGACAGACTACGTTGTGCCTTGAAGAGTTTCCTTGGCAAAAGAGAACGACAAGCACCAGTGTCTACCAAAAATCGCACGCCCGTTCCTACATCCTGTAAAAAGAAAAGATTAGAAACATGGGAGGCCACCGCCACAAGCGATGGCCTACTTACACGTTTTTTGGCCACTGACAATCTTTGGCACATTTCTTCGCGGCTGCCCCGAATCTGAAGTGGTAGTAGCAAAACTGCGGTGGATGGGAGGTAGTAAGTGGCTGTAGAAGTCGTTCGTTGGGGCGCGAGTGATTGGTGGGTGGTGGGCGGCTTTGTTGCCACTTCGGCACGTCACGGGGTAGGCGTGTATGTCCTACGGCATTCATGTCAGCTTCGGTTGACGTTGAATAGGCATCCTCGTCGTCAGGGGTGGAGGCGTTGATGGAGGTCTTGAAGTGGCTGTCCATAAGGGCGTCGGCTTTGGTCATCAAGTCCTTTATGGGTAAACTATCGACATCGGGTATGGCAGTGCGCACAGGTTCAGGTAAACGGCGTATCCAAAGGGCACGGAGTAGGTTCACCTCACGAGGAGAGCTGTCTGCGGCAGGTTGAAGGCGAGCGATACTGGTCATTTCACTGAGGGCAAGCGAAGCCCTTTGGTCCCCCAATGGTTGTTGCGAGAGCTGAAAAAGCTTTGCTATACGGGCGGCTGGTGACGGCGAGTACTGCTGCAGAAGGTATGATTTGAGGTCGTCATACGCTATTGGGGTGTCTCCTTGTTCACAAAGCCAATCGGAGATTTCTGGGAAGGTGTCCTCGGGTATCGCCGCGAGAACATAATCCGCTTTGGTGGTTGAGCGAGTCACGCCCCTGATACGAAACTGGACTTCTGCGCGCTGAAACCAACCAAACGCCTCTCCGCTGGCAAACGATGAAAGTTTGAATGGAGCGGCCGCAGTACCAACTGCCGTAGAGTCCGCCATAGTACCAACGATGACGGGGCGAGGGGGTGGGGGTGGAAGGCGGTGGGAGCGAGTCGACTTCCGGGGTCATCAATGTGACGGGCCGAGAGAGGAGTTGTGAAATCAAAGGCAGATTGGAAATGACTGAGTTATATTGTTGTGGAACACTCTCCTTATATACAAAACCTCAAGGCAACAGGCCATGACAAGTTCACAAGACAGACAATATCACAGAGGAAAAACCAGACAGGAATTTTCATGTTCGTTTTAGTGCGAGGGAGGAGCGAAGATACAAGCATAATATATACAAAAGGAATTATGTACAATTGTGTGAAACACGGTTGGTACAAGACCTTGTTCTCACAGTGATCACAGAGGACACTGTTCCGGATATATTAGATGAGCTTTGTGACCAAGGGGACCAAAAGGTTTTGTTTGCCCTCAGGGAAATGACCAGTATCGCTCTCCTGTAATCTGCCACAGATGACTCTCCTCGTGAAGTGAATCTACTTTGTACCCTTTGGGTACGGCGTCTACCCAAAGGTCACATGTCAGTTCTAAGAGGAAGTAGCTAAGCATCTAATGCTAAAGACCTTTGTTTTTACTTTTCATCCTGAGAACTAACACTGTATTACATCTCCTTAAAGTTCATTTTTACTCCCAATTGTATTGCAATTAGCTACCTTTGCTTTAACCCTGACCTCAGTTGCTTGCTATAATTGAAATATGGTGATAACTTGCTTTTTTTCTACTTTGCCATTCTTGAGACCCTGGCTTTGTAAAAACGCATTTAAAGATAAAGTATTTAAAAGATAAACTCTAGCCCTATTACATACGCAGTTGTCTCTGCCTTACCTACAGTTATTCACAGTTGAGAGAAGATATAGAGAGATGAGTCTGAATTTCATTCTGTTGTGACTTTTACTGCTCCCTGAAACATGGGAGGTATTACTGTAAAACTAAACTTTGTAAGCCAAGGAGCTACTTTACCTAAAATATATTAATAGATATGATAGTTTGACTTCATGTTCTTATATCAGTTTGTTCTTTTCTATTATTATAATTGTCTCCAAATGTAGCCCACCTTGGGGTTATCAACGTAATCCTATAGTTGTCTTTTTCCTTAGAAATACAGTATTTATTTTTTTTTCATTGTCTTCTTTCAGCTATTCAATAAAAGGCCTATATTGCTCTTGAATCTTGAAGGATAGATTGTTCTTTGGTCTTTCCTAACCTTTGAAGTGAATCTGAAGTATATTTTCCATCTTACCCCTCTCTAAGTATAGGTATCTATCCTACCTCCTGAAGCATACTGTATGTCTTTGTGGCTAGTTCTAAGAACATTTCGACTATTGCTCATAACCGGAATGGCTCAAGTTTTAAACCTTCACTATTTTTCAACTTTAAACGACATGAAATTCCTCATAACTTCTCTGATTATCAGTATGGGTACATTGATAGGAGATAAAATGGTTCTCTGTGGCCCTTCCTTTTAATGGGAAAGTGGAAGGAGAACTTTAACATTACACTATTTGACCAGGACTTTCAACATAGTTTGGTTTAAAAATAACTTTTAGATATATCATGCGTATAACTATTCTCTTTGCCTGTAAATTAACTTCTATTTGGTTATCTAACCACTTAATTTCTACATAAGTTGAAGCTGTCAAATCTGCATGTTTCTCTCTCTCCAGTTACTTTTCTCAAAACACCCTTTTGTTACAATATTATACTCATTCTCTTCATAAGCCATCATCCTCACCTTTTCAGTTCTAGAGGAAGTTTTTTCTATCTTAGTACTGTTACTAGTAAGCTGGGTTTACTCTTTAGGCATCACAGGAAATCTTCCTGGAAGTGCGAAATTCAAATTTATACAGGGATTATTCATTCTTATATCAAATATTCTCATGCCAGGGGAGGCTCTTCCTGCACCTTTCATATTTTAAGGTCATACCAAAGAATAGAAGCTAAACTAATGTCCCATCATAGATTCCCTTCAGCTCTATCAGAAGTCACCAAATACGGTGAAATGCCCTTACGTGTTAGCATCGAGAGCTTCTTACGTGTATAATACAGATTATCTATGGATATTGCAATCGCAAGTCTTTCAGTTTTATCCATTATTCACAAATCTCTTCTGGAATGGGCAATTACTTGGGATTACCTGTACTCTCCGAATCCTCCATACGATATCTATCTATCCTTTTGAAATCCCGGCTTACCTTGGTCTATTTATCATGTGACATATACCTAGGAAGCTTTTATGTATGTGTATATGTACTATATGCGTTTGCTTTTCCCCATTCCAGTGGATAACTACAAAAATGTTACTCACGGTACTCAACCAGTTTTCTGGTTTTAGGTTAAGAGATCCATGCTTTTAACTACACCAGTGACCCTCAATTATAGAATAGCAACTAATTTTGTTGTTGATTATATCAGATGAGGAACAATCTTCCCTTCCCCTACGAATCGACCCTGAGTCCTCTCAATAATAAGGGAAGTGACCCAACATCCCAAAATGACAATTGTCCAAGAACAAAATATACCCAGATGGCTTACAAACACACACACTTATATATATATATATATATATATATATATATATATATATATATATATATATATATATATATATATATATATATATATATTTATATATATATATATATATATATATATATATATATATATATATATATATATATATCATAATATATATAGATGATTCCTAAAAAAAATGCAAAATGACGTAAAGTTGTCCTGGCACATTCGATAAAGGAATTGTATAGAAATTTTTTAAAGCCTCAGCATGGCTTGCAAATTGTAGTGTTCTATGCTTTTTAAAATTAAACTTTTCTTTTATTTCTCTCTCTCTCTCTCTCTCTCTCTCTCTCTCTCTCTCTCTCTCTCTCTCTCTCTCTCTCTCTCTCTCTCTCCTGCTTCGTGATTCATCATGCCAAAACAACTAGTAATGAAAGGCCTGGAAAAAATAGCTAGCTGCTCTAAAGCAATTATTAGAGGCTCTTCGAAATGACATTGCAACATGGCATTGAAAGCATTTAAAGGTCCATCGCCATACCCAGCAGCAGGACCCTGCCACCCACCCAGATGCCCATTAGGATGACTTCTGTCTCCAGGCGCATGATAAAAACGAACATCAGGGTACGGCTGCATTGTCATCATGGAATGCAAAATAAAACGGCTCGTATGCTCGACCTGGCCATGGCGACGACTTATGATTCTAAATGGTGTCATTATAGGCCTGACAAACTACCTGATGTATATCTGCAGAACCAAAAAAAGTCACTTAACGAATAAATAGTAATGGACGAAAATCAGTATGATCAAGCTAAAACGAAGAACGCTGTATCACATGTTGCAGCAAAGCAAATTCTTATAGAAACTGACAAATGATTATAAAATAATCTTGAAACTTTTATTTAGTTCATTAGATTAATCTACTTCGCGTTTCCATAAAATGAATCACCTGCGACAATAGAAGCGAGTTGGTGCAACAATTATCATCAAACGTGCTCTAAACCAAAGTTGAGGCTATTCCATACGCTTGCAAAGAGAGCTTGGTATACCCAGACGCTTCCTGTATTTAAAGGCTCATTCGTTTTGACACTTCCACCAATATCGACCACAAACTTTCTGCCTCCCGTCTCCTCCGGATAACTAGAATTTGTAACCTAGAATATGCGGTCTTTATCCAGCTTGTCTTTCTGTTCTCTTTATGCAACCAACTACCTTGAAACATCGATCCTCAATGATAATTTCCTTTCCCATCGCTTGTCTCTTCGTTGCATACACTTAAAACGTTCCTTAAACTGCATAAACTTAGCCATACCTTTCCATTCACATTGCAAAAACGGAACACATTTCTATTGAGAAGAGTTCCACTTTTGCTTTTCTTGGCTGTTTTCATTTCCTTCACAATTTACCCCTACTATTTAATCCATATATTTCATTTTTCATTTGTATATTTTGCCAAATATAAAAAAAAAAAGTAACATAGATTAAAGCATTGTGTATAAACTGTCTTGTAGATATATTAGTACAGAAATGATATATCAAATTGTATGGACGCTGTACAGTATAACAGTAAACCATGCCATAACTAATGAAAATAATCTAGATCTGAATTAAGGATTTATTCTATATTCGAATTTACCCACATTTGAATTTTGAAGGTACGTTAACAGATTTCTGCCGTACACCACAGCCTCTCCAGCATGTTGGCACGTACGGACACTGCACCTCATAATACATCTAATTTTCTCCTCAAAGGCAAAGCTCATTCCTCATTTTCATTGATAGATAACACATAAACTTGGTATTATTTCTCTAGTAAAATCATTTCTGTCATTATCAAAATCAGATTACGAAAAAGGCTTGAAATTGTTGCACAAATATTGTATGAAATTAAAATGGAATAAACAATGAGTCTACGATTACTGGTCTAGGTACATTTATTCCACGTTTACTTCTGTAACTCAGAGTGGCGAATTTGTTTCTAACATTTCTATTTCGATTAAAACCAGATTTGTCGCTAATTCTGCATAGTCCCATTGGTTGGGAGGGCTCTATATATTTCCAGGTAAGGTATTTTATATAATATTCATTATACCATATGTTTCATCTGATAAGCATCCTTTATCATTTCCTTCATCATGTAATTGAGTATTCAAGACAAGAGTCACTCATCACTGAAATGCATAGTTTCTAGGCTAGGTGAAATTATAAAGCTATATACGAAGCGAGAGAGAGAGAGAGAGAGAGAGAGAGAGAGAGAGAGAGCTTTCGGGGAAATTTTGTCTTCCCTTAGTCATAAAGCAACCATATAAATAACGAGGCATGAAGATGATAGGTGGGGGCAAACTTCTAACGCTCCGTAAAAGGGGTCGGTCAGTGGCGTCTCTTTTAATGACCCACTAAGAATTTGTTTCAGGCAATGATTGCAACCCACACTTCCTGCACAAATCTAATTCTACGTATATAAACTAATAAATAATCTTTATTACCAAGTCATTCAGTAATCTAAACATTCTCTCTCTCTCTCTCTCTCTCTCTCTCTCTCTCTCTCTCTCATAGAACAGGATGAGCCAAAATATCAGTATATAAAGTTAAGGTAAGTTTGATATTTCACCATCTATTATCATTACTTGTAATCATTTATAGTATACATTTTGTGATGAATGAACAAGCTGAAATCCATTCCATATCGCATATGACAGACCTCTCCGTGGTAATACCAAACACTTCGAATATTTCTAATAATGGAAATCTGATATCAATAGCCGAGCAAGTTGTACCACTGGTCGTTTGAGCAACGAAATAGAGCAAAGCTGGGACACGTCATTACCTGCATAAGTAACCATTAAAGTAAGACTGCCCTAAAGCAGCCGTGTGGCAGGGTGTGGGGTATAGCAACATTCTCCCATAAATGTTTGTTGAAAACAGGAAGGGTAGCACCGTCTCAAGTCAAACTCTCGAATTGCGTGTATTTGTGTGAATATATTTAAAAAAGGAAAAGTAGTAAACTTCAAGTAATTCTAATCCAATACTCCTAAACAGAAAAATATGTATCTGCCGTGTTATGATTATTGCCACTGGTTAACCGAGGTAAAAGTCTTTAAATAATTGCATTCTCAGGGACAAAAGGAAGTAAAGAAAAAAAAATGGCATTTTTTATTTTTTTTTACTGTAAGACTCAAAATTGTATCTACAACAACGCAAAAGGCATTCTTTATGTTAAACGTGACTATTATACAAAATTTACATCCATATAAGGTGAATTGGAATTTTGCTAATGAGAACTTGAGTTAGTATTTGCATAACCCATACAAAGCTCTCTCTCTCTCTCTCTCTCTCTCTCTCTCTCTCTCTCTCTCTATATATAAATACACACACGCACACACACACACACACACACACATATATATATATATATATATATATATATATATATATATACATATATATATATATATATATATATATATATATATATATATATATATGTGTGTGTGTGTGTGTTGAGTGTAGCTTACACGAATAACGTTAACACTTGTATCATCTCAATGTTGAATGTAGACGCGTTTATTTGGAGAAGCGAGGTCTATCATATTTGGAAGGGTAAACAGATCAGATTTGACTTCGAATAACTGTCCTCAGCTAAGAGCTTAAGAAACTTGAAATATGGACTTTATTTTAGTGCTGCCTTTAACCGTGTTAATCACGAGGCCCTTGTTTTCAAACTTAAACGATCGGAAGTTGGTGGGGCTTTTCTTAGCATCATTATTGAATTTTTAAACAACAAATTGCAAATTGTTTTTGTTGATGCGCACCATAGTGAGCATAGGAACGTGATATCTGGTGTTCCTCAGGATAGTGTTCTCGGCCCATGACTTTTCATACTATATTCACATGACACGTGGTTTAGACTAGAAAACAAGCTATTTGTATAAGCACATAATGTTTCTCTTTGCATCAATTCCATTTCCTGAATGTAGATCTGGGGTTGCTGAATCCCTTAATAGAGACCTAGCTAAAATTAGTGCATGGTGCAAATTATGGAGTATGAAGTAGAACACTAACAAAACTCAAAGTATGGTTGTAAGAAGGTTGAGGACAATGGCTATTCAACATCCAGATCTTTTCATTAATAATGTTTTTCTTAACTATACACAACTTCAAAATTTCTGGTGTGATTCTTTATTGCAAATTGACTTTCAAGAAACACATTCGGTCTGTTTCTTTTTAATTGCATAAAAAAATTGGTTTATTATCATTATTATTATTACTTGCTAAGCTACAACCTTAGTTGGAAAAGCAGGATGTTATGAGCCCAGGGGCTCCAAAAGGGAAAATAGCCCAGTGAGGAAAGGAAAGAAGGAAAAATAAAATATTTTAAGATCAGTAACAACATTAAAATAGATATTTACTATATAAGCTATAAAAACTTCATCAAAACAAGAGGAAGAGGAATTAGATAGAATAGTGTGCTCGAGTGTACCCTCGAGCAAGAGAACTCTAACTCGAGACTGTGGAAGACCATGGTAGAGAGGCTATGGCACTACCCAAGACTAGCGAACAATGGTTTGATTTTGGAGTGTCTTTCTCCTAGAAGAGCTGTTTACCATAGCTAAAGAGTCCCTTCTACTCTTACCAAGAGGAAAGTGGCCACTGAACAATTGGGTGAAGAAGAATTGTTTGGTAATATCAGTATTGTCAGGTGTATGAGGACACAGGAGAATCTGTAAAGAATAGGCCAGACTCCAATGTAGTAGGACCACATAACTCTCTAGCGGTAGCATTAAGAAAGTCTTTTATGATTTTCGATGATCAGTCTATTCCCGAGAAGTGTTTCAATTCTTTCTTTCTCCATCATGGGGCTTAACACAACACAGTATTCAAGAAGGTTGTGGAATGATCTACCTAATTTGGCCGTTGAGTCGGTGGAACTTCAGGAATTCAAACTTTCAGCGAATGATTTAATGTTGAACAGGCTGACATAAGTCTCTCGAGTAACAGTTTATATTTGACAAATCTCATTTAAGGTTGTTACAGATCTTAGGATATCTTATATTAATTATTCATTACTTCTCATATACTTTATTTATTTCCTTATTTCTTTTCCTCACTGTGCTATTTTTCCCCGTTGAAGCCCTATGTTTTTCCAACAAGGGTTGTAGCTTAAGTAGTAATGATAATAACAGTAAGGCATTAATCAATTGTTCAATAATGTCCGTTGCATGCCTGTAATAATATTATAATTTTCCATATCAGATTTCGTAATAGCATTGTGAGAATTGTCGGCAGCATGTATACCACAGAGTTTCCGATTATCAAAAAGTATACCACAGAGTTTCCGATTATCAAAAAGTAAATAAATGCATTACATTATCGCAGAAATATCAATTATATTGCGCACTGGTGTTTTAGAACTTATGGTTATAAAGTTAGTTTTATATTTTTCATCTCTTTCTTTATATAAACAAATGAATAATTCTAAGACAAGAATGCCACAACATTTTTACATGTTTCACGTTCAGGGAATTTTATGTGGTATATTACTCTTCCGTTGAATTTGTGTTAAAATAGTGGTTTATCCACTGTTTTTCTTTCGTAACCAAACAATAGAAGCGTCCATGCAATCCAATCTAAGCTAAGTAAGAGATGTGGTTCAAAGGCATGGAAAAAAAGCTTCAAAAACTTTTTCGACAAACTATATAAAAACAAAGTTAAGTGAGACAAAAACTCTCTACAATTTCTCGCTTCCATTTAACGACAGATGACAAAAAAGAAAAAAAAAAGAAAAAAAAAAAAAAAAAAAAAAGAGGAGGGGCTAATTATTACTAATACTATAATACTAATCGACTCAAATTATGAAACTCTCAACCACAATGCATTTCGAGGGACGAAGAGCGTTAGCGACGGCTGGTTTAAGGACAAAAGATGTGTATGGATATGAGTGTGTGCGTGCGTTTATATATGAACACAAGAGGCTGCTGGCGCCAATGATGGGGGTGGCCATGTTATAGTAATCCAACAAAACAACACTAGAAAAGATCCCCTCATCTCCCCTTTCTCTCTCTTTTTCTCTCTGTAATCTGTTAAATGCCCAGATTATACGTCTCCCGGGAGACGTGATGAACGCTATATTGATTGGATTACCTTCACGAACGGTTAATCTGAAATCACTAGAAATGATCTCGGAGATTTGACCGGAATGGGGCAGTAGATGGCCTGTCTTGCCAGAGTAGCATCGCTCTCTTCCTCTTCAGTCTCTCGTGAGTTCAATCAATTGTTAATTCAGAAAGTTTTGTTGTAGAAAATCAAAACAATTAGATGTTTTCACGAAGATATGTGCTTTTTTTCTTGTAATTTCGGTCCAACAGTTTCCTTCTTCTTCGTTTATTTAACAGTGCATGATAATTCTGTATCATTGTGGATTTAACGACTTGTCTTTGAGATCTCAATTCCTTCTTTTAATTCATTTTCCAGCGCCTAGAATTTTTTTTTCTCTCTCTCTCTCTCTCTCTCTCTCTCTCTCTCTCTCTCTCTCTCTCACACACACACACAGACACACTCGCCCGCACGCACAATATAATGCAGTAGTGTTAAGTCATCATACTCTTGTACAAATGTGAGGATACATGAACGATATCGCAGATCAATAGCCTATTGAATACTTTTCATTTTACGGATGGAACAAGGTAGATTAAGTTTAAAAGCAATTTATACTCGAAACTATGGATTATTTTCAAAATGAAGAGTAATCTAAGCAGGACGAATATGATTTCCTCTAAGTGGGAAAAGAGGAAAATCTACTTTTTATAGATTTGAAAAATCGAATCTGGAGAGAATACATAACTCAAAAGTAATCCAGGTTGGTCTAAAATGCCACATGATTTAGTTAGATTAGAATCAATGGATTTTCTTTGCTTTATATATTAATCTTTCTCCAAAACCAACGATGTCATCGAAATTCGTGAACAGGCTATAAAAGAGTCTAACGAACTAAAGATTCTTGAGATAAAAAGAACCAAAGCAATGTTTTCACTTTTTAGGCTAAACATTATGTTTGAGGAATTTGTTTTTAATTCTCCTTTCCACCGGGATAAATGACATAAGGGTTACAGGCCAATGAGATATAATGAAAGTACTGAGTAATTTTCCTTTGTCTCCTAACAGGATAAGATGCTTAAGTAAAATTAAATATAGGTCCACACAAATGATAAAACAACTGACTTGTTCCGAAGAGCACGTTCACCAATTCAATGATGAAATACCAACGGAAGAGGAAAAAACTGCAGGAGGAGCAATAACAATAACAATCATAAGGATAAAATTAATATTGATAATAAGCCTACAAGTTTCTCTTTAAACTGATATACGTCTGTGCTTGAGCCTTTAAATGTCAAAATTTTAATTTTTTCCAAAGTTCATTAGAAAATCTACGCTTGAATGTTGTTGTTTATGCGTGCGTCTTATACTCTTTAAATTCATGCAATGACAGACGTATTATCTCAAGCATGAATACAAAATTTCCGAGGAAAACAGAATTCTTTTAACATAATTGCATAATCACACTATCTGGAATTAAAGGCATTTCATTAACAAGAATCACAACAGGCTGTCAATTTAAACATGGCATAGATAGATGCTTTAAGAGAAAATAACTTCACAGGAAGAAATAAAAAAAAAGGAAACAGATGGCAAGGTTTTACAAAGGTGGAAATAAAGATAATAAAAGGAAAGTAGCCTAAGAAGAAAATCGAAAATTAGGAACAGGTGTAACAACAATACTAAAAAAGTTTTGTGCCAAATGGTTTGTTCTATTGATGCTATTGATTATGTGGAAAGGAAATTGAAGAAAATAAGAATAAAAGATGAATTCACTCACACTTTAAAATCCTTTAATGAAGCTTATTTAGAGAAAAGTTAATACACGGGATTATTTCTCGTACAAAAAGTTTATGAACACATTCGTTCGTTCATGTGTCTGTTTGTGTGCATGAATGCTTGCCTCCTGATTGTCTGTGCGTACGACTGATGACAACATAAAGTGTGGGTAGGATAAAATCTTAGTGGAAAGGAGAATGTCAGTATTACTACTAATCCTTCAGCCGGTTTCACGTCATTTCCTATGTACGTAACTTGATATTTGGTAGTAATTCCGATGTCATTCGTCTCAAAATCTTTGTCATAATCTTTTTCATTTATACTCTAACTTCGTATCGTTGTGATTCTTATTTTCAATTTCATAACTTAGGACTATCTCATAAGTATCATTTGGACAATTATCATAATTACTGCTTTCTATAAGCATGTACTGACATTTCTAGATAGCCTTGCTTTCTCTCTCTCTCTCTCTCTCTCTCTCTCTCTCTCTCTCTCTCTCGTTTATGCCTTTAAACTCTCAATCAATCATTCAATCTCTCGCTTTTGAAAAATTTCAGCTGAATTGCGCGTTTTAACTTTTGCGTTCACGTACTTAGTTCTTAATGGAAAAACACATACACTGTATCCTTTAGACTATAAGTCTTATAATGTTTTCTGAACCACACTTTACTATGAACGCATCTTATTAAAAAAAAAGTTAAGCTACTGATTATATTTCAAACAGTCTAGGTTGCAGAATTGTATGCATGTACTCACACATACGCACACACAGATATATATATATATATATATATATACATATATGTGTGTGTGTGTGTGTGTGTGTATGTATGTATGTAAATATATATAATCTACTAGTAAATGAACAGTTCTTTCGATAGCCTCCATCTCAAATGAGGCCTGTAATATACTGAAAAGAGTCTGAAGAACTTAAAATAATTAAGAGGTCATTGTGTTTATTCAAAATGCATACATATATGCGAAAAAATATATACACATACACCCTTCCATATATATGCACATATACTGCATACACGATTATACATGTATGTTCATATATATATATATATATATATACATATATATATATGTATATATATATATATATATATATCATCTCCTACGTCTATTAATGCGAAGGGCCTCGGTTTGATTTCGCGAGTCGTCTCTCTCTTGAGCTTTTAATTTAATACTTCTCCATTCATCATCTCCTATTTCACGTTTCATAGTCCTCAGCCATGTAGGCCTGGGTCTTCCAACTCTACAAGTGACTTATGGAGCCCAGCTGAACGTTTGGTGTACTAATCTCTCTTGGGGAGTACGAAGAGCATGCCCAAAACATCTCCATCTACCCCTCATCATGATCTCATCCACATATGGTACTCGAGTAATCTCTTATAGTTTCATTTCTATACTCCTGTCTTGCAATTTAACTCCCAATATCCTTCTGAGGGCTTTGTTCTCAAATCTACTAAATATATTGGAGATCGTTTCATTGTCATACAATGACTAATATCCATATAGTAACACCGATCTCACTAAAATGATATATAGTCTGATTTTCATATGTAATTTCAGCCGATTGGATTTCCAAATTTTACTTAACTTAGCCATTGTCTGATTTTCTTTTTTCATTCTTTCACTAGACTTTAAATCTAAATACCCTGTATTGGAGATCATAGTTCCTGAATACTTAAATAATTCTACCTTATTAATCCCTACTCCTTCCAGTGACATTTCATCTTCCATTGCATACTCCGTTCTCATCATCTCTGTCTTTCTTCAATTAATCTTCAGCCCAGCCTCGTGTGATACTTCATGCATTCTGGTAAGCAAGCATTGCAAATCATGTGGTGTTCTGCTAGCAAGGACAGCATTATCAACATACTCTAGGTTTGCTAATTTCCTACCACCAATCTATTCCAATCTTCCATAGTCTCCGACTGTTCTGCGCATTAAAATATCCATGAGGAGGATAAGCGACATAGGTGACAACAAGGTCACAACATATTCCCTTTGAGTACTCCGCTGTTCACTGGAAATTCCTTTGATAAGACTCCATTAACATTAACTTTGCACTTGCTACGCTCATGAACTGACTCAATCAAATTCACATATTTAAGAGGAATTCCATAATAACCCAGGACTCTCTACAAAATTGGTTGGTGCACAATATCAAATGCTTTTTTCATAGTCCACAAAGGCCATCAAAAATGGATTTATATATTCTACACATTGCAAAACAACATGTCTTAAAATGAGAATTTGGTCAGTACATCTTCTACCTTCCCTGCTTGTTCATATATCAGCTTTTCATCAATCCTTTTTTTCCAGTCTCTTTAGAATAAGCATACTATAT